>NC_057852.1:19737454-20040484 GCF_015237465.2 Chelonia mydas | reverse complement strand
CTGCAGTAGCTCTATGAGAGCCAGCTTATGCGTACACGAGCAGGGGGACTCGCCCCCCTAGCGTAGAGATAGCTTACGTCACTTTTGAAAATGTTACTTGAGCACTTTGGAAAATGTTAGCCTGTAGTTACAGATGCTTTATGTGAGCCCTGCGTTCTCAAAATAACGCCATGCCATGCTTAATTCCTCTCGTGCAGAGGTAAAAGCAGGGAATTTTGTCCTCAAATCAAGAGGCCTAAGAACTGAAAGCTAGTGTACATAAAAGGGACTAGGAGAGGGACAGCTCTCTGAATTTCACTCATCTTGAATATTTAAGTTAGAATTGTAATAGTGTGAATACCAATTATATTTAATCCACTATGCTTCAACAACATTTAAGTTACAAGGCACTTGAGTTACTCTGTAGCGTTAAGAGGAATAAGCAAAATCAGGGGCACATGGGGCTTATTAGAACTTTAGACAATGCAGGAAGGATGGTCCAGTGTCCTTTTCAGCACACTAGGGATCCTGAGACCTAGAAGTGAGTTCTCAGATCAGCCACCAACTTCCTGTGTAACCTCAAGCATGTCACAATCTACTCACTCCTCACGTCTCCATGTGCAAGGCAGGGAGAAGCATTTCTGTACTTCACAGGCCTTGTTAGGATAAAATCCATTATTACAAGGCATTGGATATTGTTATAGTGATGAGGGGGACATCAGTAAATAGATTAAAAGGACATTGGATTGTCCCATATTTTACGTTTTCTGGCTTGCTTTTTTTTTTTTTTTTTGGGGGGGGGGGGGGGGCTCAAAATGCTTTTCAAAACCCAAGACCTTGACTTCTTTTGGAAGCCTATTCCTCAGTCTAATACACCACTGTCAGAAGATTGTCATAATTTCAGCCCCAATTTTTCTTTTAATGTTATCCTGCTTATTCTCCCTTGAACTAAGCTCAGTAATTCTTCCCCTTCTTTAATACAAAACCTCTTCTACGGAAGATGAATAGGTTCCAGATTCTTACGTCTGTTCAAACATTAACCAGGTTCTTTGGGAAAGAAACCAAAAAGTCAACCCAAAACAAGAACATAGCAATTTCTAATGTCTATTTTAAAAATGTGTAATTGACCTATGGTGAAGTCCAAGTCACTCACTGCGCACATTCTTGGCAGCAATTCAACAAGTTCTAAGAGGATGCTACAAGAAAAGTTTCAGAGGAACACACTGTCCTGACAATACATGCACATGCGTGCGCATGCACATTGGACAGACTGAATTACAGCTCATTAACAGGGAGAGAATGTTAAGCAATTTGTGAGAGGTGCTAATTTGCACCATCTCAGAAGAGCTGACTGAGGCACCGAGCCTCAGGCAAGCATGAAATCATCCAGGAACACAGAGGGAGGGCTGACTCTGCCACCATGTAACAGCTGCAACATACATTTCCCACTGCACTCAGCCAGCTCTGGTAGCTACTGAGAAAGAGATGGGTACCATTGCCCTGCCCTTTTCCTACATGTTCACAGAGGTTAGCACGGGTGTGTATGCTAACACCGGGAATTTTCCCTCAGTGGAGAGCAAGGACTTCAATCGTGCAACACGCATTCAGAGGCAGGGTTTAATCTAGTCATTAACATCTAATTCCCATTTCTCCTGGGAGAAAATCCAAGTCCTTTGTAAATGTGATATTGGCAGGCTGAGGACTTCTGCTAGTGACAGCAGAGGGACTAAGACACTTTGAACCTCTTAGCATCAAAGTCAGTAACCAAAATCTGATTAACTCCACCAGCAGTTTATTTAGGTCATCCAAAAACCAAGATGTCAACAGAGTGGGCCAAGATAGAATCTGAGTTATCAATAGATCAGCTCAAAATGACAATTCCTCCATATTTTTTTTTAGAAAGCCTAAGACACAGGCAGAAACAGTGTATGCAGGGAGGGTGGTGTTGATGTCAAAAGAGAAGCCACAAAGAGTAGGGATGACTCCACATAGCTGGAGTCACTAGAGCCAGATGACAGAAGCCCTAGTTAAAGCAAGAGGGAAGTACAACTTTCTGATACAAGGGTCTCTCACGCCTTCTGTGTCATCCCCTAAGAGGATACATGATCTCAAATGTCAAACCTTAATGGGTGATACTCCCCAAAGTATAAATCCCTGTACTGTTTTGAAAACAAACCCTAGGTTCGAGTGAGGAAAGGAAGACAGAAGAATATAAAGTAAAGGAAAGACGAAGAAAAGGAAATAAGGAGAAACAAGGCAAATAAAGGCAAATAAGGAGAAACAATGGAACAACAGATCAGAATTGTGTGTGTAACGTTTTTCTTTCCCCAGACACACATAGTTTTCTCTCAGCCTACTATTGACTGCCATGAATATTCTGAAATGCCATTAGCCCCAACGTTCAGACTCCCAAGTTTTTCCTCATCACATTAAGGTTAAATAGGCAAATTTTGAAATTCTGTTCTCCATTACAATGCTGTAAAAAACACTGGTATAACTCCAGACAGTGGGTGTCAATGGCGTTATTACAGCTTTATACCAGTTTTACTGAGTAGAATTTGTTGGTGGTGCCTCCTTTGTGTTTACCAGGACAAGGAAGACCTACCCTTTGTGAGACCTGGTTCTGGTGAACAATCACTTAAATTTTCCGCCACAAAACTAGTTTTCTTGTTAAAAACAAATTCCAGGACTTGAGGGTTGGAATTAGTCAGAGCATGTCAGATTTCTTTAAACCCCAAATAAATTATACAGCCTTTTCTAACAGTGAAATTAGAGAGATCTCTTATAGGAATTGAGAGACAATAAGCGAAGGGGAGAGGAATAACTTGTCTTTTCATGTTCTTTGACAAAAAAATGCTTGAATGAACTCATCTGAACTTGGCACTGATTCGTTCAAGAGACATTTCTGAACAGGCTCCAAATCTCTCTCATTTTAGCTAACGTGGTTTAACTCCTGTTAAAATAAATGTTATTTGCCAGTTGCTATTCACCCTCTTGCAGACTTGGGGGTCAATGCATCCTCAGAATTTATTGGAGGTGGAAAGCAAGTTGAGACAGAGTTTAGAAAAGGAGGCAGATAAAAGAAAGGTATGATCTACAGACCATAAACTACAGGAAACATCTTATAAATATGCCCTCATGTAGGTTTTTTCTAACCTAAATAAACTCCATTATGATCAACAATCCTTAAAGTGGATTCTAGCCAATTCCTGGAATAAAAATTCCCTTCAAAACAGAAGAGCAGGCAAAGATAAGTATTGCAGCTAAAGGAGTGCAGCCAAAGGTAATGTGCAAGGTCATAGCCAAGATGTAACAGCCTATTGAAGCATCACATAAAATTACCTTGGCTCCAGGCATAAATATCTCCCATTTAAAAAAAAATAACCATTCCCTTATTATTTTATATATTGGAGCTGGGTACTGCCTGAACAGATCTCGCTGATTTTAAAACGCCACAGTCCTATAAATAATGGATAGCAATTTTAGTTTCAGTTTTCAAATTCATTTTGACAGCTGCGCACAATCATTTTTGTCCATTGTCTCCACAAGTGGAGCTCACCACCCTCAAAAGGGAAGGGTGCATTGTCCAGGAGATAAAATTTCCTCACAACAGAAAGTGGTTTGATGCTAGCTATTGCTTTACACAACCTGGAAACCTTAACACCTATGTGAATGCAGCTCTGCTTTTTTGTATAGAGAAAAAAAAATCATTCTTGAAAGTAAAAAGAAAATGAGTACTTGTGGCACCTTAGAGAGTAAGGTGCCACAAGTACTCCTTTTCTTTTTGCGGATACAGACTAACACGGCTGCTGCTCTGAAACCTGTGATTCTTGAAAGTGTTTGTTTCAAAGGGACTTCTGCAGCAGCAAGATATGCAAGAGAAAAAACATTTATTAAACAAAGTTATCAATCACTTTTCCTCCATAGCTCTCAAAGCAGTTTACAGTGGTAGGCATTAATTGTCCCAATTCCACAGAAGGCAAAACTGAGACAAAGAGGTTAGATGACTTGCTCAAAGTCACACAGCCAGTCAACAGCATAGTTTGTTACGCAACCCAGACTTTTTACTCTTATTGTGGTGGTTGAACCACCCTGTTCCCCACTTGTTCAATCAAATTAAAATGAAAAAAACCCACAAAACTTGTTTTTTTAACTAATTTCAGATTTTTAAGGGCAGATGCTCCTCAAGTATGAAAGAAAGGAGCCAAGCCATGTTTTCTGACGTGTGTTAGAACATCCTGCTCTTCCTGGATCCAGTCCTGTTCCTATTCAAAACTAGCCCATGCTTATGAAGAATAAGCTTTTGGCCATCTCCTTACCTGTAATATAGGACATCGTGTTGTGGGATGAGGTAACTTTTCTCCTTTCGTAATTCTGTTCTGTGAAGATGAAACTTTGTGTCTTGACCAACTGCTCTATGTGGTCAATTTCCCATACTGCCATGCACCTGAAATGCTGAACATGTTCATGTTTCAAACCAAAAGCCTGGGAAATAGAATGTCCCTTATTTCAATCACATTGATATTTAAAAGGTCTGTAGGAGAGGAGTCCTATGCCAACATATCTTATGGGGCCCATCAAAGTGGGACTCCCCCTTCTGCAGACTTCATAACAAGCCCATGGGCAGTGTGCATTTCTAAGGGATGTGGTGTGGAGAGTGTACTAGACATACCCAGGCAGGGATATCTGTGTCTGAACATTTTCTCATTATTACACCAGCACAGGTTGTGTGTGGTCTCTGCCAAATGCTAAGATCTAGCTCAGAGATGGGCAAACTATGGCCCACGGGACCGTCCTGCCCAGCCCCTCAGCTCGCCGCCTGGGAGGCAAGCCCCCAGCCCCTCCACCACTGTATCCTCTCCCCCGCAGGTACACCACCACGCGGGCAGCACAGCTTGTGCCTGCCCACCTCCCGAGCTTTCCAATAAGCTTGTCCTGCCGCTCTGAGCGGCGTGGTAAGGGGAAGTGGAGAGGTTGGATAAGGGGCAGGAGGTCCTGGGGGGCACTTGGATGGGGTGGATGTTCGGGGGGGGGGGGCGCAGTCAAGAGACAGGAAGCAGTGGGGGTTGGATAGGGGGTGGGATCCTGGGGGGGTCAGGAGGTCCTGGGATGGCGGGGGGGGGGGGGGGGCCCGGGAACAAGGAACGTTGGATGGGGGGTGGGGTCCTGGGGGGGGGCAGTTAGGAGACATGGAGTGGGGGTTGGATGGGTTGAGGGTTCCAGGGGGCCTGTTGGGGGCGGGGGTGTGGATAGGGGTCGGATAGGTGGTGGGTCCTGGGAGGGGGCAGTCAGGGGACAAGGAGCTGGGGGGTTGATGGGTCTAGGGTCCGGGGGACCTGTCAGGGTGTGTGGGTGTGGCTAGGGGTCAGGGCAGTCAGGGGACAGGGAGCAGGGACGGGGGTGGGGTCCCGGGGGGGTGGTTGGATGGGTCACGGGTTCTGAGGGGACAGTCAGGGGGCGGGGGCCAGCTGGTTTGCGAAGGCACAGCCTTCCCTACCCGGCCCTCCATACCATTTTGCAACCCCAATGTGGCCCTCGGGCCAAAAAGTTTGCCGACCCCGCTCTAGCTGATTGTTTACCACAATCTCACAATAACCATGACAATTTTAGAGATATGTACCACATAGGATATTGTGTTGCAAATTTGTGGGGAGTGAAGCCTATTGCATGAACAGCTGATCCAATCAATCCACACGAACAATGGACATCCATGGAGACATCTTATGTTTACTCTGTGCAACAGTTGAGGGCAGGAGATTTAAGAGACAAAACAACCCAAGAGTTCTCATTAGAGGGGAGACCCCCGGGGCTAAGAGACAATAGCCTAGGATTGCATAAGAGCAGAAGATTGGGCATGTGGTTATCCGCTACTGGTCAAGAGCTGCAAAAACAAACCTTTGGGTGAGAAATACCTTATTAGACAAGAAAGTAACCTGTTAATAATTATTGGCTATAGATTGCTTCTTATGTTTTTCTCTTACCTGTAAGATTATGTTTCTAAACTCTTTATACTTGCTTTTATTTGAATCCTTTACCTCAGACTGTTCAATTTCATGTTACTATAAACCGATCCATGCACCTTATGGTGAGGAGAGTGTTGACCTGAGGTGAAGTCAGTGAACTATGGCGCACTCTCTCCACAAAGGCAGTGGATCAGTGTGCATTGTGGGTGTTCAGAAGATAGAGGACTGCAAACGTGAGTGTAACAAAGGGGGGTATGTAAATTGCTAGCCTGCACTGGGAAAGAGCAGGGCTGGTGGACCTCCAAGTAGAGTGCCTGTGTTACCAAGCAGCTGACGGATAGAGCCATGCTAATCTGCCGATATCTGCTTTGTATCTGCAGATATCTGCATCCGTGGACACGGATATCCATGGACCATATTTTGCAGATCAGATGTGGATACAAATTCTGTATCTGCACAGAGCTCTACTGATGGGTGTTTCCTGTCATGGGCACAAGACAGGGCTCCATCCAACTCTGAGCAGGTGGTAGTGATTCACCCCAGACATGTTGAGCAACCCCAAAATAGTGTCATAGGGAGTTATTCCTGGGCAGGTCATGAGAGTAGTCTAAGGTGGATGGACAAGGTTTTGCCCACATTGAAAACGAAGTGCTTAACATTTGGTATCTATCAGTGTTACGTACATGAAGTTTAACACGGTGAAATTTCAGAGGTGGTCGTTTATTTTTGGGGAAGTTTGAGTAAGGTTGAAAATTAAGTTTCTAAGGGGAAGTCAGCTTCAGCCTTAACTATAGAACAGCTATCTCTGCTCTAATATATCAGTGTCTAGGAACCATTTCCCTTTCCAGGAAACAAAAAAATTATTTTAAGTCTATTTAAAGCATTAATGGTCACTAAAAACCACTGCAGGCCTAAAGTTTGAGACAGAACTTCTGAGGTAACAGACAAATATGTTCAGTGTTGTTGTTTCGTTTTAAAGAAATACTATTATGGACAGACATGAATGAATTTAGCCTCTACACTCCTATGAAATAGGTATTACCATTTCTATTTTACAGTTCAAGAAATTGCATCAGACTGATCCTGCATAGGGAGGAACTCTTCTGTATGCTCAACTGAGTGCTTAGTTTACCTCTAAATCCTGCAAGCTGCAGTAAAACAAAACCACCTTGCTCTGACGGTATACAGATCTGTGGTTGATTGCAGTGCTTGCGAAGTGGCAGAAGATTTCACAAAAAGCTTCACTACAGTAACTCCTCAGTTAAAGTCGTCCCAGTTAATGGTGTTTTGTTGTTACATTGCTGATCAATTAGGGAACATGCTCATTTAAAGTTGCGCAATGCTCCCTTATAAAGTTGTTTGGCAGCCGCCTGCTTTGCCCATTGCTTGCAGGAAGAGCAGCCTGTTGCAACTGGCTGGTGGGGGCTTGGAACCAGGGTGGATCAGAAGCCCCGTCAGCTCCCAACTCCCCTAAGTTCCCTGTGCAACTGCCACCCAGCAGGCAACCAATTGCCAGTAGTTCAGCTGTCCTTCGCCCTCACTGCCGTGTGCTGCTCCTACCCTCTGCCTTGGAGCTGTTCTGGGGAGCCTCCTGCTTGCTGTGCAGAGGAGGGGGAAGAGGGGTGCTAATGTCAGGGTGTCGCTCTCCCTCCCGCTCCTGTACGCCATCTCCACGGGGGCGGGGACGACACTACAGAGCTCAGGACAGAAAGCTTGCTGACAGCAGCTGCTGTCTCAATTAGCTAATCTACTTAAAAAGGCAATGTACTTACAGTGGCATCAGCTTACTGAAAAGGGCCGTGCGCATCTCTCTTTCTCTCTCTCACACACAGGGTGTGTCTCTCTGTCTCTCTCTGCCATGCTGTCTCCCCTCCCTCCATTCATGCTGTCTTGCAGAGCGTGAGGCTACATTAACAACAGTGTATTAACCCTTGAGGGCTCAGCCGAGTGCTCGATCATTTAGCAGTAAGGCATTCCCTGGGAAATATACTACCCTCTTCCACCCTCTGACTCTACCACCTCAGCCAAGCTTCACAATGATCATTGCTGTGTACAGTATTAAATTGTTTGTTTAAAACTTATACTGGGGGGGGCGGGTGTGTGTGTGTGTGTAGAGATGTCTTTTGTCTGGCCAAAAAAAGTTTCCCTGGAACCTAACCCCCCCTATTTACTTTAATTCTTACGAGGAAATTGGATTAGCTTAACATCATTTTGCTTAAAGTAGCATTTTTCAGGAACATAACTACAGCATTAAGCAAGGAGTCACTGCACTTGTTTCCCATGACTTGGATTACACACTTAGTGCAGGCTTTCTTTATTCATCGAACTACACCCTTACAGGATGCCTGACTGTTTCTTGCAAGGACAAATTACAAAATAGAAATTGCATCTTTTGGGTACCCTGCCTGGAGGTATCTCAGTGGCCATTCCCTGCTTACTGGCAAAAAGTCCGAGCTTCAAACATCCTGCTCCCCCAGTTACACATATCTATAATGTAATGGAAGCCTGCATTTATAGCTCCAAAAACTAAACTCTCCCATGAAGAGAGTGTATGTGACACAAATATCTGGTACCACTCATAGTAAAATACATTCCAAACACCTCAAGTTATCTTGGGAAGAAAATACATTGCACAATTATAAACGTAATCATACCAATGCAAGCATCCTAGCAAAACACAACAAGTACTACACACGCATGGTCCAGTAAACCTCTGTCCAATTCGGCATAACATATTTTGAGCTGCAACAAAGGCATTTCCCACTACAGCAGTCTCTAGGATGGGCCATGCATGCTGGAGGCTCTGAGGAGATAAAAGCCAACAAGGATCCAGCAGGCTACCCAGCCCATCAGCTACTTTATTCCACCATAGTAATCAGGAAAACTTTATTACCCCTCCCCCTTATGATTCCTGGTGGCACTCCTATGGCATAAGTCAAACCTTTTCCCTCAACTACATTTCCTGAAACATATCAAAGGCACATAGAAAATACACAGCTTTCAAAAGCAAAAGCACTTTGATATCAAACAGGTAAAGCAGCAGGAATTCCAACCAGACCTCAGACTGAGCAGCTCTGGCTTTTTTTTTAAAAAAAAGAAAAGTGCACTTCAACTGGGGCTTAAATATTTCTCTTGCCATCTTCCATCAGTGTTGGGAAACAACTTCTCTAAGTCCTTTAGCACAAGAGTTCCCACCATTATCCGTGCCAGTGACTTGAAACTCTCAAGTTTTTTTGTATTTTTGCCCAAACCTGTAGAACCCCCTGACTGTGGAAAACAGGAATTATTGTTCTGTATTTTGCAGAAAGGAATATATGACAGAGTTGAGTTTTCTAGAATGGATTGTCTTCTTTCCTGGCACACACCAGGTGTTCTAAAAGCAAAATTTGCTTGCTGCTTGGTGGATGGTTTTTAAAATGGAATTCATTGCTTATCTCTGACAAATAGCTGACTGACAGCATGTTATTTATTCATTATGGCAGTCATTATAGGTTTTATAATTTGTCAGGACTACCAGGCTATGATTGCACTGGAAAGATGGGACCTGACTAACAGCTGGGCATGCTAGTGTACATTTATGGAGTCACTGCAATGGCTGGAGCCTCGAATGGATCCTATACAGTTCTTTACTTATGCTTGCCAGAACGGCTAAGTCCTGCCACTGACCACACATACCTAAGGAGTTACTCTAGGCTGGCATCTGGCACAACTTTTTCACACCAAGACCCAGCTACTAGCCCCTCCCTAACCATAAGTCCTGAATGCTCAGTTAGGGTGCTTAGCTGGGTGTAAAAGCCTCCCTCAATATCCAGAAAAATGCTGAGCAACTTGGCTCAGTACCTTGCCTAATGCCTCAGCACCTTTGCAACATCCAGCCCTATCCCAGCTGGGGCTTTTGGATATTGCTGCAGTACAAATAAAATACTGTAAGTCATGGCTTCAAAAGAAAGGTATACACAGCTATTCATTTTGCAATGAGTGCAATTTTTAAAAAAACATACTGTCGTCATCTTTATGTAATCCCTGTTTCGTGCTGAAAAAAGATGAAATTTGAGTGTTTTATTAGTGTAATATTACGTTGCAGGGATATAGACTCAATGAACGTAACAGATGCTATTATCTAAACTGTGTCAACTGGTGTTCTTCTCTTACAAACAGTTTGGAGAATTCCATCAATTATACATTTGTCAACATTAAGCAATTGCTATCACACACTTTTGACAGATCAATGCACTAATCCTGTTAGTTTATATTTTCAAGATTAAGCTTGCATTAATGAAGGAAGTAAAGTTCACTGAACATGTAGGATGATGAAATTTTGATACAAGAATGAAGCCCATTAAAGTTAAGCATTTGTTTAAGTCCTCCTCCCCCCTGCAAAAAAAATCAGCAGTGACTCCGGTTTGTACAATTCCATGTACTCAAATATTACATATAGTATTTGACAGAGGTTATCTAAAGTTCTGTGGTAATACCACTGTAAACTATGGTGTTCTAAACTATTACAGAACAATGCTTCCACGTTGTCACTTTACTCCCCAATATCTTCACTTTGACAACGAAGTTCTCATCTCAGACATGCATGGCAGATCACAACTGACATGCTTCTTTCCCTGTAAGTGAACACCTCTCATAAAAAATCAATGGGAGTTGTCCGCAGAAAAGGAGAGCAGATAAACTAAGCAAAAAAGTGTATTTGTGAAATTACAAGTCATAATTTACCATCAGTTGGCACATGGCCTTAAAACAGGACTCCATCAGCTGCAAAGCAACTAACAAACAACAACTATCACTCAGCAGAAATAGTTCTGAAAATAAATGATTAAGGATTCAACAAAAATGTGAGAAAAATTAAAAGATACATTACCAAGCACAATATTCATAATAAATATTTGAAATTGTGTGTATGTAAACAGAAATAAGAAACTCAAACGAAACTATATTAATTTGCAATCCTAAGTATGTGATTGGAAGGTGAAAATCACATCAGGAGGAAAATAACCTGCAGTCATTTCACCTACCTTTCCAGGTGTTACTTCATTATTTCTCAGCTCCTGGATATTATACCTCGAAAAACAGTGAGAAAGTGCAGTAATGTTTGTTGCTTCTGAATTTCTTTTAAAGTGAAACAGTGTTATGATAGTCTAATTCTCCATGCATTACCCTTTATAGAAGATGAATTTTGATTAGATCATATGACCATTATAGATGGAACAGATACATCATTATGAAGTAAAATCAATGCCTATACAAACCACATTATTTTTATCTGTCAGGAATAACCTTGGATTTTACAAAAAAGGACACAAATATTTGTTTGGGTGTTGTGATCAGGGTGGTTTGTTCCCGTAGGAATAGTAGGGTCTAAGGGTCATCCCACTCCTTTCCTGTGGTGTAACCCTTTAAGGTTACCCAAGGGTCTAGGAGAATGACAAAAGGCAGATATGGGGAGAGAGAAAGTAGTCCCAGGCAAACAGTCTGTATTTAGGGAGAAACCTGTGATTTTATTCCTTTATGGGACCAGGAGCCTTGTAGAGTAAGTAGGGCATGTATCCCAGGGCTGATTCTGGTTGGACGGGACAAAACAGAGCTGTAGATATTCCCTCAGCACCTGGGGACTCATTGGAGACAGGAACCAGATGCCCCAAGGTAACACATACAGCAGCTGTAGGACTCCTGGGCCAAGGAGAGAGCAGACTGACAGAACATACTGAGTCAAAGAAAGAGGGCTGAGAAATTCCTAAACCTGGAGGGGAAAATCTATGGGCCTGGAAGGTCAGGACTAAAATCCCCCCAGCCGTAAGGAGAACTGCAAAGACACCAACCCTGAAAGGGATTTCTTAGGGAGAGCCTAAATAAAATGAACACCAGAGAAGGGGAATATTGTTTGAAGACTCTGTAGGCAAGTGGTTTATTTTTGAATCCCAGTTGAGTAAGCATGTCAGCAGGGTGTTGGTCAGCCAGCAAGGGTGCTATAGGGCAGGCGTGCCCTATCACAGATGTTTTTGTGGGATTTGAGAAAGCAGTATAAAAAGAAAAAAAATATAGGTGGGGAGGGAGAGATGTTTGGTATTTCTAACTCCAGATGACAAATCCTAGAAAGTACGTTTACAGAAGAAGTAGTAGGGACCTACAGTCATCATTCCTCAGCCTGCTGCAAAAAATTACTTTAACCTGCTGCAATCTGGTGTATTTTCTTGATAGACTGTATCGCTCCACCAACAAACCACTGACAGAAATGTTGCTAATAGCTGGAAATCTGCCACATAAGTGAGGTGGCAGAACTCTTCCAGGCAAACACCCTTTCACAGACAATCCCATTAAAAACACGTCTGTTTGCAATAAACATGACAAATTTTCTTTCGATTATTTTGTATGTACTTCTATTGCCTAGAAAACACTTTCTGAATGCCATAGACTATATGTAGGACATATTCTGTGGGTTTTCCATTGAAAATTTAGTGACAAAACATGTTTGTCATTTGATACTTACTTGCACACATAAGGAGAGTGGACTACATAAATATAACATTTCACATATCAGAAAGATATATACATCATTCACGCCTTATGTAGGCACAAAAATACTGCATTTAAGTTAAATAAATTTTACCCCCCTCCCAAAAAAAATTAAGAATAAAAGTGCTTGTAAATTTGATGTTTTGAAATTATTTAACATAAGGCCTTCCAAGACCAGATATTCTGATAGAGGCATTGCAAAATTAATTTGGCTGAAATTTTCTGAAGAAATGTCTGTGGTCTGAGACCAAATATGGAAGATTTCAACACAAAACAGTTTCATTTATCTAAGTTATGAGCAATGGGAAGAAAAAAGTTGATAAATGGAAATTGCGTTTTTGCTATAATGGTCACTACTGCTCCCACTATATTTCTGTCTGTCTGTATCTAAAGCATCTAACATTTTGAGGACTATAATTTCAGTTTCATATACACACCTCCTATACCATTTCTAGGGGAAAGAAAAAACCACAGAAGCCAAATGTGATTTTTGGAAACATGACAGCCATAATTAACGGAACAACATAAAGTAGGCAAGGCAGTTAGAGAAAAGGATGGAAGTAGCAGGTGAAGCATCTCTTCAAGGGGCTCGCTCAACTTTTGCTAAGATTGCTCACTGCCACGGATCCATCACTACACCTGGATTCTAAAAGTAGCGTTATGTAAGCTTTTCCAAAGTAGTCCTCCTCACAATGCCCATCATCTCTTTGTCACCTCCAGACTAGATTACTATTAGACACTCTACGCTGCTCTTAAAACCATAAGAGGCTTCAGCTAGGGCAGAAGACAACTGCCCATCAATGGGGCAAATTGTTAAGATCTTTATAACATCTGTACTCAAAACTGTGCAATGGTTTTCTTTGCTTCTCTCAGTACACTATAAACTTCAGGGATAATAGTCACTACAGCCCTGTACAGCATGTGTGATTCAGCTACACATTTCTAAAAGAACCCCTCGTCTAACGCATCACAGAATTTTAAGATTAGGTGGGATTCTCTTGCTTTTGGCACCTATTGAACCCTTCTGTACTGATAGAGTGGTTTTCCTCAGCAGACGATCTCTTTGCCATTCAAACTCTCTCCCTTTTGCATTCTGATAAAAATTCGTTTTAGTGGCCTTCAGAGCCCTGTGATGGGTTGGACGCCTTAAGGTGCCACCTAATGTGCTGAGATACCACTGAGCTCACCTGTTCTGCCAGCCAGGGCCCCCTTTTTACCGGCCCTGCTGAGCCAGGCTATTAAGCCTCCTCCAGCACACACACAGGCAGGGCTATACCCAACTGCAGAATGACACAGACACTTAGATGAGCTCCGGGAAGCCTCAGTTTAAGGGACTTGCCCCAGCACTCAGGTGTCCACCTCCCTTGGAGTGCAGACCCAAAGGATTATTATGAAATCCGCCTCCTCCCTCAACATGGAGGAAGGTATGCACAGCCTCTCTGCCTGCCTGCCTCCTTCCCCCTTCCCCCACTATGAATTGCACAGACTGGGTTATATTACAAACAAGAAAAGTTTATTAACTACAAAAGGTGAATTTTAAGTGAATGTAAGACATAACCGACAGAACAAAGCAGATTACTGATCAAATAAAACAAAATACACAAGCTAAGTTCAATACACTTAAGAAACAGGTTACAAAACATAATTTCTTACTGTAAATGATATTTTGGGCAGATTGCAAAGTTTCTGTAGCTTAGAGTTCCAGTTATATTTCTTTTCAGACTGGACCAGTCTCACTCTGGACTCCCCCTTGCCTGCCCTTCAGGTATCTTTAGCAAACAGGAGTAGAGCCCCATTTGCCTTTCTTCCCATCCTTAAATAAGCTTACATAAGGCAGGAATCCTTTGTTTCCCCAACTTGGCCCCCCTTCCCTTTTAGTGAAAGGTTACAAGAAATCCAAGATAATGTTTAGTATCAGGTGAGGTGACAAGATCACCTGACATGATAGTGTTACAGTCACATCCCAGGATGCCTCCCAGGAGGGAGAGTGATTAGTATCTTCAGTCTTGTTGTTCCTTCCTAATGGCCCATCAAATCTGATGGCCCGTCATCTGGTGGGTTTCTTCCCAATACACAGCCATTTGTAATTGTTACATAGTACCTATTCCTAACTTTAGATACAGAAATAATACATGCATACAAATTGGATACTCAATTTCAGTAAATCATAACCTTTCCAGTGGTATCTTACATGAGCCATCTTGCATAAAGTACATGTCAGTTATGTCATCCATATCATAAGCATAATTTCATAAGCAATATGGAGTGTAATGTCACAAGCACATTATAAAAACCAGAGTGAATTATCTGGTTCAATATTTGATAAGGTTTTAGGTTTGGTTTCTAGCAAAAATGCATCATATACTGAATTGTATTTAACACTGTTAGTAACAGGCGTATGTATTACTTGTAGGATTCAATATTTTGTTTCCCTTTACCTCGACATCCAGGTAGTGGGTGCTACATAAGTCACTAATACACAATACACATAATGGCAAAGACATCATGGTTACATATTTTCCTTTGAGATATAAATTTCTGGATTATCTCTTCATACAGCTAGGTGTGAAATCCCACTCCCCCACTGAGGTCCATGGCAAAATTCTATTTGACTTCAACAGGGCCAGAATTTCACCCTTCATTCTTTTCCCATAACAATGAACATTTTGGGGTCAGACTAATGGTCCATCTAGCCCAGTAGTCTGTCTTCCAACAGTGGCCAGTGCTAAACATTTCAGAGAGAGTGAACAAAACACAGCAACTATCGACTGGACTATCTTCCAGTCCCAGCGACATAAAACCATGGAAATACCCAAGATCTGTCCACCTCCATCATAAATATATCTCCAAGATGATGAACACTAATATGCAAGATGGACTCAATTCTATTTGAGATCTTCAATCAGAAGCATATAGGACCTTATTGCAGCATCCAGTCTAACATAAGTATTGTAGATTAGAAATATTAGTTGCAAAAAGCAATAAAAGACATTATAGCCTTTTTGGTACAAGGAATATAGAATAGCTGAGAAAAAAACAGATGCATGCTATCATTCTGTCAGGCACTAGAAAATACATGTTTCCTCATTAATATGAAAGACAATAACTAATTTCTCGGTTATTCATTATTACTATAGTCTTTAGACTGCATTACATGTGTCAGCTCTTAATCTTTTCCTTTTTGCACTGTTTACTTGTTTTTAGGAACTTCCATACAGAGCCAAAAGGCTAACCCCCAAAATAACCACATCAACAGTCATGCATAATTTTTCTGCATTAGGATTGCACATTCAGTCCAACTGCTTCCTCCTGAAGCTCTCATTGGTGTACCCCAGGAAACCCCTGAGTGAAGCACAAACAAGACCTCCTAATTCTAAAGGCAGATGGTGGTGAGCACTCAATCCTGGAAAGCATCACTGTATACAGAATATCAGTTATTCAAGGTGCAATTAACTGGGACATTTAAGGAGCAGATTCAAGTCCAGCAACATATTAACAAATCGGCACCACTTAATGATGGTGGTAGTTCTGCAAAAGAGGGATAGGATTCTTAGTTTAGTGATGCTTAAGTCTTGTGTGCTTTAATTTCTATGCACTTATGTAATCATTGGCTGACCACAAAATTCTGCAATACCTGGACAACACTTAAAACGGTGTCTTCTGCTAACCAGAAATGCCTATTTATTGGCACGGAAGGCCACCCAGACAGATGTCCCAACTAAAAGGATTACCATATTTTCAAGAGGAAGGATCGTCCAGTGGTTTAGGCATCAGCATAGGATTTGGGAGAGCTGGATTCAGTTTCTGATTCTGCCAAATACTTCCTCTGTGACCGTAGTCCAGTCACGTAGTCTCCTCATCTCATTTCCCCATGTTTAGAATGGGAACATTCAGGGTAACTTTATTAAAGATTGTGACAAAATCAGGTACTACAGTGATGAGTAGTATCTTTAACATTTCCAATACCTTCCTTAGAGGAGGAGACAAAACTCAACCTCCATTAGTGTTAACGGGAATGCCTAATAATTCCAAATGCACGACGAAAAAGGTAACTTCAGTGGCTATAAAACAATGAGATAAAAATTTTTCCAAAGTTCTAATTTAGAATTATCACTAAATTTAACTGATATTCCAGAGCCCAAGTCAACACAAAATCCTCACAACAGCTTCCGTACAGCTCAATGCTGTAGGTATCTATTTTTCGCTCCCACATGAAAACTAGCACCAAATTTTTCACATTTGGCCATCTAAGCTAAGGCACCTAAATTCACATTTGCAATCTCATTTGAATTCAAAACATGCCTGATTTTCAGGTGTTCAGCATCTCTGTATTTCACACTTAAATCAATGAGAGCTACAGGTGCTCAACAGCTGAGAATTTAGCCATTTCTTTAGCTGCTTAAATATGAATATAAGTGGCCATGTACATTTGAACTTTGCTTAACCGAGCATGCAAAACTTTTTGCCTGATTCACATATTGTTGGTTTTCAAGGGCAGGAGGGACCATTACAATGGAGTCTGACCTCCTGTGTTAGAGGCCACAGAATTTCACCCAGTTCTTCCAGCATCAAGCTCATAACTTTTGGTTGTGTTGTAGCATATCTTATAGGACAGCTTCCAACCCTGAGCAGAAAGATGGAGTTAGGAGTATTAGTGTTTACTTTGTTTTTGAAGAGTCTGATTCTACTCTTACTTGAATTTGTCAGTTTAATAGATGTAAAAGCTGTATCAAACCAGACTATTATATTTTTAAAGTGTTACATATATCCAGAAAAAGCTAGCGGCATATCCATAGGAATAATAAAATATGCAAATAAAACATACAACCCTCAGAGTACTTTTTAGGTTTTAAGTCTACAGAATCAACTGTGGGTTTTTTGTTTGGTTGGGTTTTTTTGAACTTTAGAAATTTTGTTTCCTTTTCTACACTGTTTTTCCTTGGCACTATCTGTGTTTGCAGCTTGGATATTCATTTACATCATGAAAATATGTTTATGACAAACATTTATTTACATGAACACCACATTTTAAACAATAAAGTGCATGAGAAAAATAGATTGCCTTGAAGCAAATAGTGATAGGTCACTTCCTAGACTGTCACACAGATGGTTTCGTCAGGTTGCTTGTAAATGCAGATCCAAGTCTTTCTTCAATAACCGTGTTTTAATACTTCAGCTTTTAGTGCATCATCCCTCTCTGCCGCTCCTTGACCCTGTCTGAACATGACAATTGCATCGCTTTCATTAGCGGCCTTGTTGCTATTTCCCTTTTTTTTTTCCCCCCAAGGGGAAGTACAACAGACCATGCTAAATTAGTCTGTGATTTGCTTAAGCAGTAAAACATCCACTCTGATAAAAGCTGTTTTAAGACTGCCCAGGTTCTACTAGACTCTCACTGCAGCATCAGTCCTAGAGGCCTAGAAAGCGGTTTCTCAGCTTCCATACAGCTGCTTGTTTTCCCCCTACTGAATATCATTTTGTTTTTAATTGAGGGGGAACAATTAAAACAAAGATGCCATAGAAACACATACTGGGAGTTAGTTTACAAAAATCATTTAAAAATACTGAAGTGCAGGTTGAAAAGTGACTGATATTTGCATTTAACATCTGAAGATGCAGTCAGAAGGTCACAGGTGTGAGCACATCATAAGGCTGAAACGTGTTAAAAGAAGGCTGTCCTGCTGCATCATCTAGAAATCTCCAATTAAGTCACCTTTATTTTTGTTATATTTGTATAATACAAAAACATATGCATCGTGTTTAGCCTGTACGAACATATAAACATGTACAAAGGTGACTGTGTATGCAATATACACATCTTCCAGATGAGCCATCTAAGTGGAAGTCCCTTGTGACCATTAGCGAATGAAAATCCTATTACATGGGGGGTGGAGGAAGTGCATGCAAGACTGGACATGTGAATCCCAGAGTCAAGGACTGGAGTGACCTAGCAGATCACTTGTCCAGGTAACACCAGAGGGGAACATCACAGATGTACAATAGTTGGCTTGGCTCTCTACACTTGTCTTGAAGTTGACACAGAGAAAATATCATGGTAATAGTTCATCTTCCAGCCCTGAACCCGCATTGTGATTCAGGGTAGAGATGATTTGACAGCTGTTGTAGGTGCACTAAGATGACTTTTGAGAAAGCTTTTCCTGCCACACTTAGTAGCGAGATACCCCCGTAGTTCCTGCAGTCTCCCTTCTCACCTTTATTTTTATGTAGAGTGATGATGTTTGCATGAAGCATCTCTTGTGGTACCTCACCCTCTTTCCAGCATTTAAGTAGCAGCTGATGAAGATATGGTAATAGGCTGTCTTTCCCGCACTTGAGAATTTCCACCGAGATGCCATCTTTTCCAGGAGCCTTGCCACTTGATAGCAAATCAATAGCCTTGCTTAGCTATTCTACAGTGGGCTCCACATCTAGCTCTGGCAGGACCTGTAGAGTTGGTATTTGGTCCAGTGGTTCGCTGGTGATGTTTCTTTCTTTTGCATATAGCTCTGAATAGTGTTCAACCCAACAGAACAACTGCTTACTTTTATCTGTAATGATTTGACCACTGTGTGATTTGAGAGGGGCAACCTTCTTGACAGTGAGGCCTAGAGCTTTCTTCAGGCCATCAAACATGACTTTGAGGTTTCTTGTGTTTGATGCCATCTATCTCTTCACAGAGCTTGATCCGGTAATAATTTGTACAGCGTCTGTTTGCTCGCTGTACTTTGGATTTTGCATGTTGAAGTCTCACTTTAGTGCTCTCTGTTGGCTTCTTGTTGTGTTCCAGACAGGCTGTGTTCTTAATGTTGGTGAGAGGTAACAGTTCCACTTCATTTTCTTCAAACCAGTCCTTTTCTGATAGTCTCTTTCACCCAAATGTAGCTAACGCTGCTTCATGGATTGTTGTTCTTAAATCTTCACCACCAGAGAAGAAGACAGAGGAATTCTGGGACTTCCCATGCTTGAATATATGCTAGGTAGTTGGATACCATAAAGAATATGTACACTCAGCATTTCCTAGTGGGCTAAATTCGTGAATGAGTGATTTTAACTGTACTAGAACTGGATTAAAAGTTTGCTTTGAAACAAGGATATTTGCCAGTAAAGATAAATATGGATCTGGAAAAAAGCCAAAGTTTCTTCTCTGACTTTTTCCAGAAGTAACATTTAGTGATATCTTTAAGACATATGTTGTTTCTGTGTTCTCTCTATCAGAGCCAAGTAGGTGTGAGTGTTCGTGCACTTTGGGAAGCCAGTCCAAGCACACAAAGAATACATCGAAGACCATTTATTGATAGACTCAGTTGCCTGATTTGAACTCTGAAAGCTTATGCACTATTGACTGCTCCTCTACTGCTTCCAACAGTGGTGAGGCCCTCAAGTTACAGCTGTGCAATGGCTTAAAAAGGAACACTGCATGATCAGAAGCATACAAATTAATGAGGAGGTCCTACTCAAGCAGGCTTGAACAATGTTTTATGTCCAGTCTGCTAAGTTTAGATCTTGTATTATGTTTAAATTAAATAAAATATGCAACTGTAAATAGTTGGGGAGTTTAAGCAGTGTACACACAGAAGTCTCTAAAAGGGCCAAAATAATCCAGTTTTCATAGCTTAGTGGTTGCTTCCAGAGACATGATTTTGTCAAGGGAAAGAAGTGCTTAAATGATCTCAGAGGCCCTGTGCATTCTACAAAGAATACCAGACTATTTGTCAGAGTAGATGCCATAGGAGCAGCACTGGACTCACATGGATTTTGATAAAGGGCTGACTTCCCTTCCTCTGTAGCTTTGGAAAACTTGCCTTCCCTCTGAAGTTACTAACTCACTGGAAAAAAGCATTAAAAACAGCAGTAAGGGACAGGCAAAATGATTTGGGGACAAAAAGAATAAGTCCTAGGCCAAATTTCAGCCTTAACACCAGATCAAATCTGAGCAATCTTCGATGTTTGAAGGCAATCTATTACACCAGCACCCATCCAGAATCATACCACTTCCAATCAAATGAGCCTTTCTGCACCCTACAAGATTTCCACCTCTTTGTAGATATCCCAGAAAATGCTGTATGCCATCTTTCTGGGTCTGCTGCAACTTTTGACATGTGTTTCACAATGCCATCTTGGATACCATCTTGCAGTGAAGCTGCAAAAGTGAAGCTAGACAAATTCAGATGGAAAGTAAGGTATGAGTTTTTAACAGTGAGTGTAATTAACCATTGGAACAATTTACCAGAAATCACAATTTTCCATCACTGACAATTTTTAAATCAAGATTGGATGTTATTCTAAAATATATTTGCTAGAGATTATTTTGAGGAAGGTCTATGGCCATTGTTATACAGGGGTCAGACTAGATGATCACAATGGTTTCTTCTGGCCATGGAAGCTATTTGCAGGTTCTCTTTGATGATGCAGAAACATAGATCCAATATTTATATTTTTCCAATGCTAATTTTTGCTAAGATACTATGACAGTTATAAGTAAATAAAGTTTCCCACCCAATACTCTCTCAATTTACACCCTTCCTAGGGTTTGGGTTTATTGCTAACAAAAACAAAAAAAAAATCACAAGAAAACACATCTCATCCCAAGCTTTCTCCCACAATTTGGCTCCCATATACCAACACCTACTTCCTTCCGTCCAGAACTGCACCTCTCTTGCATCTTGTTAACCCCAACCAAAATACACTTCCATGCAGGTTTCAAGCACCTGAAATGAAACTGTCCCAGAGGCGGCCTAAAATCCTTTGAGGGTGGGGCCATAGAGTATACCACACTATTACAACAACAATATAAAACTGTACATGTTATGCCATGGTAAGTATCTACTGACTATCATAATGCACATCTTGATTTTGGTTCAGCATAGGGACTCTTGCTTCCTAGGCCAGTTACAAAAGGCATCTAACCTGTGGAATTCTCTCATGTTGAACCATATCTGTTTGACTCAGAGGTGAAAGTAAGCCAGTCCGGTCCGGTACGGCATACTGGCAAGAACCGGTACACAGCTGACCATACCGGCAGGGGGCAGCTTCCCCAGGATGGCAATTTAAAAGGGGCCTGGGCTCCCAGCAGCAGCCGGAGCCCGGGCCCTTTAAATTGCCGCCAGAGCCCCGCTGCCAGAGCCCTGGGGTAGCGGCAGTGGCCGGGAGCCCCGGGATTCTGGAGGCGATTTAAAGGGCCTGGGTCTCCTGGCAGCGGCTGGAGTCCCAGCCCTTGAAATCACCACCAGAGCTCTGGGGCTCCCATCTGCCTCCGTAGGTACTACTACCAGGGGGCTCAAGCGATGATTTAAAGCGCCCAGGTTACTGGCCGCCGCTACCTGAGCTGGAGCCCCGGGCCCTTTAAATCGCTGCCAGAGCCCAGGGGTAGCGGCAGTGATTTAAAGGGCCCAGTGATTTAAAGATCCTGCCCCTTCTGCCTGAGGGCCCCCCCTGCCCTGCTTGCTCAGGACACCAGCCCTGCATCACCCCTGGTTTGACTCCATTTATAGCAACTAAGGATCTAGCCTCAAATATCCCCATTTTTGATGAAAACAGACAGAACTTGAGTTTCTCAGTTATGAGCCATGAATAACTAGTCTTAAGTTGACAATGAGAGGGTATAAAGGTAAAACAAAAGATACACCAACACTGTTACAGTCCAGACACCAAAATGTAAGTATTTAACTTGACATATAAAGTAACTGCACCTGGCACATCATTTAATGATCATACCCCCACTATAAGAAGTTCACTAAGATAGTTAAATAAAAACCCTACACAGATGGCACAAGATGCATTTTGATGCATTTGCAAGGAAAGTAACACAAAATTAAATTTCGATTTTATTGCTTTCTAAGAGCGTATATATTTCATCAGAATAAATGAAAAACTAATACTTAGAGCCAGAGCTTAATTCACAATGTTATTCTCCAATACACAAAAAAAAAGAATTAAACTTTTAAGAAAAACCAGACTTAAGGAACTATGGTAGCTTTTTAAAAATGTAATGCTCTATTCAACATTTGCCCTTAAAAATATTATTTCCATTCCAGACTGAACTGCGTTAATCTACAAGTATTTTGGCCTCCAGTTAATCTCCCTATTAAATAAAAATAAAATATTAGGTCATTAAAAACTAGTCTGTTACAGATTATAGAACTACACAATTTAATTTCAGTAGAGGATGACAAGCCTCATAATTCACCCACCATTTCACCACTTTGCTGAAATTCCACTGGTGAACAAAAATTGCCTTACACCTGTGTTATATTTTTCACCTAAATATATATTCAGATCCATCATGAATACAGCCTGCTACCAGATTTGCAGCATTTTAAAATGATGGATACAGCTCCAATTAAACCTGCTGAGAAGGGAGTTAAAAGAGCTTAATGCTAACTTGAATGTAGGTAAGTAGAAGGAAAGAGCTGCACAGACCAATTAGACATTTTATTAGTATTATACAATCTCTAGTTTGTATTCAGATAAGTACTCAGCCCAAACTTGGGCTGGGAAATTGGATTCAAGTTCAGCAGAGAAGCTAATAGTGCCATATGTTACATGTCAGATATAAGTGAGTCTGGAAATAGTAGTATACCTTCAGCAGATTTTGCTTTCAGTGGGTGCACAATGAGTTCTACTTACATATATGACAAAAGGGGAAGGCTATGATAAAGCAGCTCCCATCACACACACAGGCCCAGATTCTTCCCTGGTGTAAAGTCAGTGGACCTACACCAGGACTTTATCTTGCTCACTTTCTTACACTCTCCTGTTAGCACCTTTTCTTGCTCAACCCACCCCTTTCAGCCTCTTCAGTGTTAGTAACACTGATTCTTTTTGCACACCTCATGAATATTATAACACTGCCACTATATACTTCACCACTAATGCCTATGTACCTGCCACTTACCCTATGCAAAGCTTATATCACCATTTCTGTCACCACTGAATTTAGTCAAGCCACTTCCATAGAAGGCACACCTGTTTACAGTTCAAAAGAGTTCGCCCTTTAGACCTAATATTACTGCTTTCATCTCTTTTTGTCATGATCACGGAATGCTCTACACCCTTTTGATAACAGGGGGGAGTAGGGGGCAAACTGATGTAGTACAGTAAGACACACACCTTCTTACCCAACCTGAAACTTCCTGCAGAGCTCCAACTGAGTTCAACAAAAATTTTCTGAATTCATATATTCCCCTCCTTCCTCTATCATTATTTTTCATTTATGTGCACCTCTACCCCTCTGGTTTCAGACTAGGACCAGAAGCGTGGCAATACTGAAAGAAAGTGTCTTACCAATACAACTGAAAGCAAAAAGTACCAGAAAAATAAAAAGCCTCAACTCTCAAAAGGTCTAGTTCCAGTTTTGCAAAAAATCAAGAAGTTCGGAGTCTGATTCTGTTCTACTACGACCACTTTTTCACTGCTCAAGAGCTGTTCGCAGAGATATGAAACCCACCAGATCCAGCCAACTAGAAATTTCCCATGCATGGAAAGTGGGGATCTCCACGTAAAACTGCCACGACCACACCCCAATCTTCCTCGTACACCTGGATGGCCAAGGGAAAAGTGAAACATTAAGAGTATCTTCACCCTCCAGCTATTCCCAGGTGCTGAAACAGTACCTTGAGACAATAAGCAACCAGGGCCAGATTAAAGCATGGGGTAGTGTAACTGATGTAGGGATGTCTGTCTCAATCTGCAGAGAACCTGAAACAATAGCCTTGAGAAATGTGAAAACCCCACCATGATCCATGGGACAGTTAGCTCCAAGATGCACTGTTCTAAGAGTTCCAACACCACCCCAAGGATTAGGAGTGGCAACAACGGAAGAATGCAGCAGGCCTCGCTCACCCAAATCAAGAGAATATTTATCCCAGCAGCCAGCGTGTATTGGGGTGCCCCTTGCAACTGTTCCTTCCTTGCTAGGTAATGAGGGGTGCCTTGTTGTGTCCCATCCTTCTTCCAAAGGGAATGAGAGCCCTAGGGTGCTGCCCCTGCCTGCATGGGGTGGGGAGAGGTCCCCTGCCACCGTCACTCCAAGTAGGAGGGTTGGGCCAATCACCAAATGAGTAAGGTTACTTCCCAGTGCAGAGTACATAGAGCCAGGAGATTTCATTCTGCACAAAGGAGGCTCTGTTGATTTTTCTCTCTGGGCAAGGGCTGACTGTGCTCTTCCTAATTTGTTATCAAACCCCCGATCAGACGTGTGCCCCATCTTATGAGGAGAACTAGTCTGTTATCCATGGAAGGAAGAGGGACCCAATTCCTGAATAAATCACTGTGCCAGCCAGCAGATAATGTACTTTCTTTCTGGTATCCTTTCTCCGGAACGTATCAGTACCTGAATGAGCCCCCTCCATTATCACCAGCTGGCATCTCTGACATAAGAGTCACTCTGCCTGGATCCCTTCCCCCTCCAAAAAAATCCTTCAAGTCACCAGCCTCCACAAACACCACAGAGAGGATTAGAACTGAAGGGCAGTCTTACCAAAAAAGAAATGCATCCCTGGAGTGCAGCTGGAAATTAGATGGACTCAATATTAAGCCAAGTTCTTAGAAATTTGAAATAAAACTATGGATTTTTCCTCTCAGAAAAGCTGCAGTAGGGAGCTCTGAGACACAGCTAAAACCAGAGGGAACACCACAGGGTAGGCATTTCCTTGCTGCCAGTGAGCACGGGGTCTGCCCCTTCTCAAACTTAATACTTCATAACACTCATTGTGGATACTAGGTTAAATGCTTTATTTCTGAGATTTTACGTAATGAGAAGGCACTCCTCCTGAAGTGTTCTTTAGTACCAATAACTGTATTCTCTTGTTCAAAATGTATGCACTCTAACCTGCATCAACCTACCACTTCACCTGCAAAGACAAGGATGGGACTTGATGGAGTACTCCTTTGAGAATCCACTGCTGGCAATACAGATAGAGCTTCCCCCATATCTGCACAAAAGGATAAGACGTATGTACATCACCAGCCAAACAGGACCCTGGCTTTCCATGTGCTCTTCGCAGTTTCTTTTAAAACCATTAATGCTCTTCAATGGCCATATTGTAATAAAATTAGATTCTGTAGTATAAAGAAAGAATTAGCAACTTAAAAACAGGAAATAGAAAAATCCCACAATTACGTATGCATTGGAATACACTTGTTCCACTGAGTGGACTGGTTAACCTGTAAAAGATGAAATGGCGAAATGGCAATTTTAAAGTTATCAAAGTGAAAGCTCTGGAAACCACAAAGGAGTGGTGATACTGACATTTATTTTTCACTGATAAATGGAACTACT
This sequence comes from Chelonia mydas, assembly GCF_015237465.2. Lineage (NCBI taxonomy): Eukaryota > Metazoa > Chordata > Testudines > Cheloniidae > Chelonia > Chelonia mydas. The sequence goes on along the minus strand of NC_057852.1, from coordinate 20,014,744 downwards.
AGGATATCTCCAGGAAATCATACACAGATATGTACTCTGCTGTGACAGAACTAGTTTTTTCCATTAACTTTTATTTTATATAATATAGATAAAGAAACATGGATATTATCATCGCTTTCTCAAGACCTGGACAGGAGGCATCTTACAAACTTCCAGAAACACTCACTTGCACTAAACCAACTTCAGTTAAAAAAAAACGAAACAAAAAAAACCCCCACACCTCATAGCAATTTAAAATATTTGGACTTAAACAAAAAAAATTTCAAGCTCAATTAACAAAATGATCTGATGTGAAGGGTACTATATAAAATGTGTTACAAGGGCATCAGGCATTCGACTCTCCTGCCCTGCCCACCCGACCCACCCCCGACCTCCATTGGATTGCTAGAAAGATAGTTTCAAAGAAGACTAGCTCAAAGCACTCTAACAAACTGTTAACACGTCAGCAGGTTTCGCACAGGCAGTCCATGGCAGGCTAGTACACTGTAGATTCACACCCCGGTTTACCACAAACTAATTGTTCGTGTAGAGAAACCCCAAGAAATACTTACCAGTTTCTGATCCCATTTGGAATGTTCCCAAGGGCCTTGAATTTTGACTAACCATTTGGGTTGCACAGGCGCAACAATATGTTACATCTGTTATAAGATGGGTGAAAGTAGGCACCATGTAGTCAAATTCAAAAGTAAAGAAAAAAAGTGTTCCCTATTCAACACTCTCTGTATGGAGTCCAAGCTTTTCTTCTGGCATCCGTGAATGCATCCAGCTAAAATCACCACAAATTCCTTACCATAAAACCAGAATAGGAAAAACACACAGTGGACTCATTATTCAGATCAGCTCCATCAGTTTTGCATCACTCCGGCTGTGAAAAGCAGCTTAAAAAACAGCTTAACTATCTTCTTAAGAATCCCTCTTGCGCAGGAGGAATCCCAGTTTGGACAAATCACCATAACAGCTCTATGCCACTCTCCTCTTCCTCTCTCTCATGAAGAGGGCATTCTCAGAACAAAAGTCCTGGCCACATCTCCTATGCTCCAGTTATCCTCAAAGATCCCCTAAGGCTGTGTGCAGCAAACCATAACTTAGAGCTCCTTTGGATAAGCTCACCTACTCCGCAGGACTGGGCAAGCCTTCAGCCATCACCCAGCATCAGGAGGAATGTGAAGATTACTTAGAGCCCTTTTGTCCTCTCCACCACCAACACATATGTACCAAGCATATATCAACTGCAGATCTAGTCAGGTACACATGGGTGCACAATTATGAGCCAGATCCTATAGTCTGCTCAAACCAGACACCATAAGTCAGGGAGTGTGTGGTGAGGGGAGAGAAGAGGTTCTAGCAGTCATGGGGCTGATCTATGCACTCTCCCCACCCTGGGGCAGCTGTGAACAAACCTGGCATATGTTAGCGCAACATTCAAGACTGCTCTAACTTATGTTGGCTACTAGCAACCCCAAGAGGCTAAAACTGCATCCAGGGATGGAGAAGTCTAAGGTCAACTTTGTCACTTATTTTAAGAACCATAGAATATCAGGGTTGGAAGGGTCCTCAGGAGGCCATCTAGTCCAACCCCCTGCTCAAAGCAGGACCAATCCCCAACTAAATCATCCCAGCCAGGGCTTTGTCAAGCCTGACCTTAAAAATATCTAAGGAAGGAGATTCCACCATCTCCCTAGGGAACACATTCCAGTGTTTCACCACCCTCCTAGTGAAAAGGTTTTTCCTAATATCCAACCTAAACCTCCCCCACTGCAACTTGAGACCATTATTCCTTGTTCTGTCATCAGCTAACACCAAGAACAGTCTAGATCCATCCACTTTGGAACCCCCTTTCAGGCAGTTGAAAGCAGCTATCAAATCCCCCCTCATTCTTTTCTTCCGCAGACTAAACAATCCCAGTTCCCTCAGCCTCTCCTCCTAAGTCATGTGTTCCAGTCCCCTCATCGTTTTTGTTGCCCTCTGCTGGACTTTCCAATTTTTCCACCTCCTTCTTGTAGTGTGGGGCCCAAAACTGGGCACAGTACTCCAGATGAGGCCTCACCAATGTCGAATAGAGGGGAACGATCACGTCCCTCAACAGAGGAGGCTAGAGGCTGGGACACTGCTTCCCTCTGAATCATCAGCCACTGTTGAAAGAAAGCATATCAGGTAGATGGATCATTGGTCTGACCCAGCATGGCCATTCTTATGACACCAGACAGAGTAGTACCCAATACAACAGCACAACAATACTAGAGGGTATTGTAGTGCTATTGTAGCCCAGCCCTAAGAGCATCGTCCCAGGGCTAGGTACATTTGTTCTATAGAAAAAAGCTGCTTTTGGTGCACCGCAAGGCAGCTACACTGCCCTTGGAGAGTCTGGCCTTCTATATGCACAGTACTTATAGGATGGATGTGAGCATCCCTGGGTTCATTTAGGATAAGTGGCAAGATGTAAATATAAGATATTCAGAGCAACTCACTCTCCTCATTTATCTTTGCAGGCATTACAGATGGGTCAGGAGCTCAGGTTTGAGATTTTCAAAACCTCAAAAAAAAATGTTGAGATGTACAGAATCAGAACTGAGGTGACAGCCTCCATTTTATCCTAGCCCTAGGCGTTCAGGGATAAGGTTGCAGTTTTGGTCCATCTCCAATTGCTATGGGCCTTATTTGTTTGGAGGAGGTGCAGTAAGAGTACAAGGACATTGTGGATCCTCCAGCCATTGGCCACAAGTTACTCATTCAGAAATTCATTTCTATAAGCTAGTGATTCTAACACATATCAAATCCTTAGGGTACTTGGAATTCTCTTGCCTAACCTCTATTTGACTATCAAAAAAAATCAGTTGTCAAAGAATTGCCTAAAATATGAGGGGGGGTTTGATACAAAAAAACCCAAAGTACCTCAAAAGAGCAGTGAAGACTAAAACACAGGCTAACACCTACCTCCAGATATTGGAGCACACATAGCAGAAACAACACTGCAGCACCTTCCTTCAAGCCCCAATTAAGAAAAGCTTCAAGCCTGGAAGTTGCCACCAAAGGGACCAAACATAATTGACAATTCCCTGAAATAGACTACAGTTGCCCCGGAGAAGTTAACAGCAACAACAACAAAAAGAAATCACTGTCACATACACAGACTGTTGCAAACTACCAAAATGATCTTTGATACAGGAGGAATTAGGTTCTGAGAAGTTCTTGGTTTATTGTGCTGAAAATTAAGCCTTTTGTAATCTTGGCACAACAACGTGTAGGCCTTCCCCAAAATCCTCTGATGTGCTAGTCTGGAGGCTCTTTTTGGGTTATAATGAGAAGGCATGGCTTTTCCCATGTTCAATTTTTTTTTTAAATGAAAACCTATTACAACATTGCAGAAACTCCACATGCCCTGGGAGCTCACCGAAAGGGTTTTGTAAATCAAGCAGATAGGAGAGGGGCATAGCTGCTGACCGTTATCAGGAATGACAGGCATGATTTAGTGGCAAGATTCTAGGTCTTAGTCTCCTAGCACAGTTATAATTTGGTTTTTGGTTGTATAGAAGCTGTTCCCTTTTTAAAGGCACAGGAGAGCATTGAGCTCGTACATAAAATGCATAACGAAAAAGCACTAACTCTGCAGTGCGTAGCTCACTGCCAGCTGATACCAGGGAATAATACACCTCTGGGGTCAAAAAATAATGAAGAGCCCAGTGGAGAGAGAAGTAAAGCCTAAGAAAGCTCATAACTGTAGAAAGAGTTGGAGAAAAATTCAGTAGTATTGTTCTATATAGTATCTTGCCCTGTTGTAATTTTCCTTACATGGGAAAGCATTATTGCTGCAGCTCTCTCTCGCACTGGCCTGTTGTTACCAGTGAAGTGCTATCTGCAAGCCACCATCATTTTTGCAGTGGGGCCACATCACTCATTAGAGGCAAATCAAGCCAGCATGAGTCATACACACTTCAAACTTCACAGGACTTCATTTTAGATGTGCATCCAAAAGTCCAAATTTATGTAAACTGCTTTTTGCTATGTATCCAAAATGTCTACGCAAATCCCTTTGCTCTAAAAATTAGGCTGAAAGTCTCCTGTAAATAGCATTTTCTCCCATCAGCTGGTATATCATTTTCAAGCATTGGTCAAAAACCAGGATTTGAAGTAAGAAAGGTAATTCTATTTTATATAGGTTTTTAAACCATCCTTGTCACTGAATCATGAGTACCTTTTAGTTGTGCATCTAATGAGATGACTAACAGCTGATATACATGGCCCATCCTCTCCCCAGGGATGTAATTCTGTGTGTGCAGTGTGGAGCTTGGCTAGTTAGTTTTTCTTTTTGTGTTTAGTATAGTTATGCCTATGATACTATGCGGTTATATGCGGGGGGGGGAAGGGGGGAAGAGAGGGAAATAAAAGCAAACCACCAAAGAAGTGCACCTTGCACTTGGAGTGGAGGTTGGTGTGGTTTGTTACACTACTTAGTTCCTGTGGGAGTTCATTCCACACTATGAGACGAGACCCTGAAACAGCTCTGTCTCATGCACATACAAGCTTTACCCTTCAGGTACAAAGTGCCATTGTGGAACTCTCCTTTCCATAAAAAGAAAGCTACCCCATTTTTTCAATTTCACAAAAGGTTTGGAGCATCAGTTCAAGTTCTGGATACACCTCTCCATCAGTTATGGTGACCACATTCCTCTCAAAGAAATAAATGACAATTGTATGAAACAATATAGGATACACCATTCTATGCACAATGGTATAAAGACATACATTGTAACAGTGTAGGGTTAAATTTGAAAACAAACTAAAAAGCATTTGATTACATTAAAAAAAACTAATTTCTTATGGGATATGGGTCACAGGACATTAGATGCTAAATAAAGGATGTCCTTTGAAATTTCTGTTCTATAAAGTGTGAAATGTAGTGTGATTCTGAATATAAAATTGTCTTCTTTCATATTTTAATCACAACTTTCATATCTAGGCCCTGATCCTGCACAGATCCACTCTTAAAGTTTAAACATGTGACTCATCACATTGACTGCAAAGAGATTACGCACATGCTCAAAATTAAGTACATGCCAAGTGCTTTGCTCAATAAGTGCCAAAACGTGCTCAGTTTACATGTAAAAACATTTTTACTAAATGTAACTTTGCTGACTAAAGGTGGGTTCTGATCACCTCACACATCACCATCAGTAATCACCATCAGGTTTAACAGGCCAGTTTGTACTTTTAGTGACAACAGCGCAATCTCTCTGTAACTTTGAGAAATAGAATCCATCTCACACCCCCTGAGCTGCATTGGCTCTGTAGGGTTAGCGGGAACAACATGTAGTACACATTTTTTTCACTAAAATAAGCAGATATGACAGATTGGAATGATCTGCTTAGGGGGTTTAGTTTTTTAAAATTGTCCTTTTATATCAGGCTATTAAAGGCCAGACTGCCACCCTTACTCCCAATGCTCAAATAAATTGGTTAGTCTCTAAGGTGCCACAAGTACTCCTTTTCTTTTCGCGAATACAGACTAACACGGCTGTTACTCTGATACTCCCCATGTGTTAGTGATACAAGAGCAGTTCATTTGTATAAAAAGTTACTTCTGGTTCTCTACTTCATTGTTACACCATTAATATGAACGTGGGCTCTGAGGATTATTTATTATTCAGTAATGACTAGGGACCAGAGGCTCCCATTACTAGGCACTGTTCAAACATGGCAAGTTTACAGACCCAAAGAGTCCACTGGGGATCTCATATGTCAAAAATTAAAGGAGAAGGTGAGTGAGGATGGTATGCATCCCCTCAAGCTATGCTTCCTCATGGTTTTCTGTCTCACTGTTATAAACTGATAACAGGTGCCTGTTCGCCATTTCTTATGTTCACCATTTCTTCATACATCATTAACATATGAGAATTGCTTCTAGCCCTTATTAGAGCAGATAGCGATGCTCAAGTTATTACAGTGAGAAAAAAAACCTATGTGAGCCATTTACTGCTTTGTCACTAATCCATTCCAATCAGTTTCCAAATTGATGGGACTAATAGAATAAAATGTATTCTCACAATCTGAGAGAAATTTCATTCAGCATGAGACCCTTGTAGGGACCGATGATCCTGAGAGCATCACAATATCCAACTAGGGTTTCTCAAACTGGGTGCACAACCTGGGAATTAAAGTTACTTCAGATTTAGAAATCTTCAAAAATTAAACATTGATCCTGTTTTACAATAGATTAAGGCAGATGGGTATATCTTCCCTTAACAGGTTGAGCAGTGCATAGCCCTCATGAAGACAAATATTCTCCTTTCTCTTCTACAGCAAAGATTTATCTGTGTTTTTAATTCAGTCTTGTATTCAGCAAATGAAACAGAACTCTTAATGGCTGTCTGTGGTGATACCAGAAACTTTGCTTTCACTTATAAAAATATTTGCCTGAGAAAGCTACAGGGTGGACTTAATTTTCCAAATGTGAAATTTAAGTTTTTGGGCTGTTCCCTTTGAGTACTTAACCAAATGAGCAGTGGCTGAACATAGGTCACCATGGATTCAAAGAGAACCATATTGTGCTAGAAAGTACTATTAGAGTAACTGACTTTTTTGAACCCATGATCAGTTACAGATTAAATAAAGCCCAAGACACTACTCTGGTAATTAAATAATCAAGAGAAAATAGCACTAGCTTGCTCAAGCTTTAATTTTGTGCCTTCGATGGGACTGCAAACTTGTCATATTTGAACAGTGCCTAGTAATGGGAGCCTCTGGTCCCTAGTCATTACTGAATAATAAATAATCCTCAGAACTCACATTCATATTAATGGTGTAACAATGAAGGTGAGAACCAGAAGTAACTTTTTATACAAATGAACTGCTCTTGTATCACCAACCTATTGGGAGTAAGGGTGGCAGAGTCTGGCCTTTAATAGCCTATTATAAAAGGACAATTTTAAAAAAAACCCAAACACCGAAGCAGATCATTCCAATCCGATATTCCCTTCTCCCCTCACAGCCTCTGGCATGAGCATTCTTTATTTTTAATCTTTTGTTTTATTTTTACTTCCTGGGGTAAGAAACCTGAGAGAGGGACCAAGGACAAAGCGATGTGCAAAACTAACCTCTTTATGGAAATTCATAACGTCCCGGGTACCATGAGCTACAACACATCTCTACGTTTCCCTAGGCCCTGATCCTGCACAGATCCGCTCTTGCTTAAAATTAAGCATGTGACTAATCACATTGACTGCAAAGAGATTACGCACATGCTCAAAATTAAGTACATGCCAAGTGCTTTGCTCAATGAGTGCCAAAATGTGCTCAATTTACATGTAAAAACATTTTTACTAAATCTAACTTTGCCAACTGAAGGTGGGTTCTGATCACATCACCATCAGTAAGTTCAGGTTTAACAGGCCAGTTTGTACTTTTAGTGACAACAGTGCAATCTCACTGTAACTTTGAGAAACAGAATCCATCTCACACCGGAACACAGAGTACCTCCGCAGTGAGCAAGTTGCCCTAAATGGAAGAGGAGATTGGGGGGAAAAACAGAAGCATCACACTGAGTGAAATGGAGAGGAGCACTTGACAAGCCAAAATTGACTTAGTCTGCATTTTAGGGCATGTAAGTGAATGGTCAATTATGTTTTTTAAAAATTATCAGTTACACAAGAACCCAAAATGATGAAGGACTGTAATTGCAATACAATCTCTCCCTTTGTGGTCTCTTAATAATAATCCATGGTTGTCTGCGGCTTTCTGTCCTCATGTCAAGAAGCCAAACTGATTGGATTTTAAGAATAGAGCTGCACAGTTTTATGACCATTACTAAAATCTGCAAAAAGGCAACCTAAGAAATGAGTAATCAAGTCCCATGCTTCAGCCATAAACGGATTGCAGAAGTAAGTAATTCTACTACTCAGTTCAATATAGAGCATTCGACATATGCATTATATGGCAGCTCTTAGCATTTTTTTTTAATTATTATGTTTATATATTTGTTTGCTTTTTGCCTTTCTCCAAAGTACCAGGTATTATTCCAGCCATTAATGAGGTAGGATATCAAATCAGCCAGACTAATGGCCTCTGTTCTTAAAATGTGAAAAATCTCACGGAGTTACATATTTTGGTTTATCCCCAATAAAGTTTGGCACCATACAAGACAATTATGATAGTACCTGCCCTGGAAAGGTCACAGCCTGAACAACAAGAGAGACAAGTCAATTAGGAGATCAAAAGCTATCTTTTTATTATTAGTAAGGTCATCTCTTGCACAACAAGTAAATTTGAATGACAAGATGGAAGCCTAATGCAGTGGGAGATCCAGAGGCAGCACAGATGAAGTTGTGAAGGCAAATGTGGAAGAAGGAAATGGAGTAGAGAGGCTGGTACTATTTCCGGAGAAAGGAATAGAGAGAGAGATGTGATAGGAAATGAGTTCTGGGATACAGGCCACGTTGGAGTTAGGCAGAGTCTTCAAGGCAAGGATGAGATGTATAGACTCTATGCCAGGGACGGCCAACCTGTGGCTCCGGAGCCACATGCAGCTCTTCATAAGTTAATACGCAGCTCCTTGTATAGGCACGACTCTGGGGCCTGAGCTACAAGCGCCAGCTTTCCAATGTGCCGGGGGGTGCTCACTGCTCAACCCCTGGCTCTGCCACAGGCTCTGCCCTCACTCCACCCATTCCGCTGAGCCTGCCATGCCCTCACTCCTCCTCCCCCCGAGATCCTCCTGGACGCCACGAAACAACTCATCGGGAGGTGCGGGGAGGGAGGAGGATGACTGATTGGGTGAGGGGGACGTGCTGGGGGCGGGGGAGCTGATGACATATTGCTTGGCTCTTTGGCAATGTACATTGGTAAATTCTGGCTCCTTCTCAGGCTCAGGTTGGCCACTCCTGCTATATGCAGTGTCCAAATGGAAGCCATTACATCATCAATGCAAAGAGCAGAGAGACATGATCTGATTGACAAGCAACACCACAAGTGAGGTGCAGGCAGTGAGTTCTAATCCTGGCTGACATTGACTCCCCTGATAATCCTGGCCAGGTCACTTGAGCTCTTGGCCTCACTTTCCATCCAGGAAACAGGGATGGACAGCCAATTTACTTCACAGGGTGGCTGTGAAGATTAATTAGCAGTTACATCTTAGAAAATAGTGTCTTGGTGGAGAGGAATTTCAGGAATGTTTTGTTAATTATCAGTCAAAGTTCACATCCCTCCTCCCTTGTTTGCTTTTCTGAAAACATTAATGCCACCAGTTCTCCCCCCACACACACACTTGGGCATTTGCATGCAAATATACACATTACTGTGGAAAGGAATGTGTTTGTGCAGGAAAAATTGCACAAATCTATTAAGGGCTTGATGGGCATCTCAAAAAGGAGCAGATTTTAAGAAACTCTGTCTAAGTAAGCTGGTATATCGCAGCATAGTCACTGGATCTGTAGGCCGCAAAGCCAACACTGCACATTCAAAGATTCTAAGGAAATATCAGAAACAATTAGCATTTTGACATTTGTCTGAGTGCAGTTCAGGGTGTTGCTATTGATTTATAAAACATTTTTGGGTTTAGATCCTGATCACCTTCCAAAACCATCCCTCTCCATGATGAATTGTCATGAACTTCTCAGTGAAGTTTTAACTCCAAGACCCAATGTTCTGAGGGTCTGTCAATCCCCCCCTCAATAATGCTGGGGTCACCACCTCACTTTACCCTCTCAGGCTCATTAAACACTGCACATTCTCTTATGTCCAATATTATCCCGACCTGAGTTGGTTTATTGTCCCACAGAGTGCAAGGTAGTCCTCGAAAGCACAAAAATACAGTCCACACATCATACCCCAGTTCTGGAATCTTCTGCCACACCCGACCTTTGGTGCCTGCCTGCTCACAATAGCCCTTCCAGCTGCAGTTCTTCCCAGGCTTCTTCCTAGCTTCCAAGCCTCTAAGGTCAGCAGGTTAGCTACTCCACTCCTCTCCTCCTCCTCAGCAGCCTGCTCCCAGGGGGCTCCAAGCCTGGGAGTCTCTCTCCAGGTAACTCCCTCAACTCCTTTAACAGACCTTCTCAGACAGCTCTCACTTGCCCATTTCCTGACACTGACTGACAACACACACACACACGCTCCTTTCTCAATTGACTTCACTTTCTCAATCTCTCCCCATTTATATGGCCTACTTGCCCTCTCAAGCCCAATTGGGGGACAGTTGTTGAGTCACAGGTACACTGGAACCTTCCCCCCATTTAAAGGGACCAGTCTCCCTGTGACAGAGCTCCCAACACCCTCCGTCCATCCAGCAGAAGACTCTGTGCAGCTGGCCTAGTCCACCCAATCAGGTACACCTGGCTGTTAGGTTAAGTACTGTGCCACTCCCATGGTGCAGCTCCTGCTTCTCAGGGAACACTGCTGTTTCCAGGTGCAGAAGGGAGTGTAATCCCTGGAGGAGACAAGAATGTCCCAAAGGCTGCTGCACTTTCCTCTGACCCCCGCCCCCCACCCCCCAAAAAATCTCTATTGTATCAGCAAACAATGGCCTTTCAGCCCAGTTACGCATCTGTTCCATAAGCCTGTATATGGACTGTAATGTCACACTTCTATTTTTCCAGCTAGTTTTACTTTCCGTCTGTCATTCATTCCTTAAGTATCAATTTATTGGGTTTCACAGCTTACTTCAAGATTTCATGTTTAAGTGCAGATTTGTGCACTTAAGATTGCAATGCTTGAGAATTAAGACTTTCTTGGTGATACTAAGAGTACCACAAAAAGCTCCTTAAGTGTCTGTAACTGTACATCACTCAGCACCAGAGATGCTCACAAGTCATAACTGCCAAGCATCTTGGCCTTCAGGCTGAAGCATTTCTTCTAACTAAAGATGATGAGTTATTTCCTTCAGGTTTAAGAACCTATTTGGGGAAAACAGGACCTATCTCTACAGCCCTGTGCTATAACTGCAGACTCTCTTCAAACACTGCAAGGCCAGAAAATCAACACCGTGAGCCAGGGCAGTCTCTTGACATTCAAACAAGCTGAAGATGTTGCAAGAACTATTCTTGCCTAGATCTAAATGGAAATGAAAGGCTATTGAAATAAAAACACACACAAGTGAAAAAGCAACCCTCTCACACAAGAACATGTGCTCAAGAACATTGTCATTTGCCAGATAAGCAATTTCAATTATCCTTTTCTACTTCTGTGACTGAATGTGAAGTATTCAGATAAATTCATCTCTGGTGTAACTCTGTAGTATTTAATCAAGTTACTCCAGGAAAGCATTTGGCTCCTCTCCTTTTGCTCAAACTCAAGGTGTGAGTTTAAATATACATATATATGTGCTGGGTTTGATTACTTGTTTGTTGGGTTATAAATTGCAGACGCCTCTTGGCCTGTCAAATACAGGCATTGCAAAAAAAATGGAGATTTACTACAAGGTAATTGGCTGCTTCCCTGTGATTAGTAATGGAATAAAAATCATTTCAGCTTCTAGTCATTTGTTCAAATCAAGCTTGCATCTGTAATAAAGATCTAAAGTTGTTACCATCTACTGGCAGTTTAGTGGAAAGCTGGCAGTCATATGTCCCAAATATCCAGGTCATAAAAACCCCAAGTGGCAACACTGCTCAGCAGAAAGGCTAAAGTCTTACTAGATGTAGAAACTGCACTGGCTATATTTACACCTATTACAGCTCTGGCTCCCCTCCCTCTTGTGGTCAGCCACCACACTGCTGTGTTGGACCCAACATTTGGATGCTGGGTGCTTCAAAGCTTCCTGGGTTTTAAGTAGTGTCCAGTGTGTATCATTGTGCCCCCATAGGCATGCCCTCAGGATACAGATTCCCTGTCTGGTATCCCTTCTAGGGCCATGAGCTTCCATATCCCAATAGCCCCAGGGCCCAAGACCAGTGGCAGCCTCCTCACCCCCCAATAGCTTTGCCACAACCTCACCTGAGCTCCACACTCATGGGTACTCTGCTTACACAGTTTAACTCTTCAGAGACTATGGATAGTTAAAAGCAAACAACGCACATAACTTGCAAGAGAAATTCTAAACCAAACAGACATTTTATCATGAAAAAAAAAAACACACACACAAGAGTTACAGATCTAGACACACAAAAAATGAACATCTGCATGCAAGATCCCCTATCAGTTTCCTCATTCCTCCTGACAGCCCTTTGAATCTTAATATCCTTCAGAGTGATCAGGGCCCTTCTGCACCCCCACCCTCCTGCTCAGTCTTGTCTTCCTGGTGATGGTCTCCTGTACACAGAAACCCTCCTGCTTATAAACACAGTCTTGGTCATAACCCCAGTGTATCATCCCATGCTACCGCCATGCACAAGCCCTTTGTTTCAGATTGGGTGGTTCAGCTGAGAAGTGTCATTAGCAAGTCAGTAGTCCCTGGGAGCTGGCTGGCTGACCCTCCCTGTGCTAGCTCTCCCCAAGGTAAGAAACATGTTCTCCTTTTCAGGCTATGCACTACAACTGAACTATGCATATACCAGTTTAAGTTTGCTCTCAACACAGAACACAACAGACTCATATACAAAATAGAGTTTCTAGTCCACAATACAGGGTACCATCTTAAATCACACACACACACACACACACACACACCCCTCCCCTAAATGTAATTAAGGTGACCGTGTCCCCCCAAAACTATCCCAACACCCCTAGATGTAAGTTAGCTTGTAAGCAATTTTGTAGCAGGGACTGTAACCGTTTGTCTTTAGACCATCACAATGGGATCTGAACCTTTTGGGAGAGACTGGTTCTACCACAAACACAAACAATCATGACCTCAGCATGTCAGTGGCATTAGTATTACCATGTGGGAATATTTCCTGTGTTGCTACCCAAGCTCTGCCTAGCCTGTGGATAAGGTTAGGACATTAGTCTCCAGGGTTGTCACTCAAGCATCTTTCATAAGCATTAAATGCCCTCCAAAATGTTAAGGAAATGGAGGTTCGCCTACATACATTAAATATATTTAATTAGAGCTACAGAATGCCTTCTCTGAGCTGCTTTCGCTTTATTCACCATATTCCTGGATCATAAAAACTACTGTCTTTTAATCTTCCTTTCCCTGATCCATCTACATTCTGCAAGTGGGAAAAACACCTCTAGTTTATTTAAAATGCCCTATGGTTACATTAATAATTATCAAGATACATTAACAAATCATCATAGATAGACCTCATTAGATAGCAGCATGTAAATGAAATTTTGGGAAGGTAGGCCTAGATTTTCATGTCTTGTGTCAAGTTAGGAGTGTATTCTTCATAGATGGTGTCAAGGTTCCTTCCTCACTCTGAACTCTAGGGTACAGATGTGGGGACCTGCATGAAAGACCGCCTAAGCTTATTCTTACCAGCTTAGGTTAAAAGCTGCCAACACCAAAGTGTTACACAAAGAACAGGCAAAGTGCCCACCTCGAAACGTCTTCACCCAAAATATCTCCCCCAAGTCCTACACCCCCTTTCCTGGGGAAGGCTTGATAAAAATCCTCACCAATTTGCATAGTTGAACACAGACCCAAACACTTGGATCTTAAGAACAATGAAAAAGCAATCAGGATCTTAAAAGAAGAATTTTAATTAAAGACAAAGTAAATCACCTCTGTAAAATCAGGATGGTAAATACCTTACAGGGTAATCAGATTCAAAACATAGAGAATCCCTTGAGGCAAAACCTTAAGTTACAAAAAGGCACAAAAACAGGAATACACAGTCCATTCAGCACAACTTATTTTATCAGCCATTTAAACAAAACAGAATCTATGCATATCTAACTAGATTGCTTACTAACTCTTTACAAGAGTTCTGACGTGCATTCCTGCTCTGGTCCCGGCAAAAGCATCACAGACAGAGAGGACCCTTTGTCCCCACCCCCCTCCAGCTTTGAACGTATCTTGTCTCCTCATTGGTCAGGTGCCAGTGAGGTCATCTTAGCTTCTTAACCCTTTACAGGTGAAAGGATTTTTCCTCTGGCCAGGAGGAATTTAAAGGTGTTTACCCTTCCCTTTATATTTATGGACATATGGTGTGGACTCAAACACTGTAATTCATGGAGTCTTTTACAATATTTATATATCATGTGTGTACACTTTACACCAGTATTAGTTTGGTTGATGGGGGGGGGGGCAGGGAAGGAAAACACACAGAAAAATGAACTGACCCCCGTTTGATTAAATCCATATTTTTAATTGTCCTATTCATCAATATTTTTAAATTGCTTGCAGTAGCAGACCAGGGATAATAGTTATTTTCTGTGAGACCAAATCCATTTAACCTTTGGTAGCATTTGAGGGACTGCCATCTTCCTAAAGTGGCTTATTTTGACCCTGAACTGTCTCAACAGCTTGTCTCTTGTAAACTACATGCAAAGCTTCTGTCTCTGAATAAAGCCACTCAAGCATCACCGTTTACCTCCAAAATGATTGAGCAATCAGAACAATCTGGGTGGAGGACAGGGGGGCAGATTAGACTTGGGTGAAAGACCAGTCTAGACAATATCTGTTGAAAGCTACAGCAGACGAAAGTTTGACAGCTCATGCTGTAAAAGTAGAAAACAAATTTAGAGATTATTTTAGGGCTCTTAAGTAAGCTTGGCTTTCCATGCCAAAATATATGAATGTAGCCTATTACTTTCGGTGTTCTCTCATCCTATTCGTATACCTATACACACCTAAAACTAGAATCATTCATCACATCATAACTTCGTTCTTGTGAACTTCTGAGCAACCCCTGTAATGCTTTATCACTGGTGTAATCTGTCCAGATCATAGGTGGTACGAGGCGAGTACTGCCCTTCCTCCCTGCCCATCCCCAGCTTCCTCTCATCTTCCCTCTTGGTGGTTTTCCCCTTATTTAATGTCTGACCACCCTAACCTCTATTGATCTGCATGCTTTTAATGAGTAATGGGTGTGGAGGATTAGATGGGAAATGGTTCACCCTGACATGTTACTAGTACTGGCTTCCTCCATTCTACATAGGTGAGATGGAAGAATCCAGAAGATGGAGGTGGGAAGCAGTGCTTGGGCTTTTAAACACTGCATTTTTTTTTTTAAAAAAAAAGTTAAATATTTTTCAAAATTTCTGGAAGTTTGAAAAAAGGAGTTGGAGGTTCTGTCAAGCCTTTTCTCTGCTTCTACACATTAATGAAAAGTAGAGCTCCTGGGCACCACCACCACATTGCATTTACAGCACATATTATAGTTTTCATCCAGTGATGTCAAGGCACCTTACAAATATTTGAGACTCACAACAGGAAATGTCCTGTTTGATTGGTAAGTATTATTACTCCTCCACAAGCTCACTCAGTAGCAATATCAAGAACAATACACTAGAGAATCCCAGCTTCCAGTTCTTGAATCTGGACCCACTGCCCAGGCGGAGGAGTAGGATTAGGGCCAGTGAAAATGTTCACACCTACCAAGTCAGATTTTTGCATTCAGAAACTGATATTGCAAAATTATGTCCTAATCAAGTTCAGTTATTACATTGCAACATAGGAATTTTGTTAATTAATATCACAACAATACTTAGCCCATTTACGTCAGGTTATATTCATAGAATCATGGAATATCAGGGTTGGAAGGGACCTCAGGAGGTCATCTAGTCCAACCCCCTGCTCAAAGCAGGACCAATCCCCAACTAAATCATCCCAGCCAGGGCTTTGTCAAGCCTGACCTTAAAAATATCTAAGGAAGGAGATTCCACCACCTCCCTAGGGAACGCATTCCAGTATTTCACCACCCTCCTAGTGAAAAAGTTTTTCCTAATATCCAACCTAAACCTCCCCCACTGCAACTTGAGACCATTACTCCTCATTCTGTCATCTGCTACCACCGAGAACAGTTTAGAGCCATCCTCTCTGGACCCCCCTTTCACGTAGTTGAAAGCAGCTATCAAATCCCTCCTCATTCTTCTCTTCCGCAGACTAAACAATCCCAGTTCCCTCAGCATCTCCTCCTAAGTCATGTGTTCCAGTCCCCTCATCATTTTTGTTGCCCTCCGCTGGACTCTTTCCAATTTTTCCACATCCTTCTTGTAGCGTGGGGCCCAAAACTGAATACAGTACTCCAGATGAGGCCTCACCAATGTCCAATAGAGGGGAACGATCACGTCCCTCGATCTGCTGGCAATGCCCCTACTTATACCTCCCAAAATGCCATTGGCCTTCTTGACAACAAGGGCACGCTGTTGACTTGTATCCAGCTTCTCGTCCACTGTAACCCCTAGGTCCTTTTCTGCAGAACTGCTGCTGAGCCATTCGGTCCCTAGTCTGTAGCGGTGCATGGGGTTCTTCCGTCCTAAGTGCAGGACTCTGCACTTGTCCTTGTTGAACCTCATCAGATTTCTTTTGGCCGAATCCTCCAATTTGTCTAGGTCCCTCTGTATCCTATCTACCTCTCCTCCCAGTTTAGTGTCATCTTCAAACTTGCTGAGGGTGCAATCCACACCATCCTCCAGATCATTTATGAAGATATTGAACAAAACCGGCCCCAGGATCGACCCTTAGGGCACTCCGCTTGATACCGGCTGCCAACTAGACATGGAGCCATTGATCACTACCCGTTGAGCCCGACGATCTAGCCAGCTTTCTATCCACCTTATAGTCCATTCATCCAGCCCATACTTCTTTAACTTGCTGGCAAGAATACTGTGGGAGACAGTGTCAAAAGCGTTGCTAAAGTCAAGGAACAACACGTCCACCGCTCTCCCCTCATCCACAGAGCCAGTTATCTCGTCATAGAAGGCAATTAGATTAGTCAGGCATGACTTGCCCTTGGTGAATCCATGCTGACTGTTCCTGATCACTTTCCTCTCCTCTAAGTGCTTCAGAATTGATTCCTTGAGGACCTGCTCCATGATTTTTCCAGGGACTGAGGTGAGGCTGACTGGCCTGTAGTTCCCAGGATCCTCCTTCTTCCCTTTTTTAAAGATGGGCACTACATTAGCCTTTTTCCAGTCGTCCGGGACTTCCCCCGATCGCCATGAGTTTTCAAAGATAATGGCCATTGGCTCTGCAATCACATCCGCCAACTCTTTTAGCACTCTCGGATGCAATGCATCCGGCCCCATGGACTTGTGCACGTCCAGCTTTTCTAAATAGTCCCGAACCACTTCTTTCTCCACAGAGGGCTGGTCACCTCCTCCCCATGCTGTGCTGCCCAGTGCAGTAGTCTGGGAGCTGACCTCAAGAACGCTAAACACAAGAACGCCAACTTCTACTGGTGTGTGGCCCCACATGGCACGTTACCTCAGTTTCCCAAATGGAGTCTTCTGCACACTTCAGTTATGGATGTGGCTTAGCCCCGTGCCCAGTCACAGAGAGTTCAACCCCTCCCACATTAGCCAAGTCTCCCCAAAACAAGAACCCAAGTCACTTTAGCCCCACTGGGCTCAGTTTTCAGTCCCCTACCTTCCTTCCAGGACCTCAGTTGCAACAGCTTGCCTTAACACCCACCAGTGGGTTCCTGGTAACCAATCTAACTATCAGCGTGCATCAGGCCTACCTTGCCATGGGGAGGTGCTGGTAGACTGCCGTCTTCAATCCACTCCTGGCCCTAGCAAGACTTCTCACCCCCCAAGGAAGCTGCCCATCTGCCCTCCTTCTGTCAGCTCCCAAATGAGCTGTGCTCCCTCCTCCTTCCTGCACTGACACTGAGTACCTGTGCAGTAGGGTGGGGCTAACTGGGCAGCTGGTTAGCTCCTTCCTGATGTGTATGGAGTTGGTTTACCCCCTCACATACAAACTAAAAATAAAGCATGTACACCAAAACATGCCGCCTAGTTGCAGTATTTGAAAGCAGAATGAGAACTTTACAGCATCAAAAGTCCTGTCACAGTGTGCTGAGTTCTATGGCTGCTATGCTCTGCAAAACATATACATTTGCCTCACCTCATTCCCAAGCAACCTTCCTCCCTCAGTCTGTGCTGGCCAACATCAGAGATGTAGCAGTATCCTTGTCAGTCACTGAATTTGCAGCAGTGAAATCTGTGAAGTTAGGAACCATTCCCTGATTGCAGTTCCCACAATATATTCTGACAACTGGCTTTTCAGTAGAGAATGAGGAACAACAATGTCAGGGCTAGGACATGACCGCAATGAACCTTTTCCCCTTTAAGCAAAGATGAGTCAGTATACAAACATTGCTATGATGACAGTAGAAAACATAACTCTAAAAGTATAAAGAGTTTACACCACTCTCCACATTTCCATTCTACTTTACAACCACAAGAAGTAAAATGAATAGGGCTGGATTTAGGGGCAGGAGACCCAGGCAACCACCTGGTGTGCTGGGCTTGGGGTGCTGCTTTTGCTAGCAACAAAAAGGGAACATTTTACCTCAAAACATTCTATGTTTCAGATATTCTGTATGTGGATTCATTTCACTAACCTCATAGAATGTTCTGGACCTTTGTAGAATCTCCTGGAACTTTAACAAATTGGGGTGGGTGGGGGTGCCAAAGAAGCTCCTCACCTGCGGTGCCATTTGTTCTATGGCTGGCCCTGAAAATTAAGCCAAAAGTTTTGTGAGGGCTTTTTTTTTTTTTTTTTTAAAGCACCAATTCAGTTTGACAACCTCATTAGCAATATATGGTAGCACTGGAGGAGTACTATGGATGGAATAAACTGCCCAGCTATACAGAAAAATTAAGACTAAAAGCAGACCTGGAGCATGAATCTTTCTTCAGCTGATTCAGATGTTACATTCATTATCTTACGAGTCTGCCAGATGTTTCTTCCATTCTCCCCTACCCAGAAGAAACATGGAGTAGACAGTTTAGGGCAGTTTACAACAGATTTGCTACAGGAGCTGGAACAATGTCTTGAATTGAGTACAAAACAGCACAGTTGTCAAGGTTCCTTCCTCACTCTGAACTCTAGGGTACAGATGTGGGGACCTGCATGAAAGACCGCCTAAGCTTATTCTTACCAGCTTAGGTTAAAAGCTGCCACCACCGAAGTGTTAAACAAAGAACAGGGGAAGTGCCCACTTGGAAACATCTCCCCCACAAAATATCCCCCAAGCTTTGCACCCCCTTTCCTGGGGAAGGCTTGATAAAAATCCTCACCAACTTGCATAGGTGAACACAGACCCAAACCCTTGGATTTTAAGAACAATGAAAAAAAAACACCACAATCAGGTTCTTAAAAGAAAGAAGTAAAACAATCACTTCTGTAAAATCAGGATGGTAAATACCTT
This sequence comes from Chelonia mydas, assembly GCF_015237465.2. Taxonomy (NCBI): domain Eukaryota; kingdom Metazoa; phylum Chordata; order Testudines; family Cheloniidae; genus Chelonia; species Chelonia mydas. Next base: position 19,995,554 of record NC_057852.1, on the reverse strand, counting down.
ACAGGGTAATCAGATTCAAAACATAGAGAATCCCTCTAGGCATAACCTTAAGTTACAAAAAGGCACAAAAACAGGAATATAAATTCTATTCAGCACAACTTATTTTATCATCAGCCATTTAAACAAAAAACAGAATCTAACACATATCTAAATAGATTGCTTGCTAACTCTTTACAGGAGTTCTGACCTGCATTCCTGCTCTGGTCCTGGCAAAAGCATCACAAAGACAGAGAGGACCCTTTGTTCCCCCCCCCCCAGCTTTGAAAGTATCTTGTCTCCTCATTGGTCATTTTGGTCAGGTGCCAGCGAGGTTATCTTAGGGTTTTTCCTCTGGCCAGGAGGGATTTAAAGGTGGTTAGCCTTCCCTTTATATTTATGACAACAGTGAAATATTTTACATTTCTAAATTAAATTTTTTCAGTCTTAAAGAAGGAAAGTTCTTCAAAAGCCATATCTATACAGCACTACTGAAACAGTCAGTGGAGGCGTCGGGAGGGCAAAACCCAGCTGGCTCTCAGCCATGGGGAAGCAGGGAAATTGGCTACTGGAGAAAGTCTTACAAGAAGTGCTCTAGAATCTTCCTTGTCTGGAGGCAGAAGAGCGGGAAAACTGGTTTAACCAGCCATCTGAAGACTCCCTGAGTTTAGGAGAATTCCAAAGTGGCCAGCTCAATGCCACTCCATACTTCCCCTCCCCCCCAGGCAAAGGGGGCACATCAGGTGTGCAGCAGGAGAAAAGGGTGTAACTGGCATTTTACTGCATTCCGGCAAATCCCCAGCTACCACAGTGGCCCTTTGCAAGCTATTGCTTCCAGCCAGACTTTTGAGCAGCCCTGGGGCTGTTTTAAGTTGTGCCAGGAACCAAATCAACCTGTGGCCAGCCCAAACAACTGTGATCCACAAAGGTGGCTCTAAGCCACCCTGTTTGTCAGCTGGGCAGATGACAGGTTGGCTGCAGCTGAGTTGATTTCATAATAAGGAATACTTTTAAAAAAATAAAAATAAAAAAAAGCTTTCCAACCAGAACAATCATTAGTTTATAAAACATGTCCACACATCGATGCATGATCTTGGTGTTCCAACCTAAACACTACCCTTTCAATATACAAAATGTAGCATGCCATAAACATGAAGGGAAAGATGTCTACTGGTGAGCAAACATTTTGCCTAATGGAGGGAGAGACAAGGAATGTGTGTATTTGATCTGCTGTTCCAGTTGTCTTTTACATGTTGTTAATATGCCTTCCTAAAGCTACATTCTTGAAATATTTTGTTCCTACTTTCCCTGGGAGGGAGATCATGTGGAGATAAGTTTCTTCTTCACAGATGAAGTGTTCATGGCTGTTCACTTCATTAAAAGTGAATCAAGGCTGATAGGCCATATTTTTAGCTAGGAAGTTCTTTTCAAGGTAATAAGTCCTTTAACTTTTTTCTGAGGTTTCTCACACAGCGAACAGCAAACGTGAAGCTGCACAAAATAATAAAGTTCCGTACATCTAAAGGGAAATATTGCAACCTCCCATGTGCAACAAAAAAAATCTCAGTTTTTTAAAAAGGTATGCAACAGGGAGATATTAAACACATTAAAAAAAATTACTAGTCACATTTGAAATTCTTGGCCACATATTTTGTGCTTTAGATCTGTGATAGTGTTTTCATTTAGTTTCCTATCAAGATCACTGTTACCTAGCTGGATATTTCGTTACATTCCCGGCAGCTAGAAAATAAAGACGCAAAAGTATAAGGAGAAAGAAGGCAACATCTTGAGCAAGAAGGAGGAAGAAAGTGAGATTTTGAAAGAAGTCTAATCAATAAAACTAAAAAAAAAAAAGCAGCTTTATAAAAAGTGAAAACATCCCTGTTTAATACTAAATCTGAATCACAGTCGAGCATCTAAAGTTTCCTGTGCTTTCCCTCATTGGCCAAAAGGAGCTGTTTTCAGAGGAAGAGAATAATTGATGTCGGAGGATCTCATTACCAGGTGTCAGTTAGCATAAATATACAGCAGATTAATTATGCGTACAGAGCTCATGCTTTACTAATGGGAAGCCTGCCATCATTAGATATAGAGCCAAATAGCCTATGCCAGCATTTGGCTATAACAAAGGTAAGTCTCAGGGTTTAACAAATGATTGTAGTGGTGTTTGAAGATCCTTGACGAGCAACCACCTTCTTAATCATCTCCAAATGGCATTTACATAAATTAATGATTGCAGTGATTATATACTGAATGTGAACAGCATCCTAAGGGTTGGCAGAGTCTAGCCACAGAGTGTATTAAACCAAAAATGACCTGAAGTTGGAGAGAGAAAGAGTTTATGTATAGCCTATGAAGACTACATATACCTTATTAAAAAAAGCAGCCTTGTTTAAGTCAAAGTCCCCAGTTAATCACATCACTGTCACTTCTGACATCAACAGTAGACACAATGGATTCCTCCCATATTTACCCAAATATTTTGGCTGTCCATACCATAATTTGGTTTAATGGGGTCGAACTGTACATTTCCCAGGTATCTGTTATGTGACTAACATCTGATACATGACAAACCCCACTGGGCAAAGACAAAGGATGAGATGCTAGACATCCTTATGTGGAAGAGGTCTTCTTTCCAAGAGTTCTATTGTGCTTGCGTGAGGACAAATCCTCATTCATGCCTACTTCTTTCATTGGTGGGGGTGGGTTCTGTGGTTTCTATCACAGCAATAATCATAGGGTAAGAGGTTCCAATAACCGGCATACCTCTCCTTCTGCACGAGTACTGACAAAGAGCAACTCTTTTGTCCTTATTTCTCTGCAGTTGTTAAACAATTATCGAAACAAGTAAGATCTTTCAAGGCCCCTTATATTCCTCTTTCCTCATTTCAGACATTAAAGAGCAGGTGATAAGAGAATCTTCTGAATAAGACAACTGTTGATTCTATTCTCATCCTGAGAGGCATTATCCTTTCCCATAAAGTTAGATGTCCCTTGCTGCGAGTGCAGCTGACAGCTGTTTTTTCCCCCCATCACAACCCCTTTTGGTACAATCCGGGTGAGTAAACATTGCTGTTGTAGGTATTTCCTGACCAGAACAATGCCTCATCTTTCACATTCCATGGTGCAATCCAGGGAGGGGGTGTCTCGCCACCTGCTCTGCAACTTTGGGTGCCTCACAATGCTTTGCTACAGTAGCTCCCAACCTGTGCTGCTCACAAAGAGCCTACCAGCAAGCAGGTCACAACCTGAGGGTCCATGGAGAGCTGCAGCCCTGGTCCAGCAGCTCTGACCCCAGCAGCTTGTTAGCAACACTCCAGTCACACTCTGGCTTCCACCAGCCTTGGTTACTACTCACAGGGTGACACCAACAAACTCGCAGTCCTGCATTTTCCCCAAAACGTGTATTCTGCACTTTTCTACTGTACTTTTCAGATATTAAGATGTGTTGCCCCTGTAAGAAGTCAATATTCAAGTTTGCTACTTTAACTGGATTTACCAAACTGTTCTGTTTAAACACAGTATTGGATTGGTGTACATGAAAGGTATAAACAAACAAAAGAAGATAGGATTTCCACTGAATTCAAGTATAAAAAGAGAAAGTTATAAATGGTTAACAGGAAATAAAAGTGAACACACATACCTCAAAGTCCAGAACTTGATCTAGCAAGCTTTTGTTCAAGTTTTTGTTTAAGATGGCCTCTCTCATGCACAGTCTTCAGGTGAGATGGTGACTGATCCTTCTCTTGGTCACGATTTCTCCCAGAGGGGCAAAGATGCTGGTGCACTTGTCGTCTTAGGTGAAAGAAATAATTTGGGGTTCTCTGCCCCTTTCTTTTAGAACCAGTGAACCTTTAAAGTGGTTTCTTCTTCAAATTAAAGTTTATTCAAGGACTAAAGAAAGCGACATGGAGTCTGGTGATGAAGGATGCTCCAGGCTCTCTCTTCCCCTACTTCCGTTTGCTGAAATCCAAATTGTTCTGTTTCCTCCCATCTCCTCCACCTGCTGTCTCAAGGACCTTTTTTACTACCGGTGTGTCAACTGAGGTGTCAACACATTCCTTTGCTCAGGATAGGCCTGTTTTGCAACTTTTGCCTAGGCAGAGCTGTGTGGTTTTGAACATGTGTTATCATCATCATCCAGGGGGGGTTCATAACTTCAAATGTTGCTGCTACACACATTTCACCATTATTGACTAACGAACTATTCATTTTCAGATGATACCTCACAAGGCATATTTTGTACAAAGATTATTACACTAGCGTGTAGGGTGTGCATATAGGGTTGCTTTTGGTAACACTGTCCAGGTATGGGCCAAGTATCTATATACAGCTATAGCAAAGCCCACCTGATGCAGAGAGGGAACAGAAGCCTAACTGATGCCATCAATCATGTATGGTTTCAGGGTAGCAGCCGTGTTAGTGTGTATTCGCAAAAAGAAAAGGAGTACTTGTGGCACCTTAGAGACTAACCAATTTATTTGAGCATAAGCTTTCGAGAGCTACAGCTGAAGTGAGCTTTAGCTCACGAAAGCTTAAGCTCAAATAAATTGCTTAGTCTCTAAGGTGCCACAAGTACTCCTTTTCTTTTATCAATCACGTATGTGAAACTTTAGTCCTACATCAGAGACTTAAAATCACTAGACACATGTTCACACACTTCAGAGCACCTAAGACTTTTATATAGGTTTCTGCTCATCCACAAAGCACTGAAATTCTTTTCAGAGGACAGGAAAAAAATATTACCAATATTTAATGCAACTTTCAGAAGACCAAAACAAAACTAACTTCAGCAAACACATCTATGAAAACAGAATCTCATAGAAGAGCCTTCTTCCTAAAAAAATCCTGGACTTCTTCTCAGTATCTCTCTTCACCCAGAAAATACATTTCTATTTTCCCCCCGATCTACCTTGCTGGATTAAAAGGCTGGTGTATATCTGAAGTAACTTTTGGAAAAGAACTGGAACTATTAATTATTTTATACCATCGCCTACACAAACAACAAATGAAGAAAATGGTATCCAAATACTTCCTGCAGAGATCCCTGTTCTAACCTCTAACAGCAGACATCTCCGCTGCAGAACACTTGTGTGATATCTTTGTTTTGCTAGCAGAGCAGCACCCTCTAATGGCATTATTTTAAGAACGATCCCAGAAGAAGTCAAATCAATTTTACATAGAAATTGACAATAATTAACAGTATACTGTTTCAGTGGTCACCATACGGGAGCATACGGTTACTTGGGGGGCAGACTGCTCTATGCGGGCCTAAGGCACAGGAGAGGAGCAATGTGAGTGGGGAAACCTGCTGGTACCCTACAAAAAACAAAATGCTTGAAAGCCACCCACCTATTCTCTCTACACCTGAGGAAGACACCAATGCAGCCAACAGAGCAGAAGCAAGTTACTGGCCCAAGCTTCCTCCTCTGCTCCTGTGGCGCTCAGCTCAGTTCCAAGAACACAAAGCCACCGATGGTCCAACCATGCTCCAAGAAGGATAAAGTTTTCTAGCCTGTGGGAAAAAAAAACAAAGAAAAATGCACAGAAAGGGGGGCTAGAGTAAAAAACAGGAGAGAGAAAATGGACATTAACTAGCGATAGTGGCACCCGTGCCAGGGGACACAAGTGGGGCTATCCCTCAATCCACTGAAAGCAGCTCATGATGAAAAACCCAAGGCTAGGAACCTTATTCTAGGGAAAGCTAGTAATGCCATTACAAGCTACAAAATTCTGGGGGATAATAGACTGCTCAAAACCTAGGGTTTAAAAACATTAAAATGCTTTGCCACATTCATGAATTGTTAGTACAAAAGAGCAATAGGCAGACTGAAACTGGAGTAAGCAAATGACTTTTCAAAAGTGAATTTTATTGTTCAGGTTGTATATTGGCCAAGACTACATTTTCCAAAGTGTCTAATGATTTGGGGTACTTCAGGTTTTTGAGTAGCCATCCTAGAGAACACATTTAGAAGCTCTGATTCTCCAAGTGCTGAGACTATCCAGCCCCTTTAAAGTGTTTCAAGTTGAGCACCCAAAAAATTGAGGCATCCAAAATCACTAATCACTTTAGAAAATTAATATCTATACTGCTTACAGGCATAGCTGAATCTCAGTCGAGGAAATGTGAAGGACAACTGCACATAGAATATTAGAAATAAATTAGTTAAATTTTATGGTTAGTACAGTTACATACTACAGGGATGAAAGATTCTGGAAAAGAGCTGGTTAATTTTGCTTTTAGTGAAGTAAACTTTCCTAGAATCTTTCAAACAGTCAATAAGTAATACAAGTTATTAAAAATCTGCTGTATAATAAAGCTCTGGGACCAGATGGATTTTCAGCAGGCTTTTCAACATAATTTCAGGATTATTGATCTAATATTTTGTCAAGTTTTCAATTATATTTTCCGTGACTGGGAGAAGGCTGGGAATCGTATGTAACTGGCTCATATTACATTCATTCTGAGAAAAAGAGTGCTCTGACGCATGCAGCCCAGAAACAACCACCTCTATGTTGAACAGTGGTTCCCAAGGTTTAGCTTCAGTTTTCACCAATACAAGAGAAAAATAAAAATTATACTGGAATCTAAAACACTGAAAATGATGTAGCGTGTTTCCCGAACTAGGGCCGCCGTTTGTGTAGGGCAAAGCCCTGGCGGGCCGGGCCGGTTTGTTTACCTGCCGCGCCCGCAGGTTCGGCCGATCGCGGCTCCCACGGGCCGCGCTTTGCTTTGCCCGGCCCATGGGGGCTGCGGGAAGCAGCGTGCGGGCCGAGGGACGTATTGGCCGCCGCTTCCCGCAGCCCCCATGGGCCGGGCACAGCAAAGCGCGGCCCGTGGGAGCCGCGATCGGCCGAACCTGCGGGCGCGGCAGGTAAACAAACCGGCCCGGCCCGCCAGGGCTTTGCCCTACACAAGCGGCGGCCCTAGTTCGGAAACCACTGAGGACAGACCCAAGCTAACAGGTATGGATACGTTTGCCTGGTAAAAGAGAAGCTGTTAGTTGGTCTGATCCAGACTTGGAGACCTTTGTAAAAGGAAATATATGTTTTTGTTGGAGTGGCTGCAAGGAAAAGGAGTTCTTGAGTCCGACAGGCCAATGAGTCCCTCTCCTGGCTCCGAAAGTTAATTTCCGGTATGGTGATGGGCAGCAGTAGAAAGCCGGATGATCACAGTCATCTGCCACAGTGCACCTGGAAGCAGCAAAGGCAGCAGAAGGCTAAAAGGCAGACTCAGACCCATAGGTGTGTCACGGAGTGTGGGGGAGTCCAGGCCCTGCACCCCTCTTCCTGGGATTCACTGAGACTCTCAGCCAGCCAGTAAAACAGAAGGTTTATTGGACAACAGGAACACAGTCCAAAACAGAGCTTGTGGGTACACCCAGGACCCCTCAGACAAGTCCTTCTGGGGGAGCAGGGAGCTTAGACCCCAGCCCTGGGGTTCCCTGTGTTCCTCCACCCAGCCCCAAACTGAAAACTAAACCCACCCGGCAGGTTCCCTGCTGCAGCCTCCGTCCACATTCCTGGGCAGAGGTGTCACCTCCCCCTCCCGGCTCAGGTGACAGGCTCTCAGGTCTCCCGTCCCCAGGGCACATTCCCAGGTCAACACTCCCCCCTCCCTGCTGCGTCACATCATCACATCTCTCCCCCCTTCGAGACTGAACTGAGCGGGGTCACTGTGACCAGTGACCTGGGGAAGTTCGGGGCCCCCTCTCCGGGACAGCGCATCCGCTATCAGGTTGGCACTTCCCTTCACATGGACCACGTCCATGTCATAATCCTGCAGGAGCAGGCTCCATCTCAGGAGTTTGGCGTTGGCTCCTTTCATCTGGTGCAGCCAGGTCAGGGGAGAGTGGTCGGTGTACACGGTGAAGTGTCGCCCGAAGAGATAGGGCTCTAGTTTCTTGAGGGCCCACACCATGGCCAGGCACTCCTTCTCGATGGCCGCGTAGTGTTGCTCCCGGGGTAGCAACTTCTTGCTCAGGTACACGATGGGGTGTCTCTCCCCCTTTTCATCCTCCTGCATTAACACCGCCCCCAGTCCCGTGTCGGAGGCGTCGGTGAACACCACAAAGGGCTTGTCAAAGTCTGGGTTTGCCAGAACTGGGCCACTGACCAGAGCCTCCTTCAGCGCCCGGAAAGCCTCCTGGCACTGCTCGGTCCAGACCACCTTGTCTGGCTTCCCCTTCTTGCATAGCTCAGTGATGGGGGTGGCTATGGCGCTAAAGTGGGGCACAAATCTTCGGTAGTATCCTGCCATCCCAATAAAGGCTTGGACCTGCTTTTTGGTGTGGGGAGCGGGCCAGTCTCTGATCACCTCCACCTTGGCCGGCTCCGGCTTTAGGCGGCCGCTCCCCACCCGATGGCCCAGGTAAGATACTTCAGCCATCCCCACCTTGCACTTCTCCGCTTTGACAGTCAGCCCAGCCCCCTGGAGTCGGTCCAGCACTTGTCTAACCTGGGACACGTGGTCCTCCCAGGTCTGGCTAAAGACACAGATGTCGTCAATATACGCCACGGCAAAACTCTCCATCCCCCTCAGGAGCTGGTCCACCAGGCGCTGGAAGGTGGCCGGCGCTCCCTTGAGGCCGAAAGGCAGGGTCAGGAACTCATAGAGCCCCAGAGGGGTGATAAAGGCCGATTTCAGCCGGGCATCTGCATCCAGCGGCACTTGCCAGTAGCCCTTTGTAAGGTCCATGGTGGTAAGGTACCGAGCTCCTCCCAGCTTGTCTAGGAGCTCGTCCGGCCTGGGCATGGGGTAGGCATCAGATACAGTGATGGCATTGAGCTTCCGATAGTCCACACAGAACCGGACCGACCCATCCTTTTTGGGGACCAGCACCACCGGCGAGGCCCAAGGGCTGGCCGATGGCTGGATCACCCCCAAAGCCAGCATGTCCCGGACCTCTCTTTCCAGGTCCTGAGCAGTTTTCCCTGTGACTCGGAAGGGGGAGCATCTTATCGGCGGGTGCGACCCTGTCTGCACCCGGTGCACAGTCAGATTGGTGCGTCCAGGCTGGTTGGAAAACAGCTGTCGGTACGGATGCAGCACCCCCCTGACCTCAGCTTGCTGGGCAGGGGTTAGCTGATCCGAGAGGGGAATTGTTTCCAGGGGGGAACCAGCTCTGGTCCCAGGGAACAGATCTACTAAAGGGTCATCTCCCTGCTCCTCCCACTGTCCACACACGGCCAACACCACATTCCCCCTGGCATAATATGGCTTCATCATATTCACATGGTACACCCGGCGGTGGTGGGCCCGGTTCGACAGCTCCACCACATAGTTTACCTCATTGAGCTGCTTGACGACCTTGAAAGGGCCCTCCCAGGCGGCCTGTAGTTTGTTCTTTCTCACGGGGATGAGAACCATCACCTGATCCCCGGTGGCGTAGGCCCGGGCCCGCGCCGTGCGGTCATACCAGACCTTCTGCTTCCTCTGGGCTCTGGCCAGATTCTCCCTGGCCAGGCCCATGAGTTCAGCCAGTCTCTCTCGGAAGGTCAGGACATACTCCACCACTGACTCTCCATCGGGAGTGGCCTTCCCCTCCCACTCGTCTCTCATCAGGTCCAGGGGGCCCCTCACCCTCCTTCCATATAACAGTTCGAAAGGCGAAAATCCGGTAGACTCCTGGGGCACCTCCCTGTACGCGAACAGCAGGTGAGGTAAGTACTTGTCCCAATCCTGCGGGTGCTGGTTCATAAAGGTTTTCAGCATCATCTTTAGCGTCCCGTTAAACCTCTCCACCAGCCCATTGGACTGGGGGTGATACACTGAGGCCCAGTCGTGCCGGACCCCACATTTCTCCCACAAGCACCGGAGCAGGGCCGACATGAAGTTGGAGCCTTGGTCTGTCAAGACTTCCCTGCGGAACCCCACTCGGCTGAAAATGGTCAGGAGCGCATCTGCCACGGTGTCTGCTTCAATGGAAGCTAAGGGCACTGCCTCGGGGTAGCAGGTGGCGAAATCTACCACCACCAGAATGTATTTCTTCCCCGACCGGGTCGTCTTGCTGAGAGGCCCCACGATGTCCATGGCCACCTTCTGGAAAGGCTCCTCTATGATGGGCAAAGGTCTCAACGCCGCTTTCCCCTTGTCCCGGGCCTTCCCCACCCTCTGACAGGGGTCACAGGATCGGCAATACTGCCGGACGGTGGTAAAGACCCCGGGCCAGTAAAAGTTCTGTAGCAACCTCTGCCGGGTGCGCCGGATTCCCTGGTGCCCTGCGAGGGGGATGTCATGGGCCAGGGACAGGAGCTTGCGGCGGTACTTCTGGGGGACCACCAGCTGCCTCCTGATCCCACAGGACTCCCCTTCCCCTGGGGGAGCCCATTCTCGGTACAGGAACCCCTTCTCCCACAGGAACCTCTCCTGGCAGCCTCTCCTCATGGTCCGTCCCACACTGAGGTCGGCCAGGTCCCTGAGCTTCTGCAAGGAGGGATCTTTCCTCAACTCGGCCTGGAACTCAGCGGCTGGGGAAGGGATGGGGCCCGGTTCCCCCTCCGTGGCCAGGTCTGAGGCCTCAGCCTCTCTGAGCCGTGCCCCTCGGCGCTCCCTCCCCACCCGAGTAGGGTCTCGCGCCTCCAGTGTGGTACCCTCCCCAGGGTCAGGTCGCAGTGCCCCTCGCCGGCTCTGGCTACGGGTCACAACCAGGGCGGTCTGGGGGTCGCTTGGCCAGTCCTCTAGGTCTCCCCCCATCAAAACTTCAGTGGGCAAATGGTGGTGTACCCCCACATCCTTGGGGCCCTCCTTGGCCCCCCATTTCAGGTGTACCCTTGCCACGGGCACCTTAAATGGGGTCCCGCCCACCCCCGTCAGGGTCAGGTAGGTGTTGGGCACCACCCGATCTGGGGCCACCACCTCGGGCCGGGCCAGCGTCACCTCCGCGCCCGTATCCCAGTATCCATTGACCTTCCTCCCATCCACCTCCAGGGGAACAAGGCACTCTCTCCGGAGGGACAGCCCCGCACCCACCCTGTAAACTGAGCACCCTGAGTCCGGAGCATCCGGCCCTCTGGCGGAGCTGCCCGGGGGTACTCTTCCCTCCTGAGCAGGTGGTAAACTGGTAGCCCCCCTTTCCTGGGTCATCTGCGCCTCGTCCAGCTGAGTCCCTACCCAGTTAACCCTGGGTAGGTTGGGTCTGCTCAGTTTGTCCCTGAGCCCGGGGCACTGGGCCCGTACGTGGCCTCTCTGGCCACAGTGATAGCAGCTCAGGTCACGTTGGTCCCCTCGAGCGGGTCGGAGGGGCCCGACGCCAGGCGTTCCCCTTGGGAGGGGGTTCTCCCTATTTCCCCGCTGGGAGGCCCCATGGTGACTCTCTCTCTGCATCGGGGGGGGCCTGTTCTTTTGGGACTCCTCCCGGCTACCCCCGACCGACTGTTCACAAACTCGTCGGCCAGCTGCCCTGCGTGCTGGGGTTTCTCTAGCTTTTTGTCCACCAGCCACAGCCTCAGGTCGGAAGGGCACTGTTCATACAGTTGCTCCAGTACGATCAGGTCAAGCAGGTCCTCTTTAGTTTGGGCCCCCGCTGCCCACTTGCGGGCATATCCCTGCATCCTGTTGACCAGTTGTAGGTAGGTGACCTCAGGCGTTTTACGCTGACCCCGGAACCTTCTCCGGTACATCTCGGGGGTCAGCCCAAACTCACGGAGCAGGGCCTGTTTGAACAGTTCATAGTCCCCTGCCTCTGCCCCTGTCATCCGGCTGTAGACCTCCACGGCTTTGGGGTCCAGTAAGGGGGTGAGGAACTGGAGCCTGTCTGCAGGGTCAACCCTGTGCAGCTCGCAGGCATTCTCAAAGGCCGTCAGGAAGCTATCCATGTCCTCCCCCTCCTTCCGCTGGGCCAGGAAGCACTTATCAAAGCTCCTTGCAGTCTTGGGTCCCCCCTCACTCACCGCAGCCGGGGCCCCACTGCTCCTCAGCCTGGCCAGCTCCAGTTCATGCTGCCTCTGTTTCTCCTTCTCCTGACGCTCCCTCTCCTTCTCCTGACGCTCATGTTGATGTTGTTTCTCCTCATATTGACGTTGTTTCTCCTTCTCCTCCTGCTCATGTTGACGTTGTTTCTCCTCATGTTGACGTTGTTTTTCATGATCCTCCAGCTCCCTCATTTTCCTCTCCCTCTCCCATTCCAGCCGCATCCGCTCCAGGGATGGGGAGCTCCGCCGGGAGGATCCCCTGCTGACTGCTGGGGTCAGGGTGCTCTCGGTATTCGCTGGGCTTCCCACAACCCCTCCCCCAGGCATAGGTAGGGAGGGTCTCGGGATGTCCTGGGCAGCAGTCTGACCCCTCCCAGCCTGGTCAGGCCCCAGGGCCCACGCTGCGTCCGCCGGGCGGCTTCCCTCAGGGACAGGGATCGGGTCATCCAAGCGATCCCTCTCCTCCAACTGGGCAATCAGCTGTTCCTTGGTGGACCTCCCGATGCGCAGCCCCCTCTGCCTGCACAGCTCCACCAGGTCGCTCTTAAGGCGTTTAGCGTACATCTCCCTGCTGGCCACTCGCAGGCCGGGCAGCTGTCCACGGTTTCCAGGAAAAGCCCCTAGTGTGCCAGTCCTTCTTGAGGTCACCACCTCTTTGCCAGGGTCGAGCTGCAGACTCCTCCGCCCCTAGGACCGCTCGCTGCAATCCCCCAGGGGACCCTGTTACTGCAAAAGTCCTTCTCTCTGGTCACACACTCCCAGGGGTTAACCGCCCCCTGAAACCGTCTCTCTCTGAATCTTCAGCACACCTGGTCCCCGTCAATCCCCCTTCGTTTTACTGTTCCCCAGTCACTTACTGCAGGAAGCGCCGTTCACGGGGTGCAGTAGATCCCTCCGCTGCCACCAGTTGTCACGGAGTGTGGGGGAGTCCAGGCCCTGCACCCCTCTTCCTGGGATTCACTGAGACTCTCAGCCAGCCAGTAAAACAGAAGGTTTATTGGACAACAGGAACACAGTCCAAAACAGAGCTTGTGGGTACACCCAGGACCCCTCAGACAAGTCCTTCTGGGGGAGCAGGGAGCTTAGACCCCAGCCCTGGGGTTCCCTGTGTTCCTCCACCCAGCCCCAAACTGAAAACTAAACCCACCCGGCAGGTTCCCTGCTGCAGCCTCCGTCCACATTCCTGGACAGAGGTGTCACCTCCCCCTCCCGGCTCAGGTGACAGGCTCTCAGGTCTCCCGTCCCCAGGGCACATTCCCAGGTCAACACTCCCCCCTCCCTGCTGCGTCACATCATCACAAGGTGTATCTCCAGGAGCTTCACAACTCCTGCATGCATTGATCTTCAATTTGGGGAACAGACATAAAAATATATGTGTACACTAGAGTTGGGCGACATTTTCCAGCAGAAACTTTGTAAAAAAAAAAAAAAAAAAAAATAGTGATGCTTGTCCCCCCCGTCCCCCCCGCCCCAAAATACTCAGTAACCCAGTGTCTCTTAGGACTGAGAAAGTAATTCCTGACCCCATATTCAGAACTGCACGGAGACCTTGAGCTAATATCCAAACTCACCGACTTCCTGGTGTTTGCTTTTACTGGTGACTCAAAAACACAATAGAGTTTAAGATTGGCTGGTTCTAGTGTTTCCTTGCAGTAACTCCATCAGGTCACTATCCAAAGAGACATTCCACCCTGACTACCTTTATATTTGGAGTTGGAGCTAATAGAACGCACCTGCCAACATGAGCGAATAGTTATTACCTTGAATTTTAATACAGCATTTTAGCACTGAAGCCTAGGCTGAATCAACAGAAGATTCCTATACATAGTCTCAGAGCCTGCCACACTCCACCTTACTACTCTGTCCATGCTTTAAGTACAAGGATCATGTTTCTCCACAGAAGAACTCATCCTTGCTTACAGGACCAGAAAATAGCCATGCAAACAGACTCATGTGTGCCCAAAATCATCAACAATTATGTCTATAGGTTAAATAAAGCAAAACCAAGCAGCAAGGATCCCTCTGAACTATTAAAGTCTCCACTGACCATTAGACACATGACAATCAAAAAAACGATAGGTGCATCCATCGAGGAAAGTGATTGAAAGTGAGCTAAGAATACTGGACCATATGTAGTCTCTTAAGAGCAATGAAACTATTTTTGCATTAGCAAACAACTAGTTGGCTAAATACGATACATGTTTAATTGAAATATATCCTTTAATGTGTTCTAGCAGCCCAATAGAAGATAAGAGATATAGCAGTCAAACCCCAGCTTAGTGTTGCTGTTTTGTTTAGAACTTTAAACTTCTCTCTTTTCCTTCCTTCTACCTACTGAACCCAAGTTCTGACACTCTAAAATTAGTTTTAAAATCAGACAAGATAGCCTATTAGCTACTGGAGCCACATCTAATGAAGCAGAAAGAAAAAAACGTTTCAGACTTTCCACAGGAGGTACAAACATGCCCACCCCATGGGTTGCATGAAGACTTTCATCAGCTTCACAGCTATGAAGTTAACCATTAGACCATAAAATAGCGTTCTTGACTTTTTTTAAAATTCTGTTTATACAAAAGTAGCCATACAACTGTTTGTCCGTTCAACAGCATTTCTTTGGCTCCATTTCACACTTAACCCTCCCCACCGTACCATCTCACTTGATAGCTAGTGTATAGCTGTGAGAAGATCAAACTTGTAGCTCACCTAATTCAACTGTCTCTTAAGTGCCCCCCAAGTACAGAAGCACAAGTTAACTTGTTTAAAGCTGTGAATATAGCAACTAATCAGTGATTAACTAAACTGTGTTCAGCAGAATGATAGGCAACACTAACGTCACCTCTGGGAATATTCCACTGCCTCAGAAATTTTTTTTTAAAAATTAAAGTTTAAATTACTTACCAACTGGAAAAGAAAAAAATTGCAGCCTAGAGCAAAACACTTATTTTAGGATTGCAGGGGCTGCTCTCTGCCAAGTCTTCACTAACAAGGACAGCTCCCAGATTGCTGCGCTGGGCATCGCAACATGGGGAGTAGATGGCCAGCCCTCTGTGGAGAAAGAGGTGGTTAGGGACTATTTAGAAAAGCTGGATGTGCACAAGTCTATGGGACCGGACGAGTTGCATCCGAGAGTGCTAAAGGAATTGGCGGATGTGATTGCAGAGCCATTGGCCATTATCTTTGAAAACTCGTGGCGAACAGGGGAAGTCCCAGATGACTGGAAAAAGGCTAATGTAGTGCCAATCTTTAAAAAAGGGAAGAAGGAGGATCCTGGGAACTACAGGCCAGTCAGCCTCACCTCAGTCCCCGGAAAAATCATGGAGCAGGTCCTCAAGGAATCAATCCTGAAGCACTTACACGAGAGGAAAGTGATCAGGAACAGTCAGCATGGATTCACCAAGGGTAGGTCATGCCTGACTAATCTAATAGCCTTCTATGATGAGATTACTGATTCTGTGGATGAAGGGAAAGCAGTGGATGTATTGTTTCTTGACTTTAGCAAAGCTTTTGACACGGTCTCCCACAGTATTCTTGTCAGCAAGTTAAAGAAGTATGGGCTGGATGAATGCACTATAAGGTGGGTAGAAAGTTGGCTAGATTGTCGGGCTCAGCGGGTAGTGATCAATGGCTCCATGTCTAGTTGGCAGCCGGTGTCAAGTGGAGTGCCCCAGGGGTCGGTCCTGGGGCCGGTTTTGTTCAATATCTTCATAAATGATCTGGAGGATGGTGTGGATTGCACTCTCAGCAAATTTGCGGATGATACTAAACTGGGAGGAGTGGTAGATACGCTGGAGGGGAGGGATAGGATACAGAGGGACCTAGACAAATTGGAGGATTGGGCCAAAAGAAACCTGATGCGGTTCAACAAGGATAAGTGCAGGGTCCTGCACTTAGGATGGAAGAACCCAATGCACAGCTACAGACTAGGGACCGAATGGCTCGGCAGCAGTTCTGCGGAAAAGGACCTAGGGGTTACAGTGGACGAGAAGCTGGATATGAGTCAGCAGTGTGCCCTTGTTGCCAAGAAGGCCAATGGCATTTTGGGATGTATACGTAGGGGCATAGCGAGCAGATCGAGGGACGTGATCGTTCCCCTCTATTCGACATTGGTGAGGCCTCATCTGGAGTACTGTGTCCAGTTTTGGGCCCCACACTACAAGAAGGACGTGGATAAATTGGAGAGAGTCCAGCGAAGGGCAACAAAAATGATTAGGGGTCTGGAACACATGACTTATGAGGAGAGGCTGAGGGAACTGGGATTGTTTAGTCTGCGGAAGAGAAGAATGAGGGGGGATTTGATAGCTGCTTTCAACTACCTGAGAGGTGGTTCCAGAGAGGATGGTTCTAGACTATTCTCTGTGGTAGAAGAGAACAGGACAAGGAGTAATGGTCTCAAGTTGCAGTGGGGGAGGTTTAGGTTGGATATTAGGAAAAACTTTTTCACTAAGAGGGTGGTGAAACACTGGAATGCGTTACCTAGGGAGGTGGTGGAATCTCCTTCCTTGGAAGTTTTTAAGGTCAGGCTTGACAAAGCCTTGGCTGGGATGATTTGATTGGGGATTGGTCCTGCTTTGAGCAGGGGGTTGGACTAGATGACCTCCTGAGGTCCCTTCCAACCCTGATATTCTATGATTCTATGAAAGGGCCATCCCCAAAAAGTTCCTATGAGAGGGGGAAAAGCCTATGCACACAAAGAGTCAATAGACACTAGAGGTTCACTAAACAGTTCATCACCTGATAAGAGAATGCAGGGAGTCTTCCCAGGAAAGAAAGTCTGAGGAATTTAGATACTTTAAAGTGACAGGATATACTATGAGGGGTTTAGTGAAAGTATCAGGAAAGTGGGGTAATATTTAAAAAGTTCTACTGTGTTTTTAAAAGGTCAAAGAGTAGAATATAATTGGAGTGGCATGATTGTCTGAGGACTATAATAAGTGGTGGTTTTAGATTCAACAGGTTTCACCATAAAACATAAGGAGGGGACAATGATGTTCACTAGGGGAAGTGGTGTGAAGAGAATCCACTATGCTATTTGTTTCAAATAAACTTTAGGGTTTTCTTAACATTTAGTTTTTATTTCTGTATTTTTAAAGGATTGTATAATGGTTGGCAAGTATTATCCTTGGTTAATAAATGGAAAAAATGTAAGCTACTTGCTCAAGATTATGCATCAGTAAATCAGTAATAAAGATGATAGTTAGACTAGGGTTCTAATCCTATCTAATAGCTAGGTTTTCCCAAAATATATCCACTTAACTTTTATAGCTTTTCAGTACTCGCATTTATCATACTAGTTAATCTCAAATTATTTTGAAAAAAAAAAGGAAGTGGCTTTAGTGCTTTTGCAAAATAATAAACTGGTATTACTTATGCATAGAAGATATGTGGTATGAGTAGCAGTATCAACTTCACCACTTGGAAATATCTTAGTTTGCTTTTATCCTGATTTTAAAAGACTACCCCTAGGGCTGAAGTATTCTTCATAACCATTTAGTCTATGGTCTCATAAAGACAGTTTAGTGGGTCATTAGTTTTGTGAATTAATTATAGAGGGGATGGGAAGGAATATTTCCCCGGAACTTCATCTCTGGTGGTCGAGAACAATTTATTTGCCACCTATTGGCCAGCTGCGGAGAGGTATGAAAGAGAAGGAGTCGAAGCGCCTAGAGCTCTTCTCTTGTTCCTGAGTAGCCAAAACAGTTGGCTCAACAGGTGCAAAGCAGCTCAGTTGGAGCTTTCTGCCATTAGGAGATGCTCTGTCTCCCGGCTGAGCTGGCAGAAGGCTACAGCTAGCTCAGCTCCTACTTCTAGACCCCTTCCTTGGCAGTTCAGACAGGCTGCAGCTAAAGAAGCTTGTCCAGGCCAAGAGGGACAAGTAATTCCTCCCCCACCCCATCCCTCTTCACGGAAAGCTTAAGGAGGTTGGGGGGAAGTCTCAGGCATGGGGTGGGAATTTGGAAGTCACAGAAAGTGTAGCACGGAGGATTCTAGGAGAGGGGGATTCTAGTGGCCTTCTGACGGTAATGGCTTTCAGACTCTGCTCCAGCTGGGCCTTATTTGAATTGGTAATAGAGGTCAAAGACTCCATAACATTTGTCAATATCTAAGCCATTTTAAAATGATGTGAGACTTACACGTTTCAAACTTGTAGTGTGGACAAGCATAATAGATTCACAGATTCCAAGGCCAGAAGGGCCCATTGTGAACCTCTAGCCTGACATCCTGTGTAACACTGGTCACAGAACTGCCCCAAAATAATTCCTAGAGCAGATCTTTTAGGAAAACCTCCAATCTCGATTATAAAATTCAGTGATGAAGAATCCACTGCAATACCTAGTAAATTCGTCCAGTGGTTAATTACTCACAGTGAAAATTTTATGCCTTATTTCCACCTGAATTTGTCCAGCTTCCAGCCACTGGATCATGTTATACCTTTTTCTTCTAGATGGAAAAGCCCATTATTAAATATTGGTTCTCCATGTAGATACTTTTAGACTGTGGCACCCTTTAGCTCTTTGTTAAGACGAATAGATTGAGCTCCTTGAGTCTATCACTATAAGGCAGGATTTCTAATTGTTTATCATTCTTGTGGCTCTTCTCTAAACCCCCTCCAGTTTATCAACATCCTTCTTAAATGGTGCAACCCAGAACTGGCCACAGTATTCCAGCAGCAGTTGCACCAGAGCCAAATATAGAGGTAAAATAACCCCTCAGCTCCTACTCAAGATTATCCCATTTCTGCATCCCATGATCACATTAGCTCTTTTGGCCACAGTGTCACACAGAGCTCATGTTCCGTTGGATTATTCACCTCAATCCCCAAATCCTGTTCAGCAATTTAGCTGCCCATTAAAACCAGAAATGACTTATCTGTCTGCATAGGTATCAATTCTTGTTATTTTAGCTGAATATAGTAAGCTCTCTTTTTTTAGAATTTCTCTTTTAAAACTTGGTAGTGACATACAAGAAACTACAGTAAAAATGTATTAGCTTGACAAAGTCAAGCATTAAGAAGGATCAGAACTCCTGACTTTCTGTATATGCAATAATCTTTATTGACACTATCACACACTTTTCCACAGGACCCCTGCCTCACTCAATATGCAGGGTGGATGATGCTCTGAAAGCAAGGCAGATATTCAATATTCCTTTTTATCAATCAGTTTGTGGCCTTGCCTTATTTACTGGACACAATCCAAACCCTAAAATGTGTGTGACATTATTAATTTTCCCTGGGGGTTTTTCCTATAGCACTCCTCACTATACTGAGTGCCTCATGAACACAATTACATTTCTCTCTTCAAATTACTTTCTGATTCCAGACAGGATAAGTCCCCTATTTTGCAGCCAAGGAACAGTGATCGAGGGCAAAATGCACAAGATGGTATATTAATTTTAGGTGTCTCAGTGAACAGGTGACCAATATGAGACAGCTATGGAATGGCTCTTCAGACTAAGCATTTCTACCTGATAAGCTCAAAGCATACATTTTAATCACCACAATATTGCTGTGAGATAAATAGATAGTCACTCCTCTTTCTCAGATAGAAAGTGGACAGAAAGGTGGTGACTTGCCGAGACCATTCAGTGAGTCCAAGGCTGAACAAACCCACGACACCCAATCTGCTGTTTTTTACCAGGCCTTACTGATGGAGGATTTCTATCTTCTATTGACAAGAGCTGCAGTTGTGCTCTTCTGAAAACCAGGTCCCAGGTATTTCAAGTTGGGCACCTGGAAAATGAGGCACGCACAATTAGTGTCCACCAGGGAAAAGCTGAGTTGTAAGTGAGTTATGTAATAAACACAGCAGTCAGCATCTCCACAAATAGGTGGTGCTGTGTCTTAGTGTTCAGCTGTTGTCCTGTTGTGATATTGCATTGTTGTCTTGGTTCCAAGTGGGGAGTTTCAGCATAGGCCTAGGAGGAAGTTCAGCCTGTGTGACAGCTCTGTTTAATTATTAGACCCACGTGAGAAGGAGTCCTGGGATGTCTACAAAGGTTTGTGAGAGCTAAGTTGGAAGGAGGGGAGCTGCAGAAAGGTAGTTGGCTCCTTGGGTAGGCCCTGAAGAAGGGTAACTCCCAGGCATCTGCCTGGAGAAAGACTGAGGAGGCCTGTCAGTAGGAGGCTGGCTCCTGGGACAGGCTCTGGAAGAAGGGAAATTCCCAGCGGAGAGAAGCCCTGAGTCCCTGCTCTGTAGGGGAACAGGAGAGAGCTGAACCCAGTACGAGCAGCAGACAGTTTTGTTTATGTTGCACTTGGGACTGTTGCCTACATTTGTTACCAACACCTTGCGAGAGACACCACTGCCTGGGAGAGTAGGGTGACTAATGCCCTTGGCAGGTGTCAAGGGGGTGCTGCAGAGGTTGACCCTGCCACACAAGGTCACTGCGCTTAGATTCTGATTGTATCTCCAACTATTTTCTACACCAGGGGGGTCAATGAGATATTGGAAACTATAAAGCAAATACCTCGAGTAACTGACCCTCACTATAATCCAAAATGGATAATCTGATTTAGTAATAGAAAGTGCCTTCAACAAAGCACTTAATGTGATGTGAAACTGATTACTGCTGCGTTTGCAGCACGATAATGGCTTTCCAAAACAAAGGTCACTTTAAAAGGTTGCATTTGATTTACATTTTTCAATTATCAGAACAATGCATGTGGAAAATAAGAAACAAAAAAGACATAGTTGCAATAACTCTATTTTAGATGATATAGGAAGCAGGAAAGTAGTCTGTTGTAAACGTCAACAAATAGGACATTTAATACGTTCTACGCTTATGTTACTGCATAAGCAATAGTAAAACTTGAGTTAATCTTTTATGAGGTGAATTACACTCCTAAAAAGCTATTGAAATGGTTACACATTCTGATAAGATTCCTGCCATAATCTACCAAAGTCCCATATTCTGATAGCAAGGGGCCTGATACAGACTACAGGTTGAACAAGAAAACCACCACTTGTCATCTGCAGGTGCAACAGAGAATTGGGAAATACCCAGAGTGCATCAGTTTGAGAGCTCAGTTTAATTTGAGTTTGGGCCATTAAACTAAATTTATTCTCATAAAACTTCCTGCACTTGCAAGTCACTGTATAGCCTCAAGAAATAAAAATGACAGGGTTTGCAGTTATGCTGCTGTTTTCTTACTTTTTGTTTTGTTTCATTCATTTTTATTACCTATATGTTTGGTTATAACTAGTTAGCTTAAATAAAGTATCTCCAGTTAAAATAGATTTGAAAGTGTGTTACTAAATAGCTCATGTTGCTAATCTAATAAGCTATATTTGGAATATGTACGCTAACAAAATATCTTTAGGATTTTTAATGACAACATAGAAATACAGGGCTGGAAGGGATCTATAGTTCAGGGCCCTGTACTGTGGCAGAACCAAGTATACCTAGACCGTTCCTGACAATGTGTCCAACCTCTTCTTAAAAACCTCCAGTGATGGGGATTCTATAACCTCCCTCAGAAGCCTATTCCACAAGTTAACAGTCCTTATAGTTAGAAAGTTTTCCTAATACCCAACCTATATCTCCCCTCCTGCAGATTAATCCAATTACTTCTTGTCCTACCTTCAGTGGGCTTGAGAACAGATAGATAGAAAACATTTACCAACTTTGGAAATATCTTTCCATCTGGAATCAGAAAATAATTTTGGAGAGAGAAATCTAAGTTCCATATGTTTCGGCCAAGGAACAGTGATCATGGGCAAAATGCACAAGATAGTCCATTAATTTTGGGTGCCTCAATCACATCATCAGTGAAGTGCAGCCTCATCATTGAAGTGTGAAAAGGACAACTATTAAGTGGTGCACAGCAACACTAATTCACCTTAGGACAGCAAATGAAAAATTCAATAGCTAATTTAAATGTATTAGGGGAGTTCAGATAGAAAATATTGGCAACTGTTAAGGATGCCAACATTAATTTCTCAACAGATCACAATCCTTCTTATTACAGCCATGACATATTTGAAGATTGAGGAGAGACCTGATAACAGCCTTCCTTTTTCAAGATTAACCGTGCCCAATTTTTTAACCTTTCCTCAGAGGCCAGGTTTTATCACTTTTGTTGCTTTGTCCACTTCTTTCTTAAAAGTACTCAAAGTATATCTGAACTGGATATAGTACTCCACCTGAGGCCACATCAGGGTGGAGCAGAAAGGGACAATTATGTCTTGACCTTTGTTCAGTTATGAAAGTCTACCTTATATGGTAAAGGAATTGCCAGTTTCTTGCATTGCTACTGCAAGCAATGTGGGCTTCAAAAATATATTACAAAAAAAAATGGGATAAACAGGGACAATTCTGAGGAAGCTGCCCTAGCTTCCCCCTTCAGGGTAATGGCTAGAAGGTACAAAATGGCACCAGCCTCCAGTAGGCAGCCTTGACACATTCATGAGTATAACTAATGCCCTAACCAACATCCATTATCATTCACCCACACATCCTCATAAATCCTGTCCGCATTTCTTAAAATAAATGTCTTGGGGAAGGATGATGTGACAACAGCCACGAGACAAGAAAATAGTTATTGTAGCTCAACTCTGTGTACGGCTGTGGCTTAAATCCTCTTAACTTTCCATCTAGAAGGAGAGAGGTGCTTCATGTATCGATAGTGTAAATTCTATTCCATATGAAGAAAATTAAAGTTCATACCAGGTTTACTTTGTCATATTGGCTATTTCTCCCACACAACTAAATATACACATTATGCGTAAAATCCTCTCTGTAATCCATTGGATATTTTACAACTTTTCTGGGACAACGTCCCACATCCCCCCCATTATTATTTTCTTTGACATCAATACAGATTCTTTAGCATGGCATTTATAGAAAGAAGATAGGGAATTCTACACAGTTAAGCTGTCTGTTGCTTGGCTCACTCTAGGACTGTTTTTAGGGGTAGGAGTTCCTTTAAGATTCTCTTCTTCTCTTGTTACTGGGGAGATGAACAGAGAAGGGAAAAGAATAGATATAATCTCCATTTTATTCTCCTTATTGCCTCTACTCACCACATGATTCATAGATTCAAAGGGCAGAAGGGAACATTGTGATAATCTAGTCTGACCTTCAGTATAAGACAGGCCATAAAACGTCCCCAAAATAATTCCTAGAGCATAGCTTTTAGGAAAACATCCAACCTCAAGTTAAAAATTGCCCGGGATGGAGAATCCACCACAACCCTTGGTAAATTGTTCCAGTGGTGATACCACAGTTGATCCCATAACATCAAGATCTGTATTTGAAACCTGTCAAAGTTAGTGGGCTCTCTCTCTTATTTTGAACTACTTTAACCAGTGTTTAGGACAGATCAACTTATTCTTGAATCAAATTCATATTAAACTCTGATGAAAAAGGAGGTAAAGAGCTGTGTACATGCCACTCTTGAAAGTGTCAGACTGGTATTAAATTGGTAGTCATAGTGATCATTTTTAACCAATGAAATATCTTTGCCTTACAGAAGGGCATGTAGTGTGAGGAGCCGTTTATAAGGGGATATCTCACACCATAAGAAGGCCCAAGAGGGTTCCCTCTGTTTAGGACAGCAGCCAGTACTGCAAAAATGTTGTGGAATTTGACATTAAAAAAAACCTAACTATGTAAAGAAATGCTCTTCATCTATTTAGTTTTAAAATTAATTCTTAAAAACAGTAAGTAACAGCAACTAAGTCATCATAGGTATAGGAGAGTAGCTACAGCTCTCCAGGAGATGCATGATTAAGCAGCACATTTTTCCACTATCCACACAACATGTCCAAGTTACTTCTTAGTGTGATTCTTTTGTACTCATCGGAGATACCGAGGGGTAAACTTTGACCTCCCCCCCAGCCATCATATCCTTTGGGGAATACCAAAGCAAAGCTAGGTTTTGAAGCAAGATGCGCCTTCACCCAATGATGAGCTGCCAAAAATCTTAACAACCTGTTCCCTCCTCACCCCACGATGGGGTCGTGGCCCACCCTCACCTCCTGGGGACTCCTGCCCCATCCAACCCTCTGCATTCCTTAATCCCCCCCCGACTCCTGCTCCATCCACCCCCCTCCCCTGTCCCCTGACTGCCCCCAGAACTGGGCAGGAGGGTCTCATGGGCCACCGTAGTGGATGCCCACTCTGCCCTTAAGAGCCAGAGGGACCTGCCAGGAGCGAGGTGGGGAGACCAAGTGGTGCTAATCTGGGGCAGCTCCCAGGAAGCATCCGGCAGATCCCTCTGGCTCCTAGGGATGGGGGAAGCAGCCACTCCCCCCCACTGATCACATCAAAAGTGGCGCCTTAGGCGCCAACTCCGTGGGTGCTCCGGGGCTGGAGCACCAGCAGGGAAAGCCCCACACCCCGCCCCAGCTCACCTCACCTCCGCTCCGCCGCCTCCCCTGCTGCCGCCCTGCTCTGCTTCTCCGCCCCCCCCCACTTCCCCCGAATCAGCTGTTCATGCAGGAAGCTGGGGAGGGCTGAGAAGCAAGCGGCGGCTTCGTGCTCAGGCCCAGGGAGGCGGAGGTGAGCTGGGGTGGGAAGCGGTTCTCCTGTGCGCCCCCCTGGATTACCTGCTGCAGCATGGGCAGTCCTCCTCACCAGCCCCACCCTAGCTCGCCTCCGCTCCGCCTCCGCGGGCCTGAGCATGAAGCCACCGCTTGCTTCTCAGCCCTCCCAGGCTTCCAGCGTGAACAGCTGATTCGGGGGAAGTGGGGGCAGAGAAGCAAAGCAGGGCAGCGCCTTCAGGGGAGGAGGTGGAGGCGGAGCGGAGGTGAGCTGGGGCTGGGCACGGGGCAGGGTGCTGCCGGTTGGTGCTCTGCACCCATCACATTCTCCTTGTGGGTGCTCCAGCCCCAGAGCACTCACAGAGTCGGCGCCTAAGGCGCCACTTTTGGCCGGTTGTTAAATTTAGAAGCCCTTTTAGAACCGGTTGTCCACAACTGGTTCTAAAAGGGCTTCTAAATTTAACAACCGGTTCTAGCAAACCGGTGCAAACCGGCTCCAGCTCACCACTGCCTTCACCCCACACCAATCTGGCTCACTCTTCTTTTTAATGTGCAAGGTACATAGGGCAAAAAGCATTTCCAGTACCATCCATTGTGTGCCAGATGTCACAATGTTCCACTGAAACGCTGTAGTGTTCAGTAGACATTCTTCACAGTACAGCTGCTTGAGTGGAGGATCAGAAGTTAACATTACAACTGTGCTAGGAATAAAGATCAACATATTAAAAATTTCTTTGATACCCTTGCATGAAAAGACATGTTTTCATGACAAAGAACTTTACAAATATTAAGTAATTAAGCTGTACTGAAAATCCTCTGAACAAAGATGACAGTTCTCCTTTAAAAGAAAAAAAAAGCTAGCCTACATGAAAACACAGTTTGGGGAAATAATTTAAATAAAACCTTAAAGACATACCACAGATTAATATACATTGTCGAGGGTCTGAAAGATAACATTCTTCCTCCTCTATGCCTTTAAATTAAAACTTCAGGGGTTTGAATTCTGGATCTGAACATTGTGGCTTTAGCCTACCTCCATAGTGATGCCCCTTTCCTGATGACGATATTGTAGGATTCATGCAGGGTTCATGCACTTGGCAATATTCAGGGCACACCCGGAGTGTTGTGTAGGAGCAGCGCACACACAGCTCCTCTCAAGGGCATGAACCTTGGAATCTCGCCCAGATGGCATGAACCGTGGGAAGCCTCCCAGGACTGGGCTCAAGGCCTGAGAGCAAGGAATGCGGTAGATAGATATTGGTAAATAAGAATATTAAACAAAGCCAGTGTATTCCTTTTATCTGTTGGAGTATGTAATGTGCAGGAGGAGGGAGAGAAATAAAAGAGAGGGTGGAAAGCTGACAGGCAGACCAGCCCGTTGGCAGACCAGCCTGCTTGCTTAAAGCCTTGTTCTGTCTTGTATTTGGACCGCAACACAATATAGTCATAAACAGAACAATTTTTAAAAGGTACTTCCAACTACTCGGCTACAAGGAATTATTTTATTGCACAAAGATGACCAATCTTTCTACTTAGAAACAGTTCACAGTGAAAATGTCATTCCTGTGCTCTACTCCTTTTATAAGCTTCTCAGTAGAGTCCAGTTTAAAATGTCTGTCCTGGTATTTGGAGCATTCCATAGCTACATAAGAAACTGTCTCTCTCACCATGGTCACCTCTAAAAAGTTAAGTTATACTAGCACCATGAAAGTTGATTGATAGCAGTAGACTTTTTAGCACAGGGAGAGAGAACTCTCCAGGAATATGAACTTACACTATAAAACTCACTCTTGCAAAAGGTAAGAAACACCATAGATATTCTCTTGACTTGCCTTTTCTTCAATCAAGTTTTCACCTCTCTTCTCCCCACAGATCCTCCTGGGTTTTTTTAGTATAGTCAAACTATAAGTACACTTTTCTACCGTACTTGTTCTGATCGGGAAAGGCATGGGGCTCCCACTGCGAGCCACCTATATAAAGAAGTGCAAGGAAGTCAGAATTCAAATAACTAATCAAAACTAATAATTAGTGGTTGCCCACTATGCACTGGGAATCTGCAGTGCTGCATTCCCAGCAGCAGATGGTTCTGCGTACGGGTATAAAAAGCAGCACATGGATACTAAAAATTGAATCTGTTTGAGAATTCTTTTAAAAATTTTCTTTCCATTATTAGGTTAAGTAGTTTTTTGGATGGCTGGGTGGGAGGGAAGGTCCGTAATGAAGGAAAGGGTCAGAAGGAAGCAGTTCAGCCATATGTACCTTGTAGTTGAGCTTTGTCCCCCATCTCCTGTTTTTTTCCTTTGGGGAGTTATAGGTAGATTTAGTGAAGAGTTCAGGATCTAATGAGTATACCTTTTTTGGTTACCTTTCCAACAGAGTTATTTCTTATTCTCAATGGGGGATTGGTTTGTCACAATAATACTGAATATGTGCATGTTGTAGTATCTAACTTGACACTTAATTGGGGTGGTTTTTGGTTTTTAAAAAGAGATAGTCTTGAGAATAAAGAAAAAAATCATTCTCAAAGAGAACCAGTGTAAAAAGAAAGAGGGAAAGCTTCCTAGTCACTTTTTTTTTTTTTTTTTAAATGAAAGGCTGACCTACGACTGGAATCAGCCAGCCATTTATGACTGTCTTTTATTATCTAGTTTCTCTTTTAGGTATTAATGTGACAACTAACTGCAATTAAATATAAATAAATAAAGCTAAATGAAATGTGATTGTTTTATCTAACTCCACATTTGTGCTTTCATTAAACAGAGGCCCAGGAGCTGCGTGTATACACACGTAATTCGACGTGGTAATTGAATTCTGTTTCATTAAAGCTGTTGTCTGTTGAACAATACAAAAGGAGGGGAGGGGAAGCAAAGCCACCATTGCCCTGAATTCTAAGTTGTTAGTACATAAATACATATCCAACTTGAACTGGCAGTGACCACGTTTACTCAAAAATGAGTAACTATGGACACAGACAGATACAATTGGCCACGTGGAATTAAATTAATTGGTGCAATCATTGTAATTACATGTTCAAATTAGGTACTAAGTTGCATATCCATAAGTACTTTCAAATTAAGCCCTTGTAACAGGTGGGAAGGAAGATAAAACTGTAGGGCACTTCCAGGAGATTGTCATGATTAAAAATGAGAGCACTTAACAAAAACGGGGGTGGAGAGAAAACAGAATGAAGAGGGACAGTATTGGTCAATACAAGACACAGAGGTGATAAAAATAGCAAATAAATTGTCATCTTGCTTACAGAATGGTAATGTAACTCTCCCCTACTCTATTATATTTCCATATAAACATCCATCTGTGTGAAGGAGGAATAGGGTTTGGAACACTTAAGTTCTGATAATATATTGTTAGCCCTTTTTTTAGCCAAACAATTTAGCCAAAGTTCACGGCCCTGCAGGTTATTTCCATGAGGATACAAAGATGAAGAAGGAGCCAGGTATCTGTGATGCAATCCTGTTCATACAAAGAGTCCCATTTCTCCGAACACAAAAGGAAGTTTCTTTGCTCAGAGCTCTAAGCCTCTTTCAGCCAGCACATAGCCAAAAGCATTCTTCACTTTTTTCCTCACCCCCCCCCAGGGTCATGCTATCAGTGCTCCCATTGCTGTAAATAGTATATGCACCTCAATAGCATTCATCACCATGTATTTTTGACAGGTTTCCATGCCCCATTTTGGGCTTATGTCCCGTCCTCCGTTCCCGTTTCTGTTGGTGTCGTGGTTTGGGGCCGTTGGCCATTCTGATTTTTTATTTTAATTATTTTTTATGTTTGAATGGGGGAATGTTGCATGCTTGTGCTTTCCATACATCTGGTTGACTGTTTAGAGAAAAAGATTGAAAGAGTAGAGTGAGAAAAATAAAGATTTTTGTTTTTAAAAGGGTTAGTTTGAAAGAATACAGGCAAGTTATTAACGAAGAGAGAGACTTTTGGTTAGGTTTAGTAAGGAGAGATGATTTTAAAGAACTGGTTAGGCATGTTATTAAAGAATAAAAAAATTTGAAATAAGTTTAAAAATGTTTATTAAATATAAAGTTAGGTTAAAAAAGAACACATGGCAGGAAAAAGGGAATTTTATGAAGTGGAGACTGTTTAGTAAGCACATGGTAAAAATATAAAGGTTGGTTAATAAAGAAGCATTTAAAATATTAAATATAAGGGTAGGTTAAGAAAAGAGCATTTAAAAAGAGTTAAATAAAAGAGAAACATATAAAGATGGTTAAAAGAGGGAACATAGCAGGAAAAGGAAGCCCCTTTGCCAAAGGCAAAAGATAGGCAGCACATGGTTGAGTCAGAGAGAGATCTTACGTTTGCGACTGTTCCTGGAGAAAGACGGAGCTCCCAAGGCTCACAACCCCTCAGACTAGTTATCTCCACCTTTGGATTGGACCAATCATAGAATACATTTTCCTGAACCAATCCTATAGTCCCAATATTTTTAAACAAGAGCCATCTCCCTCCCCTCTCCTCACTATACCCTTCCTCTCCTTCCCCTTCACTGCCTTATTCTTATCTAAAAAAAACCAAAAAAACCCACACAGATCCCAAAGCATCTTTCCTGCCATGTAGCACTTTTATATAGGTGCTTTAATAAAGGTTAAAACCATTAGCCCTTAGCAACAAACAGTTTTTCAACAGTTTTTCCCTATGCTTCTGGTGAGGACAATCTGAAGCTGCATCAAAAGCAGTTTTGTTAGCCAGTGAATTAGAGATAAGAAGTTGGTTTCTTCTTAAACTTTTGAACAAAAGTAAAAAAGTTATATTAAGATATGTAAAGGAATAAAGCTCTATTTTAGAATCACTTGAAAAGACAAGCCTATTTGAAGAAACAGCCCTTTATTTATAGGTGTTTTCATAAAAAAAAAAAAAATGAGCACACGGAAATACCCCAGGATTAAAACCACAGACAGCCAGTTTAATCAAAGTAATTTATAAGTAACAAAAAAAGTTTTCCCCCTATGCTTTTGCTAACATTGGTTATTTTTTAGTGAGGACAATTTGAAGCAGTCTGTCTATGTTTGTGGATTAGAAAAGACCACTTTGAAACACAAGCGTATGTGAAGAAACATCCCTCCATTTAACACTTTTACGTGTGTGTTTCAATTAAAAAAATAATAAAAATGCAGGAGCACCCCAGGGTTAAACCCACAAATCCTTAGTAACAAACAGTTTTTAAAAGCTTTCCCCTATGTTTTTAGTGAGGACAAATTGAAGCTGCAGCAAAAACAGTGTCTGCAAGCCAGTGGATCAGAGAAGAATTTTTTTTAACACCCCCCGCCCCACACACACACACACCCCTCTCCTAACTTTTTAAATGCTGCTCAAGTTTTAACAAATGGTGAGATTACATTGCAAGACACTTTGTGAAAGTTAACACAAGTATTTTATTCCATTTACTGATTGTAAAAGACAAAAACCATCCCTTTGTGACTGCATGAAGCTCTGAGATAGCTTATCTGAACAACACCCCACCCCTCGACTTTCCCCCCATACTTAACACTTGCTAAACATGCACTGTTTCATGACCTTTTAAAAGGATATTCTGTATGCAGTGAGGCCTATTTGCAGCATTACGTTTGCTTTTTTTAAAAGTTTAACATGAAAAAGTAGTATTGATTGAGATGCAACAAAACAAGGCCACTCTCAGGGATATTTTGAAGAAGTTTAGTGAACCAAAAACACTTAAGATACTAGCCTATCCTTTTAAAAATAGTGTTTTTAAAGTACCAAAACAGCAACTGGGTAAGAATATGAGAAGTGGCACTTGAAGGGAGTTTCCATGTGTGTTTTAATTTAAACAACAAAAACAACAAAAAACACACAAGATGGCTTTTTAAAGTTGGGATTTATACAAAGAACATGAGAAAAAATTAGCTTACATAAAAAAGTTTTTTTTTTTTTTAAAAGCTAACCGAGAGAAGGAGTCTGCCCCTCCTCCCCAACACATACACACACCTTCCTCCTCAACTTCCTTCTTTCCTAATTTTTTTTTAAAATCTAAACCAGGGACAAACAAATTTTTAAAAAAGCCACAGCCACAGGCCATCGGGGTAAGAAAGCTGTCCTGAGTTTTAGCCGAAATGTTGATAACTCTTTTAGTGAAACAGTTTTGTAGGCAGCCATTCTGTATTAGTTGTTATGCTTTAGCACAGGCAAGCCTGTGTCATTCAGAAACACTTTCCCACTTTATGAAGTATTATCTCCCCCATCCTATGGCCTATCAGAAATATTTAGACACCACCATCAAGGGAGGAATGAATATTTTTATCTTGAAGGAGCCATGTTACTACAAACGACTATAGTTGGCTGACTCTGAAGCCAGTCAAGACTGAGAGTGTGCTGGTAACCCCCCATGGATAGCCCCCTTTCTGTCAGTTAGGTGCGAGCCTGCTTTCCTTTTTGGTTTTACATCAGGGTGGCACCTACCTCGTGCAAGCCCCACCTCAACCGCTGGTTCTCTCGACCGGTCTTCACCAGCTTAGCCCTCAGGCTGAGCCCCACCCTCTGTCCCCCCTTCTGGGGTATACAGTGCAAGTTTTTTCTTCGCCCTGTTATGGGGCCATAGCTCTAAGGTTTCTTTCCAAAGGCCCTGCCTTCAACTACACAAATGGGGCCCCATCTTGGTACCCTCAGCTGGTGTCCTTTTCAGCAGTCCTCCCTGGGCTCAGTCTACTACCAGACCAGCAGGGCCCATCTCAGTACCCTCGCCTGGTCTGGCCAGGTCCTAGGCCTTGGGCTTAGCCTGTCCGCACTGACCTTTTCATGGTCCTGTTACTACTCTACGCAGCAAGCCAGACACTTGGTCTTTTGCAGCCTTCCGTGGGCCCAGTTCTGCCCGGTGAATTCTTTGCAGTGAGCTGCCCATAGCCTACTGCTTGTCTAGCCAGCCAGGCACCTGATCCTCCCTCATCAAACACCACACAGCAACTAAAGGTTCTGATCTACTGCTTGCCTTTTACTTGGCCATTCTGGTCCCTTAGTGGTAGCTCCAACAGCTCCTCTGATTTGCCATTCTTCTGCAGCCACTCTAGGCTGCTAGGGGCACTTCTCCCTGCTCTATTCTGGGGCAGGGTGACGCAGGGCCAGAAGACCTCCAGCTGGGGACCTACACACCTAGTCCACCCTGCCACAGGGCTCTAGCCCTTTAGCTAACTGGAGATTCCAATTTGAGTGAAGTGATTAATGAGTTGCACAAGAGCTCAATTAAAACTTAGCCCACTAATAAGATGCAGGCTTTCCCAATTAACTTTATTTGGTCTGCAGCAAGGGCAATCAATCCTGTCTAGCATTTATTCTTGTACTTTCTGCTGATATCACATTTGGATGCCTTATCCTCAATAGCAGCATTCAAGCCTGACCTCAATAACAGAGCCCAGCATGTTCTTCACTTCTCAATACCAAATTGACACTGTGGGTCATATCTAGCCTTTTGGCCTCACGTTGTGTGCTATTATGATACAGGGTCCTTTATGCAGAATCCAATAACATGCAGTCATTTCATCTCTGTAGTGTAAAGTGTGCATTGAAGTACCTGGGTAATTTACAACTATATTCTCCAGCTGTTGCAAAATTGAGTTACTGTGTCTGAGTGTGTCAAACTGTTTCCTTTTAATAAAAAGGAAACACTGTCTTACTAATTTCAAACTCCCCTTTCTACAGCTCCTTGCTGAAAACTATAGGTGCCTGAAAGCATGTCCACCTTAAGAAAATAGTTATGGGCCAGCACTGCACAAGTACTTGTGAAAATGTGTCACTCTCTGAAGTCAAGCAGTACTTGGTACTAATAATCTATTTTTTCCAAATAAGCTTCCTCACAAAACCACTCACAGCCAAGCTGTATTGGTAATATTGCTCTTTCAGTCTTACCCTACTTGTGTTGCGGTAGCGAGTGCTTTGAAAGTAAATGTTCCTAGGCAGTCATTTTGCTTCCACTGCACATGAGCTTGTGTTGACTGAGATTGTAGACTCTTAGTCTTAAAATATTTCATTAGAGGTGCTTCTTTGACTCTCTTAAAATTACTAAAAGTTCTTCTCTTGCTAAATACCAATCTGTCTCTGTGCTGTCCTCAAGGAAAATTCTGAGTGGATCCTTCAGTTGATAATTTAGGGATGATTTTTCTCATTATGCCCATGAATGTTTAAGGTGTCCTTGTTCTGGGGTCTCAATTTGTATATGAGGCTTCAGCTTTGAGTCCAGAGAAATGCCCGTGTCACAGAGTATTCTACAGACCTAGCATCATTCAGCCTGATTTGACATACCTGTTGAATTTCAAGTAATTTTCTTTGGTACACATGTAGTAGAACATGAGAAGCTCCTTATTTTGGTGTTGGCTGACTTCACCTGAAATGAGCAGATAAGCAACAATTTAATCTGACCTATCTACTACATGGTGCTTTGGTATTTCCCTTCAAGATTGCATCGACATGTGGGAAGTTGTGCCTGGATTCTTGTGGTTGTATGGCTCAACTAGATGAACCTAAAATTTCCACCTAGCCAAGACACTTGTGTTAGGCTTTTCTCTGAGGGAAGCTCCTTTTTATAAATCAAGAGAACACCATTGCTCTAAAATATAAGATTGGTCAGTTTGGGTGATCAACCATAACCAATGCCTCTTACTTGGTCCACAAGATAATTAAGGGATTAAACTATATTAAGACGTAAATAGTGGCCTCCCACATTGGAATGACAGCTGGAGGAAGCTATGGAGTACAGTATTCAAGCATTAAAAGGAAAAGATATGCCATAAGAAATCTCCACGTGAGAACTGACAAGCATACCACCTAATACCTCACAGCCATTCTAATACTTTGATATGTTGATCTGTGTATTTCCTAGTGCACCTGAGCTGAATGGAACTACAGACGACAACTCTGACCAAGAGCAGGAGTGAGAGTAGCTGGACCCCATACACACATTGGCCTATGAGACTTCCTGAAACTTGCACATAGGATACTGTAGGCAAGACTGACACCCAAAGCTGAGGCTATATTACTCTGTGCCAGGCAACCAATAAGAATTTGAGATGGCCATAACTTAATTAGCCAGATCAGGCTCATATGACTGAGTTGTAGGGCTGAAGATTGTAATAATATCCTTCAAAGTAACTCCATCTGAAAAAGCAAACCGAACCCCCCCTCCCCCAAGAAACCTACACCTGTCTGGGAAGGAACCTGTTTCTCCTTGTTTAGCCACAGACTTTAAAGTATAATGACATTAAGTATCCATATTGCCTCATATAGTGTTAATACATACATTTCACAATGTTACCAATCAGCAGTATGTCATCTTTCAAAGAGAGCTCACTCTACTTACTTTTTATATACAATCAGTTGATTCCATTGTTCATCACTTGAGGTTCACCTCCCGTCTTTATAGGCTAGGAAACCTTGGCAATGTATCCTTTGAGGAGTAATACCCAAACCAAATGTCTCTCTCCTTTGCCGTCTCCTCTCCCACTTGTTAGCTTTCTCTACCTAATACGTAACAACGGACCTTCATTGTCTTTGCCTGAAGCCCGGGTTTGGCTGAGAAGCAAATACACATGGCTTTGTCTAACACGGATTGAGTTTAGGCATTTCTTGCGAACCACATTTTACAAATATAATTCTAGCATATATTCATGTCTTTCTGTGCGTAGCCTATGCATACATTAGGCAAGAATATTAATGATCAATGACTTACTAGTTTTGCAATTATATCTTACAAGACACCTTTTAGATACAGATTATAACCACAGGGAGTGGGGATACACTGAATTGGTCAGCTGAAACTTATTAGCTGACACCCAGGAGCCCCTTGCCCTCTGGCAGTGGGATGCTCTTAGAGTCACACTTACTTGTAATTGATTTATAGTTTTCCTGCTTTTTAAGTGTCTGTTCTGTCTCCAAGGATTTGGGAGAAATGCCTAAAGTTAAGGCATGTTCTAAAACCTAAGACATTTAGAAACCTTCTTTCAGTCCAAAATCAAACCATGTAGGCTGTTTAATAGATTTTAATATTACATGCATTGTGCTTCTGTTACGGTCACCTTTAAAAGGGGACCATATTGAAAAGCTGTCTGTCTTGCCATCTTTGCAGGTGTATGATGGACAGACAGACAGTTATCAACTTAATTTTCCTTTCCTAGCAACCTTACACTCCACAATACCTGCATGTGACATCAGCTAAGAACAATACTATTGGTAGTAAGACTCTAAACTAATTCTGGCTGTCAACACTGCACATGTTGACCTTGAACAACCTTCCTTTAGTGAAACTTAACTGTGTCCAAGGTGCGCACTACAACAATATTTTAGACACACTATAAACACTTTCCTCTTGCACTCTAGTTTGCAAATATCCAGTCTTACTTGAGAAAATTTTTAAGCATCTCAGAATTTAGAAGGGCACCAGTTAACTCCTCATTGCCCACAAACACCATTTAAACTAAGATTTAAGTTGCCAAGTACTGCTTCATACCCTTCTAGGACATGGAGGGTGGCTAAGTTTAAAATCTGAAAACAAGGCAATATAAGGTTAAAGTAATGTCACCACCACACAAACTTAACCTGCGCCTTTTGAGTCATGCTCCACTGAGTCCCTTGAACCACACACTGCATCCCCTATTGTACAGCTAATACTGTATGCCCAGTGAATCTGTGAAGGCTTTTTCCCCCTCACTTTCCGTTACAGTGACATGGAAGGTGTGAGTGGGTCTCCAGTTAACTTAAGGTGGAATGCGCTTCAGGAAGTCATTCAGTTATCAGGATTCAAAAAGGATTAGACAGTCGTGAAGGTAACAAGAATATCCAGAGACAATGGTAAATAAAACAAGCTCTGGAAGTGACATTAGCAAACTTTTAACTATTAAGGATTAGAAAGAAGCTTTCCCAGATGGCAGATCATTCAGTAACTACCATCTGTCAGCAGTTCTGCCTATGAAACAGCTAGTATTGGCACCTGTCTGACATGACTTTCTGCAAAGGCCCAGACCAGTAGTCCACCTAGTCCAGTATCCTATGCTCAAAGTGCAAACATAGAAAAGGATGGAAAATTGTGTATATCAGATGGGAGAGGCAAGTTAATTCACTGGAACAGAACAGTCACCCCTTCATGCTGGCTTGTCTGAAATCAGAACAAAAAGGACAAAGTAATGAGGAAAAGGAACAAAGTTGAATGTTGTATTCAAACTTTTCAGTACATGGTAGCTTTGTAGAGCATCCCTGTGTGTGCCAGTTCAGTGATAGAAACCTCACTGAAAAGAGTGACTAACCAAACCATTAAGTGTGCTGCCTCTGCATATTTTGCTCTGCAGCTTGAGACAAATTTGATTCGTACTCTCAGATAGCAGCCTTCCCCATAAAAACAAGAAAAACCGCTCTTCCAAATGTGAAATGCTATCTGCGAAGTCACAATAGATGCTTCATGGACCACTTTTTGGCACTTTCACGGCTGCAGAACATTAGACTGAGTGCATTACACACAATTCTTTTCCTTATCTTGTTGCTTGAAACCGGTCTCTAATACAACTTGCAGTCCAGATCTTGGTGGGTGTTTTTTAAACACAATTAAATGCTTGAAGCATATTCATCTGTGGAATGGTTATAGATTTTATAGTCCTCCACAGTTACCAGAAGGGACCCAGATTGTTGTACTGGGAAGCTAAATAAACCTAGGAACTTCCTCGTTAAAAAGTTCTCCAGATGCTGTTTAAAGCATGGCTCTTTGTGTTTATGTCCTCAGGCTACCGTCTTCATGGGCCTAACTCATCTAAACTAGCTTGTTTGCTCGCTCTACTCTGCCAGACTTATGGTCGCAAAACAGAACTATCTGCCAGTTGATATATTCTGTTTTCAGACTAGTAATACATAGCTAGTAAATACGACTTGCCCAATGCTTCAGTCTCCTTCACCTTGAGCTGTGTCTTCCTTCAATGCTCTCCCTTCTCATCCCTATTACCCCTTCACTCATTTAAATAGGTCATCCATTTTATTAACTTGGCCAAAATATAAGTTACTGAATTTCTAGAAAAGCTTTTATCTGCTATTTTACCTCTAATTCACTTTACATAAAAAGGTCAACTTGATAAGCATGATCTTCCTTTTTTTGCTGACTTAAGCTGAATCCTAATGATAGGGGCTTGGGGGATGGTGGGGAATGGGGTTATCCTAGAAGGGAAGAGTACATTACTTTTGTTTCCTGAATGCTATTTCTATTAAAGCAGAAGGTTTTGAAACACTAGATCGGCTTATTCAAGAGCTGATCCTAAATCAGCTTGTGTGCATCTAAGCAGCACTTGTGGCAGCCAGTGGAACTTGGGGATCTCCCCCTGAACTTGGCAATCGATGTTTCAAAAGGATGAATGCAATGAAAATAAGGTAGAGCAACTTTTTCCAGACCATGGAACCAGAAGACAGTTTTTTTACTTTGAGTGTATTTCCCACAGTGGGTGCAGCTGCTCATGAAATACTATAAATTGTCTTATACATCTTTCTAACTTGCAAATAGTAGCTTTAATATGATTGAAAGTGAGATAAGTAGCCCTGGTTACAACCAGCAGGGCAACCATTTTGAATTTACACACAAGTCTACTACTGCAACTCATCTGATTGGCAACATCCCTTGCTATGATAGTCTGGGGCATTTCCTCAGCAAAGACTTTCCAGTAGTGCAGTCTTTGGGATCAGTGATGAAACTATTCAGATGCTTATGCAAACTGAACCATTTAATGTTAAGCCCTCACTGAATGAGAGCACTATGCGCATTTTTCTTGGAACTAACCTGCTTCTACTCTCTTAAAATAGGACAGCACTGGGTTTCATGTGGATTGTCTTGCAGGGGCTTTGAGCTCAGTACTTGTGAACTCAGTTCACAAGTAGAGTTTTTCTATGTTAGCCTCATAAACTCACTCTGGGATCTGAAAGTCAATCTGAGCTCTTTGTCTTGCACATCATTGCAATGAACAAATTCTGCATTCCAAATTCAGCCTTGGGTTACACCTATGCAACTCCTGTAGTCTTCGAACTAATTGTTATTCCTGTCCAATCCCCATAAGCCTTATTATTGCAGGTGAACTGATGGGATGATAGGTTTAATTTGCAGATAACACAATCTTACCAACATTCCTGACAGCCAAGTTCTCCCTTCAGAAGTCTGTATTTTTTTGCAGTTATGTGGTCACATCCCAGAATAAACTTGCAAAGCTAGCAAGTATAAGGAAAACACTTTCCCCCCCCCCAAACTAGACACATTTGAGCTTAGTAGCCACTCAGATGATTAAATGCACATGATTCCATTTTCTTTTTCTACATGCACTTTTCTGAGTGGCTCAATATGGTCAGTCAATTTTTTAAATTAGTGTACAGTTGTGTGAATAACTGATTTACCAGTTTGCTGGCAGCTCCAAAAAATATTTTCGTTCAGGAAACATTTGGGAAGACACTTCTGTTGTGTGAGATAAGGTGGGTGGGGATATCATCTTTTACTGGACCAACTTCTGTTGGTGAGACAAGCTTACACAGAGCTCTTCTTCAGGTCTGGGAAGCTTATCAGAATGCTACAGCTAGATACAAAGTGGAACAGATTTTGTAGCGTAAGTAGTTAACACATTTCAAGGGACCATTCAAGGTCAAGGAGC
This sequence comes from Chelonia mydas, assembly GCF_015237465.2. Lineage (NCBI taxonomy): Eukaryota > Metazoa > Chordata > Testudines > Cheloniidae > Chelonia > Chelonia mydas. Next base: position 19,957,552 of record NC_057852.1, on the reverse strand, counting down.
CCGTTAACATCCTTCCAGTGATGGGGAGGGGAAGGAAAGTGAGGCAAGGCAGTAGGGGGAGGGTTGCTAGTGGGTGATAGATTGTTGTAATAAACCATCAATCCAGTCTGCCTATTCAGTCCAAGATTGTGTGTCTAGCACAGTTATGAATTTAAGCTCACAGGTGCATCTTTTGAACGTGTTGTGCAGGTTTCCTTTGAGAGGAGGACTGATAGGTCAGACAGAGAGGGACTACTGTGTGAAAAGTGTCCACAGGTGATAGAGTGTTTTTTGTCTTATCATTTGCAGGCCTTTCAAACTTGTTTGCAGAAAATAAAATATAATATGAAGAGCTATATTTACAAAGCCAGAAGTGGTGGTGCATGCCCCCAGTAACTTCTAGCTTAGTGGCTCAAGCACTTGATGTAGGAAACACAGGTTTAGATCCCCACTTCATCCCCACTTGAACCCAGGACTTCCTCGAGTGACATAGCCACCACCCTATAGTCATTTTAATTTGCTGTCTAGCCCAATTATAATACAAGTATTTTTATACAAAATGGAACAAAGGAGAGATGGAGCCTCATCCCAGAATACCCCATAGCTTGGTGGTTAGAGCACTTCCCTGGGAGTGGGGAGAACGGAGTGTAAGACCCTGCTCTAGACTGAGTATTTGAACCTGTTTCTCCAACATAGCTATATGAGTGCCCTAACTGCTAGGCTAATGCTGACAGGTTGCTTTTTTTGTTTTGTTTTGTTCAATTTCTGGAAACACAAAATGTTTCAGGAGACCAAAATCTGCATTTTTGATTAGAAAAATGCATTTGACAAGTTTCATCCAGCTCTACCACTGAGTCTCCAGATGCTAGCATCCTACCTCATCCGCTATACTATAAAGATCAATCTTAAGTAATTATTTTGTTTTCAGTTTATGGGGAGTGCCAAAAGCTGACCTTGCCTTTTCTGAAGGCCCATCAGACTGATCAGAGTGACAAGTCTTCTTTTCTCTTCGTACTGAATGCTTCATTGGTTTTTGTTTAGTGGAATTTATTTCAGTTACTTCAATCTTAAGCTAAGATACAACCTATACTGCAAGTATAACACTGCTAAGAAAAGGTCAATTGTTGATAGCCAATCAAAACCGAAAATTATAAAGGTAAACAATACCAATTTTATGTACTATGCATATCACACTCATATTGTTAATTTGGAAGGTGTGCCAGGTAGTTTCATCTGTCATACAGAAGTTGTCTTGTTAGGTGAGGGTCAGTGTGAATAATCATGAGGAATATTTTGAATTGTAAGGGAAGCGGCATAAAGTTACATATCAAGTTGCAAAATTGGATATAATCAGTGTCAAAGCCCTCATAATAGTCTCCTTCTTCTTCAGGAGGACTAAAGACAATCTAGTCCTAGTCAAATGAAATCAAAGAGATGAACATGAATTTACTATCATTTACACTTGCTGGCCTGGAAGGAGAATCCAATAGACAGACAAGGTATATATAATATACTATAATATAATCATTAGTATATATAATCATTCTTCTGATATTTGCTTGTCCAGGGACTCTAGAAAAGGGGGAACTTGCCCAGATGTAAACTCAATTTCTAGAGAGCAGTAATCTGTATAGAATGAAGGAGGTATATTCCACACAAACTTCCTTGTGGCTGGACTTGCAAAAACTAGACAAGCCATTTACAACACACACTTGGCTTCTCTACAAAAGAAAAAGGACACAAAACTATCTAAACAGTGGTTCCCTTAACCCACCGAGCAATATTGTTAATCTATCCAACTATACTCTTAGCCCAGCAAAAGAATCTGTCCTATCTCAGGGCCTCTCCTTCTGCCCCTCCACCCCCACGAACATGATACAGTTCTGTGGTGACCTAAAATCCTATTTTCGACATCTCCGACTCAAGGAATATTTCCAACACACCTCTGAACAACATACTAACCCACAGAGACCTTCCTACCAACACTACAAAAAGAAAGATTCTGGGTGGACTCCTCCTGAAGGTAGAAACAACAGACTGGACTTCTACACAGAGAGCTTCCGCCGACATGCACGGGCTGAAATTGTGGAAAAGCAGCAACACTTGCCCCACAACCTCAGCCGTGCGGAACACAATGCCATCCACAGCCTCAGAAACAACTCTGACATCATAATCAAAAAGGCTGACAAAGGAGGTGCTGTCGTCATCATGAATAGGTCGGAATATGAACAAGAGGCTGCTAGGCAGCTCTCCAACACCACATTCTACAAGCCATTGCCCTCTGATCCCACTGAGGGTTACCAAAAGAAACTACACCATTTGCTCAAGAAACTCCCTGAAAAAGCACAAGAACAAATCCGCACAGACACACCCCTGGAACCCGGACCAGGGGTATTCTATCTGCTACCCAAGATCCATAAACCTGGAAATCCTGGACGCCCCATCATCTCAGACACTGGCACCCTGAGAGCAGGATTGTCTGGCTATGTAGACTCCCTCCTCAGGCCCTACGCTACCAGCACTCCCAGCTATCTTTGAGACACCACCCACTTCCTGAGGAAACTACAATCCATCGGTGATCTTCCTGAAAACACCATCCTGGCCACTATAGATGTGGAAGCCCTCTACACCAACATTCCACACAAAGATGGACTACAAGCCATCAGGAACAGTATCCCCGATAATGTCACGGCAAACCTGGTGGCTGAACTTCATGACTTTGTCCTCACCCACAACTATTTCACATTTGGGGACAATGTATACCTTCAAATCAGCGGCACTGCTATGGGTACCCGCATGGCCCCACAGTATGCCAACATTTTTATGGCTGACTTACAACAACACTTCCTCAGCTCTCGTCCCCTAACGCCCCTACTCCACTTACGCTACATTTATGACATCTTCATCGTCTGGACACATGGAAAAGAAGCCCTTGAGGAATTCCACCATGATTTCAACAATTTCCATCCCACCATCAACCTCAGCCTGGACCAGTCCACACAAAAGATCCACTTGCCGGACACTACGGTGCTAATAAGTGATGGTCACATAAACACCACCCTATACCGGAAAATGACTGCTATGCCTACCTACATGCCTCCAGCTTTCATCCAGACCAGACCACACCACATGATCCATTGTCTACAGCCAAGCTCTACGATACAACTGCATTTGCTCCAACCCCTCAGACAGAGACAAACACCTACAAGATCTCTATCAAGCATTCTTACAACTACAATACCCACCTGCTGAAGTGAAGAAACAGACTGACAGAGCCAGAAGAGTACCCAGAAGTCACCTACTACAGGACAGGCCCAACAAAGAAAATAACAGAACGCCACTAGCCCTCACCTTCAGCCCCCAACTAAAACCCCTCCAACGCATCATCAAGGATCTACAACCTATCCTGAATGACGACCCATCGCTCTCACAAATCTTGGGAGACAGGCCAGTCCTTGCTTACAAACAGCCCCCCAACCTGAAGCAAATACTCACCAGCAACTACACACCACACAACAGAAGCATTAACCCAGGAACCTTTCCTTGCAACAAAGCCAGTTGCCAACTGTGTCCACATATCTATTCAGGGGACACCATCATAGGGCCTAATCACATCAGCCACACTATCAGAGGCTCGTTCACCTGCACATCTACCAATGTGATAGATGCCATCATGTGCCAGCAATGCCCCTCTGCCATGTACATTGGTCAAATTGGACAGTCTCTCTGTAAAAGAATAAATTGACACAAGTCAGACGTCAAGAATTATAACATTCAAAAACCAGTCGGAGAACACTTCAATCTCTCTGGTCACTTGATTACAGACCTAAAAGTTGCAATTCTTCAACAACAACAAAAAAACATTCAAAAATGGACTGAAATGAGAGACTGCTGAATTGGAATTAATTTGCAAACTGGATACAATTAACTTAGGGTTGAATAGAGACTGGGAGTGGATGGGTCATTACACAAAGTAAAACTATTTCCCCATGTTTATTACCCCCTCCCCCACCGCTCCTCAGACATTCTTGTTAACTGCTGGTAATGGCCCACCTTGATTATCACTACAAAAGGTTCCCCCCCTGCTCTCCTGCTGGTAATAGCTCATCTTAAGCGATCACTCTCCTTACAATGTGTATGATAATACCCATTTTTTCATGTTGTGTGTGTATTTTCCACTGAATGCATCCGATGAAGTGAGCTGTAGCTCACGAAAGCTTATGCTCAAATAAATTGGTTAGTCTCTAAGGTGCCACTAGTACTCCTTTTCTTTTTGCGAATACAGACTAACACGGCTGCTACTCTGAAACCCTAGAAATGTCATTTCAGCAAAATGCGCTATTAGATCCTCTGGGGATGTAAGGAGTTGATCAATTTGTAAAAAAAAAAGTTAGTTTGCATTTCTCCCCCTAAAGTCAATGAAAACTTTGACTATGCAGGGAATTCCGGATTGGGCCTATTAAAGCAAGTCCCTTTGCAGGAGGATACTGTTAAAGTGGTCATCTTTTGGCTGTGTGTTTCATGCTTGCACACATCACTTATGCAAGTTCTCCATCCGTCAAACATTCCTCCAAGATGTGCTGTCTCTTTGGGGAGGATTCTGGCTTCAAGTAGTCAAAAGCCTTTCAGCACTGAAGGCAGATAAAAGGAATTTGTTTTCCACTGCAGGTGCTTAAATACAATATCAAACTCTGCTGGAGTTATTCAGATCAAGTGTTATGGAAGTGTAGTTTCATCTCCATGGTACATGTTAAGCATTTTCAACAAAAAGAACAGTTGTACTTATGAGATTTGAGATGCATAGAAAGTCAGAATGCTGTAACAAGCCATCTGCATATCCTACTTCTCTTCCAAGGCTTTGTCATTTGGCAATCCCAGCATTACCTTGGACAGATTTCAAAAGGCTGTGAACTTTCTTGTTAAAAGGGTCATAGTTCTGGTCCTCTGATGTTCCTCCCTAAACAACCCATTTTGGAATTTGGTGCACAAACCCACAGGACAATACAGGAAAAGGGGATACTGATGAAAAAGGTCAATGTGTCAGGCTAATGGAAAGCTGCTGTGCATGATGAGAATAAAGATACATGAGGGAGAAGAGAAATAGTGTCCCATGCTTCAATGGCAGTGGCCCTCATAGTTCTTTAGTTGGTTGGTCTGTTAACCTCCGTGATGTGTGGGCGAAGCTAAGCAGTTTGTGTACAATATTTACAGACATAGGTGTCCTTGGGCACAAATAAAATTCCGTTTGACCTCACTGGGAGCTCTTTGGGCAAAATTAGTGCAGCCTTTTGAGCCCAATGATTAAAAAAAAAATCCCTAGACCTCTGTTGTGCATAATCTTCTGAACTCTTACAGTAGAAGTTAACTCTCAGCTGTATCTTGTATGCAAAACAGCAAGCTTTTACACCAACTTGAGAAGGCTTAATAAGAAAGCAGCGTATCTATCTGTAGACCTCAGCATCTATTCATAGATTTCTATAGACTGTCTGTGGTCCCCAAATTATTAGTGAAAAAAACTAATTGTTGCTACACAGTCATGAAGCTAATATTCAGTTAGACAGGACTTGAGTGTGTGGGGCTGATGAAAATATGGTTGCTTGGAGTGAAAGGATAAATGTAGCCTTTTCATTTTGGCTGTCATGATGATCTAATGACTAATTATTTGCACAACTCTAAGCCCAGCATGAAGGAAGTGATTCAGCAGTTAAATGGCAGATATTTTTCAAAGTAATCACTACATTTCAGATGTGGCTTTAAGGCAATTAACTTTATGGCTTTAAATATAAATGAGGGGAAAGACAGTCAATGAAGTGAATGGAAAAAAAAATCAGTTTTTCAGCTTACATCCTCTTAGTGTCTTGCATTGCCAAGCATACTTCAAAAAAAAAAAAAAAAATCTGGTATTCAAGTTTAACCTTCTAATCAAACAAATTATAGCTGATATGTCAGTGGTGGAATTTGAAATTACCCAAGCACATGTTCGTGGACACATCACTATCACAGCAGAAGTGGAGGTGGTTGTGTGTAAAGGAAGCTATGATGCTGATGAATGTAGGAGCACTACAACAAAGGGCAACTACTGAAGAGCTGCAGGAGCAACACCAAAAGAGAAAGCTTAGCAGTAGGAAGAGCACCAACAAAGGGGAGCTTCAGACATCATAAGTTGCTGCTAGTATAAACAGATACAGCTCTGATTTTAGTAGAATTGTGCCCAGCTGTACATAAGTGAATGAATTTGACCCTAATGCCCACTGAGGATGATGCACTTTCAGACTTGGATTTGGAAAGGAAGCATGATTCAGAAGTGTTCCAAGTGAAGTACACAGTTTGCCATCATGTGACCTACAGAGATCCATCTCCCAATTAGGAGAGCCCCTTCAGTCATTGAGTTTAGAGAGCAGCAGCATATACCTATCTTCAAAATGGTGCTGAACTGATGCAGAGTGCTCAAGATCCACATTCTCAGATGCTGTGCAGGACTTAAATCAGCAAGTCTCGAATGACAATGATAATATTGTGGACGCCAGAACTGTATGCAGTATTCTCCTAATCTGTCTCACCAATAAGTCTTTCTCAACTTAAGTGGTGAAATAAAATTGTTTTTCCCTTCTCAGCAATCGTCAGATAGGTTCTCCTTTCACTCCGACTTTGAGGAAGTGGTTTAACATTACCATTCCTGATTAATGAGCTAGTTATAAAATTCTACTTAAGTGGCTTAACAACCAGTTATGACAAGGTGACCACAAATCCTACTATTTACAGAGCATTGGTATCCATCCCCCTAGACGGCTGCATTTACATACAAAACATTTACAAATAAAACACCATAAAAGAAGCTTATAGCAACTTGCGCGTTTAAAGAACAAACATTTTCACTTTTAAGGGGAACAGGAGGCTGTAAATAAGAAAAACATCCCAGCTATACACGTCTTGTTCAAGTTGAATGAATGAATGAAGACTTGGGTACTTATAAAATAAATCCTTTTAACTAAGAATATTTGTAGAGTTCTTTGTGTGGGTTTAAAACTTAACTTCCCCCCCCCTCCTTCAATGGGGGGTGGGGAGGGTGAAGAGAGGCCACTACCTCACTTTCAATGACCTTGACAAGCCAGGGACTATACCTCACTGCCATGCATAGTATCACAGGAACTTCCATAATCAATCAGACACAAGGTCCATCTAATTCACTCTCGTGTGTCTCTGAAGCACCTGGTGTGTCTGACTATAGCCAGCAAGAACCCCACTGTGAAGCTCCCACTGCGAAGCTCCCACTGCACATATCACTGTGAAAGGGCCAGTCTTCCCGTCCAGAGCCCTGTCTGGCTATGGAGCTGGCAGATAATCCAACCGCTCTTTCCAGCTCTCTTTCCATTGGAGGATGGGGCTGCCCTTTGAGAAAGTACTAGGCAGGCTGAAGGACAGGGCATGTGGTGCTACTGCAAGGACACAGCAGGATGAAGAATCTTTGCTGGTTCTTGGACAGGCTCAGAGCGCAGCCCTTGCTGGATTGCCACCAGGAGCCTGCACCACACTGCACAGGAGAACTAGCCAGAGCCCAAAAGGGAGGAGATGCTCTGATCTGTGACTTAGACATTGATGTTGGAGGAGCATGGGCTGCTTTATAGATAAGAGATAAAGGTAGCATCAATCTCCTCATTTCTATTGAAAGGAATCCAGGGGATTTTAACAGGATATTTTAAGAAAATGACATTATGTCGTGTTGGAAAAAAATCTCCTGGAATAGCTTCAGTCAGAGTTGGCAACGCTAATGTGACAGCATATTGAGGCTACCCCCACTCTTGCTGTCTAGTTATTTTTTCCACCCTGTTTACATCTTCACTTGTAGATTGAAAGATCTACAGGGCAGGGACTTGTGCTCTGTATAGTGCTGAGCACATTGGGACCATTAGGCTTCAGGCCTGTAGGTATTACTGCAATACAAAAGTTAAATTAATCTAATGTGTTTGAGACTATGGGACAAAGAACTTGCCTGTTCTGTTTTTGTAGTTTATAAATTCTTCTTACACAAAGATTCACGGGCAGGAGGCTAATGAATGCCTGTACCTATTCCAGAAGGAAACATCCTGAGAGAATATTAAGGCTATAATTTTCTAGTAGGTGCAACAAATACTGTTTTTACATGGGCTGTGGAATCTTGCACACAAGAGGGCTAGAGGAGGATGCTTAGCATGCAGACAAGCTACTTTCATACCTACTGTAGTTTTATAGTGACTTTGAACGTTAGTGGGAGTTGCACTTCAAGAAATCCCAACACTAACTTCAGACAAGTTTGTTTTTTTAAAATTACAGTAGCAACATTCCTGCTCCCAAAAAATGCACAGTTATGGGCTAGAAACACTGAAAATTCTTACATGTCAAACACTCACCTCACTGAAAAAGCTGCCTTATCCTCTATTTGGAAAGATTCATAATTGAAATGGAGCACCAGTTAGAGAAATTGCAGGTTTTCTCAACTGCCCTGGTTGTCAATTTAAATGTTTTCTAAACATAAATGTTCTGTCACACTAACTCGTATGCTCCAACCTGTCACTACATTCATGGCCCAGATTTTACTACCTTTACTTAGGAACAATACCCCTACAACTGTTGCCGCCTCTAAGCGTCATGCTTTGTGTTTGCCTGCCATAACCTGTTGGTGACGCTACTCTCTGGGAGTGGACACCTCTATCTGTACCCCTTCACATGGCCTCAGAGGGATCTAAAGATTTCAGAAACTTTGCCATTTCCCATAGCCTTTATGGAGAGGTACTAATCTCATCTCCTCCTCATCAACCTAATAAAGGTTTAATAAATTTAACAAAAAATGGAAATAAGCCAACTGGCTGAACATACCTAGTTTTACATCTCTCAAACTAACCTAGAAAAGACATTTGCAGCTCGGTTAGATAAGCAAATAACTTGCATCTATTAAAAGCAATCCTTTTGGATGGCTCACTTCAGACTAACACCCCCAATCCTCCACCAAAGGGATCCTGCCTGTGTTTCTAAACCATTTCCTAAAGACACAATCCAATAGAAGTTACTGAATTTTAATTCTCCACCTTTAAGACAAAGGTGGGTCAACTACGGCCTCCGGGCCACATCCGGTCTGTGGGACCGTCCTGCCCAGCCCTTGAGCTCCCGGCCCCTCCCCTGCTGTTCCCCCTCCTCCACAGCCTCAGCATGCCATGCCATCAGTGCTCTGGGCCACGCAGCTGCAAGCTCCTGCCACTCTGAGCAGCATGGTAAGGGGGCGGGGAGGTTGGATAAGGAGCAAGGGATCCTAGGGGGCCGTCAGAGGACAGAGAGCAGGGGGCAGTTGGATGAGCTGAGGTTCAGGGCGGTCAGGGGATGGGGAACAGGGGGCATTGGATAGGCTTGGGAGTCCCAGGGGTGCCTGTCAGAGGGCAGTGGTGAGGATAGGGGTCAGGGCAGTCAGGGAACAGGGGGAAGTTGGATAGGGGTTGAGGTCCTGGGGGGCAGTTAGGGGACAAGGAGTGGGGGGTTGGAGATTTAAGGGGGCCAGGGGAAATAGGAGTGGGAGGATAGGGAGTAAGCTGTTTGGGAAGGCACAGCCTTCCCTACCCGGCCCTCCAGTTTCACACCCAGATGTGACCCTTGGGCCAAAAAATTTGCCCACCCCTGTTCTAAGACTTTTTTCCACTGAGGGGGAAAAAAAAAACAACCCCAAACACCCAAACCCTCAAGAGAAATGGTAGTATCCAAGACAGATTAAAAATTTACAAGTTTGTCTTCTATTAACCAGCTTGGCTACAACTAATTTTAGTCAGATCTCTTGTTAAACACCCTAACAATTGGGGACTAAAGTCCAAAGATCCTGTCAGTACCTTGCTCCAGGAAAACTTCTACTTACTTCAATAGCACCACTAATGGAGTAAGGTACTACTCTACTCAATAAGAGTAAAGTTTGCAAAATCCAGCCACAGTGCCTGCTTTCCTGCCATTGCTGAAGCTTGAAAGTGAACTTGTTCCCATCACCCAGCACTAACTCTTCAGCTCAGAAAAGACCAAGGCTAGCTTTCCAGTAGTTTCCTAACCTTCAATCCTTTTCATTTTCCTAGGACTAATTCACTAACTTAGAACAATCAGCCAACAAAGCTCTCTACTGACTTCCTAAACAATTCATTACTTTTCCTAAAAGACAACTATCAAGCTTTCTATTCATTTTATACTTTCTTTTCTAAACAGATCTTACTTTTCCCCACTCCTTCCGACTGTATTCTCAAAAAAAACAACAAAAAAAAACCAACAACAACAAACAAACAAACAAAAAAAACCCACTCACCCTTTCTACCTTGACCTGTCCTTAGGCCCAGGTGCTGCCCAACCCTCATTAATTGGCCAAACAAGGAACACCTGATCTGACACAGGCGTGCCCAGTCTACAACAGGCACACTCACCCTTTTTGCCATCCTTATTACAGCTAGGTAAGGTAAGGTAAGAGTGCAAGATAACTGAATTAAACCCTTCAGAAATTTTACAACTATCATAATGTTTGCATTACAAGTATAAAGGGTAGGAAATTATTAATTTACTTAAAACTTCTATTCGATTTCAAATTAGGTAAAGCTTGGTAGGAGATTGTGGTCATAAGTAAGTTTCCCCAGAGGCAGTGAAAAACTTTATTTTGCTCTTTTCTTCATTTAAAATGCCAGAAATAATTATTTGATAGCAGTACAACATAGGGACTAACTTAGAATGTAATTAACTTAGTTTAACCATTAAACTTATTAAGTTCCTCTCTTCTTCCCTCTTGACAACATGGTGGCAAGAAAAAATATTTAATTTGATCTTTATCAGGGATATGTTATTACTGTGTAAACTGGGAAGAACTTAAGCTTGACCTTTATGTAAACAAACAATTTGGTTAATAGAAAAGGAGTACTTGTGGCACCTTAGAGACTAACCAGTTTATTTGAGCATGAGCTTTCGTGAGCTACACTTCTGCAGTTTCCACGATATGCTATGCATCCGATGAAGTGAGCTGTAGCTCACGAAAGCTCATGCTCAAATAAACTGGTTAGTCTCTAAGGTGCCACAAGTACTCCTTTTCTTTTTACGAATACAGACTAACACGGCTGTTACTCTGAAATTTGGTTAATGAATATGGTGTTGGCAAAGGCCACTTTTTAGCTGGGTTCCTAAGCTTATCTTTAGATCCTTAATTTTAGGCACTGAAGTTTGAAAACTTTTTGGCTATTATTTCTAAGATGAGGGTGCTATTTGTACAATACTTACTGTAACTTTTTTTTGAAATGCATATTCTCTCTATGCTCTGTAATTGCATGGCACTTTCATAATTAAGGGAACTTTTTTAAAAACTCCCCAAATAACTCTGATCCGAAGTCTCAAGCTTACAGAAGTGTTCTAGGAACCCATTCCTAATCCTTATCAATGGATTTTCCTTCATGACAATTAGCAATAAAGAATATTATGGCTAATTTCCTAACAAACTTCAGTTGTCATTACCTGATTAAGCAATGTTGTCTCAGCAATTGAGACCTCAGTGAGTCTATTACACTGGAATAGAGAAGGGACATATTCTGCCCTCATGTGTAACTCCTGATATCACTGTAGGACACAAATATCAGATGTAAGACCTCAAGTAGGCAAGGTGTTCAAGTGGCAATGAAATCTGTGGTTTGAATTCCACTGTCATAAACATACAGATAAGGATAGCATAAAATCCCTACTTGCAGCTGTACTGAGTCGCTTTACCTGTAAGGGGTTAAGAAGCTCAAATAACTGAGTGGGCACCTGACCAGAAGGACCAATAAGGAAAGAAGATACTTTCAAAAGTAGGGGAGGTTTTGTTTGTGCTCTCTTCATTTGTTCCCTTTCTGGATGGAGAGAGAGAGACCAGGCAGATACAACATTTCCTAAAAAGGTACCTGAAATAATCCATCTAAGAATTACAGAAATTGAAAGTGAGGGAGGGAAATGCATTAGATTATCTTTTGTTTTAGCTCGTGAATTTTCCCTTTGCTAAAAGGTAGTTTTATTCCTATTTTGTAACTGTGAAGCTAAGTCCAGAGGGAAGTCCTCTTTGTTTTAAATCTTTGTATTACCCCATAAAGTTATCTTCCATCCTGATTTTGCAGGTGTGATTTTTACTTTTTTATACTAAAGTTCTTCTTTTAAGAACCTGATTAATTTTTGTGTCCTAAAAATAAAGGGTCTGTCTGTACTTACATCAAAGGCAATTGATTGGTATATTATTCTCAAGCCTCCCCAGGAAAGTGGGTAAAGAGGCTTGGAGGAATATTTTGGGGGAACAGGGACTCCAAGTGACCCTTTCCTGAATTTTTGTGTAAATCACTTGGTGGTGGCAGCAACACTGTCCAAGGACAAGGAAAGGAATTTGTGCCTTGGGGAAGTTTTTAACCTGAGCTGGTAGAATATAAGATTAGGGGGTCTTTCATGTGGGTTCCCACATCTGTACCTTAGAGTTGGGCGGGAACCCTGACAAACACTATTGTCTTTCTCTTCTTGCCTTTGACCCCATATTTCTGGTTCAACCTTTTGACTTTATCTCTGTGATGGGGCTTAAACTTCCCACCCCCATCGCTTGTGAGGCCACGAAAAGGACCCAATTAGTCATGCTCCTTAGTCATTAGGAGTGAGTGACTAATTGAAAAGACCCTCCAGAGAAGACTGGTGTCTCTGATGCAGAGAAGCCCTGGACTAGGGCTTAACTGGCACACTACAGTTTTACAGGGATTTATAGTGAAGTCTGGGAAGGGTGGAAGGGCTGTAAACTTGAAGACATGTTTGCATCTTTATTTTTGGACTTGTTAGTATTATCCCAGAAAGGATTTAGGCTTTTATAGATGTAGGCTGAGACAGCCATTGCAGATTAAGGAAGTGATCACTAGAGAGGGGTGCAGTGGCAAAGATCTATGTAATGCTGCATTCAGGTGCAAAGGGGCACCCTAGAGCCGAAGAGAAGAATTACATAGTAGAAAATGACAGGTTTCAGAGTAACAGCCGTGTTAGTCTGTATTCGTAAAAAGAAAAGGAGTACTTGTGGCACCTTAGAGACTAACCAGTTTATTTGAGCATGAGCTTTCGTGAGCTACAGCTCACTTCATCGGATGCATAGCATATCGTGGAAACTGCAGAAGACATTATATACACACAGAGACCATGAAACAAAACTTCCTCCCACCTCACTTGCCAGCGGGGGAGTGAGGTGGGAGGAAGTTTTGTTTCATGGTCTCTGTGTGTATATAATGTCTTCTGCAGTTTCCACGATATGCTATGCATCCGATGAAGTGAGCTGTAGCTCACGAAAGCTCATGCTCAAATAAACTGGTTTAGTCTCTAAGGTGCCACAAGTACTCCTTTTCATAGTAGAAAATATAGCTTGTAGGTCCTTTCAGTGTCCTTGGATGCTGTTGACTATATGATGATAGTCGTCTATGTTTTCATTTATTTGTGCTCACAGGTCTCCAATACTTTTTCTGGTCTAGAAACTTTTATTCTTGCTCACCTAACTGTAAAAGCAGCTGAGTAGAACTTCTTCAAGTTCATACAAGTCTTAAAAGCTAAACAGAGAAGCTTTCAGAGAAGAAAAATTTATCAAGATTTGGACCAAATGTCCTCTTACAGTAAATTGAAATACAATCTTAATTTCAGTTTACAGTACTTCTATAGAGAGATCACTTCACCCACCACTAAAATAGAGGAACGTAACAGCTGGTTCATAATACACAGGTTTAAACAATAGTTAAGGACAAAGTGAAATACACATTACCTAACACTGAACCAAACTCTGTGCTCTTTCACTGAGCAAAGCTGCCATTGACATCAGTGGGAATTTTGATCAATTAAGGACCACAGAATTTGGCTTACCATAGTGAGTCATTGGTTTAGTACTGTTAGCGTGACACTAAATAATTTCTTGCAATATTATGGATTTTTCTGTGACTCTACCTAGCCTTATTTTAGTTTCAGTGCTAACAGGATCACAGCTTGAGAAGTCAAAAACTACCTTGTAGGTGACTTATTTATGGAGTCTGTGCATCTTATGAATTCTGGCTGCTTAGTGAAGTTGTTCTTAAGAAAATTGTTTTATGGGATCCCTTTCCAAAAAGACAAGGTGGGTGAGGTAATATCTTTTATTGGACCAACTTCTGTTGGTGAGAGAGACAAGTTTTTGAACCACACAGAGCTCTTCTCTAATAACCTGGGGCCAACACCGCTACAATTACACTGCATATTGGAAATCACTGGCTTTTAAAATTGAGCATGGATGTACATCAAACTCATGCAGACATCACATTTTCTGTCTAGGCAGCAGATGGCAGTATTCTACCTCATTCAGAGCTTGAACTCTTCTAAGATATAACTCCCTTTTGGAGGCAATGGGAGTAATGCCTGTGTACAAAATACAGGATTGAGGCCTAAGTGGACCATTTGCTTTAGTATGTGCTTCTGAAGGCTCTCACTGTATATCTAGTCTTTTCCGTTGTCATCTAAATTCAGTATCAAGTATAGTTTTGGTGGGTTTTTTTTCTAGTTTGTTTTTACTGCTGCCTGTTGAGTAACAATGAGTGTCCCCCAAAAGAGACAAAACGGATACATACAGGATCTCTTCTTTACAATTTCTTGGTTTCTATGAACAATTAATTATTTCAATTTTTTAAAATTTATTGACCATTAGTCTTGAGTTCAATCTCCATAGTAAGGATCATCAGAATTTTGTGCAGTATAAAGAATTTTACTCTTTGAGGGGGAAACCATTTTATATGGTTACGTGTCCACAACTTTAAAAGAATATGCCATTGATAGACGTTGCCACTGTGGGGTATGGTTTAAATCCAAAGTAAGGTGTTTCTTTTCCTTTGTTAAACTCACATGACTCAAATTATTCCCTTAAGTAAATTAGCCTATTGATTCTAAAATCCTATAGTCAATACTCAGTATTGACTTGAGTAGGTTTGGATTAATGCCAGTAAGGCCACAATTTTGCTCTATAAGAATATTATACACAAAGGTTATTAAGAGTTATTTATGTGGCAAAGTCAAGCATGTGAATGTTAGGAAAGGAAAGATTTGCAGTTGCCAGTGCAATCTTAATTTTTCCCCTTTGTGCATCCACTGTGTTAACTGACAGATGCAGGGGTCTGTGGAAACAATAGTATATGATCATTTAATTAAAGACAGAATCATATCGTATATGCACAAGAGGCAGAATAATATGCACAAGGGGCAGTGGCATGGGCCACTGTAAATTTGGCCTTTCCTAAATCTTGACTGCTTGACTTTGCAGCCCAAACAACTTTTTTGAACAGTTTTTTGTTTTTATCATTTTCCAAGAGTTGCTAACAGATTTTTTCTCCTTTCAGCTTTTTTTTCTTTCATGTACAACTGGAACAACTTCTACCCATAAATCATGAGCAGGGTTTGAGCTCTGACCCTTCAGCAAGTACTACTTGAGCTATGGGGCTAACATTAGCTGGCAACAGAAGACTAATTACCCAAAGTGGAGTTGGGTTGCTAGTGGTGGAGCAGCTCTATGTCCCCCTGTTCCTCCTCCCATCCCCCTGCTGCTCTAGCAGTTTCCTGGTGCTCCCAGTGTAGTGTCCTGTAATAGCATGAGTTTGGTCTGAGTGTTGAGCGACTTTGGCAGGCTGCCAAGGCTTTCCTGAGGTACACAGGTGAGAAGGAAATTATTTTAATATTTCGGCCAAATCTGTTTGGAATTTCATGGCACAAAGACAGATTTCCCCCCAGCTAAATATCAAAGGCTGTCTGTAAACAATTATGGTGAGAGAGCTTCATAAAGAAAAAATCACAGGAATCCTTTACAACAGAAAGTGTTAAGCAACTTACATTTAGGAGTCATTGCCATTCACCCTACCATAAATACTCGAATGACTTTTTTAAAACTTAGCATTTTTTCAAAATGCAATTTTCCTGAAGTTTTGGGAATGCCAACACAGCAATATAGCTAATGTATGAGATCCAGACTGCTCTAGTTTCACTGACTAAACCACATGAAGCACTGCAAGTCAACATTGCAAACATAAATGTGACTTAAAAGGCAAAATTCCCAGTGACACTGATGTGAATTGCATCTGATTAGACAAGAGGACTGGTTCTTTCTTAAACTTTAAGGTGGTGGTAGTAAATGGGCAAAGAATTTTAAAATTACATTATGATGGTATTTTTTTTAAGAAGATGAATGCAATCCCTTGTGCAGAATTGCTTTGTAAAGGGGAAAAACTGTTATTGGAAATACCTTCTTTTCTCTAATTATAGTACTTTAATTACCCTAAATTGAAAAAGATAAGCAGTTAGTCATAATGAGCTCTGTAAGAGAAAGGAGATTTGAGGTGATGGGAAAGAAATTGTCTGGTACCACTCAACAGGACCCTTTCAGCTAACTATTTTAGAGTTGTGACAATTCACCAAAATACCAGAACTATAAATAGGAATATTATTAATAGAGCATTACATAGAAAGGAGAGTAAAACAACACATTGTGAATGCAGTAGCACTGTTATACTGGTGTATAAATTGTCCATGCAACTCCCACTGTTCTCTGGAGAGTTTTGTGTGCTTGTTCAGCTTTATTTGTATCTGACCTATTCAGACAAGAGTATTTCACAGAGTTGGTGCTGCTATACTTGATTTTTGTATCCTGAAGTTGGCTGGGAAAGAAATTGATATTCATGTATGTCTGAAAAGATGAAACTATCTTTAAGCACATCTGTGATAGAACTAAGACTTGTTTCGTTAATAAACTTTTGCTACAGTGTAATATACACGTTACCTTGCACTTTGACCACAATAGGCATAAATTATTTTTCTCTAAGCCTACTTTTTTGAATATTTTTATTCCAAAAAGCATTGAATTGTAGCTGGTGCTCTGACTCCCTTTTGTTAATAAACTTAGATAATGGGGACGTACAGTAGGGGAAAATAGCTGTAGAAATTCTAACTTTTAGGGGGGAAATTTTTAAACATGACTTGTGTAACAAGAGTAACATACATGTGCAGACCTTCACAAAGCTCCCTTCCTCAAATTATGGGCTTGTTCCCAGTGATGAAATCAGTAGTTCTGTTTTCTTCAATAGGAACAGACTTTCTGTCTCTTCTGATCAGGACTATAATTGAGGGGAACTGTCTTCAGTGTGATCGTGCATTGGATGTAGGTGCAAGTTAAAACCAATGTTTGCCATGTGTACATGCTCCACTTAGGAGACAGCAGTATAAAGCCATCGCTTGAACTAG
The DNA here is from genome assembly GCF_015237465.2 of Chelonia mydas. NCBI lineage: Eukaryota > Metazoa > Chordata > Testudines > Cheloniidae > Chelonia > Chelonia mydas. Next base: position 19,940,311 of record NC_057852.1, on the reverse strand, counting down.
CCAGCAGCTGGCCTAAATGCCCACTTTGTTGCATCAAACAAAAAATCACTCTTCCTGGTTTTGTTCCCTCATAGTTTTTTTTCCCCTTTTTCAGTGCATTCCATTTTATAACATTTCACAATTGCCTTACTTATACATGTGTCTGACCATACATCCCTTGCTATCAGTGGCTAAGACCTCACTCTTGTTTCCACTACAAAATGAAATGCTTTTTACTTTTAACATCTAAGGAGTGGAGAGATGTAGCTATTAGGAAATAGAGATCCGCTCACTTGTCAAGTTTAAAACAAGTAGTTTGCAATGGGAAAGTGCTGAGGCAGTGGTAGTAGACATTTTCTTCAGCTGAGAAAACCTGTGTCTAATCTCACACAGTGCTTTCTGTCACTGCTTATATTTAAATTGCCATAGGATAAAAATGATAAACATACTGTGCAACTTTTTATTAGTATGCTTACTGCTCTTGGGTCTAAATGAGGAGAGATGCAAGTATTGTAAGAGATCAGTGAGGGAATTGTATTCTGCGTAAGAAACTAAAGCATTGGCCAGTCTATTCTCCTGATTTAGAGCCAAAGTTTGCTTCTGCCAGAACACTGAGAGCAGGGATTCTGGCAGATGAATTCTCTGATAGAAATAGTCTCCTAGCAAAGACAGGCTTCCATGTTGTAGATCTAGTGGATATGTAGTGAGGATCACTTTGGTGATGCTCAAGAACCTGTTCCTGCTCTTTGGAATTTCACCTCTGCCTTTAATGGAATCAGGATTTGGCTGGATAGCAGCAGGGTATACAATAGCATAGTACATGCTGTTCATGGCAGCCTGAGCAGGCGGAGACATTTTCCAAAGAGCCCAGCTCCTATTTAGTAGCCTAAATAACATCTGCCTTTCAGAAGAGCTTCCACAGAGGGAAAACTGAGAGTTGGGAGCTGAGCACTTCTGAAAGTCTATTACTTAGGTGATTCAATACAAGCTGAGCTGTTAGTGCCAGATTTCTCAAGTGACTTGAGATGGGGTATGGACATGTACCCCCTGTGCAATAAATGTACCTGCTTAGGAACTATACTTAATAAATGGAGCACCTGAATGATTGAAACAGGGCCTAATGTTGTAGCTATTCCTCAGGCCTTGCAGGTAGCTGAGCACTAATAAGAGTTTCTGCCTTGTCCCACTTAAAAATTCTCACTTCCCTGCATGGAACCTGGCAGGATCCTACCCCTTAATCATGAAAATACTAAATAACACTGAAGTATGATTAATGGGAGTTTCTCAGGCATAACGTTTTCTCCCGTTTTCTCCCTACAATGTAGAAATAGGACATTTATTTTTGTGTGTAACATTAATCATGTTCAATTGATATTTTTCTTAAAATTAAGATTCACTTGCTTTTACAGAAAATTCAAAAGCTTCACCTTTTATTGGTGGACTATTTTAAGTCAAAGTTAAACTGGGGCTTGTTCCTGCATTGTTTTTGTTTTATAGGTATCCTCTTTGCTTTTATTTCTTCTCTCCCTTTCACTAGCTAAACAAATTTCTCAAATTTGACTTAAATTTTCTTCATTGACCAATAACTGGTAAGTGAGAGGGTCTGTCTGTTCTTTAGACCTGAAACTTTGGTTATTAATTTCATGTCTGTTTCAGTTGTCTATTTCTCTTAAGTACTGCCAGGTAGTTTCACTATGAAAGTAACTAAAGCTGCTGTCCTCTCAGAAACCAGTTTTCCTCTGTCCTCATACTTTTACCAGAATAAAAATTTAAGTATTAAAATGTCATAGATCAGTATGTAGAAAGAAGCATGGTACTAAAGCTGATACAGTTCTAACCTTGTCATGTGTAAAGATCAAATTTTAAAAATATTCAGCTAATTATTTTCACTACTTAGTGTGCCAAATACAGTTCTTATCAATTGGATATGCAATAATGGTATGTCTAGGGGAAGCCCCTATTTTCATTTTCCTCTTGCTTAAGGAAAAGGCACTGCTGCTTAAGCTTTGTAGAGAGGGTGTTTCTGCTCGAGGTGGAGTACCTCCAGTTCTATCTCTTTCACATCCGTTCCTCAACAGCTGCGGGATGTCTCAGCTCAAAAGCGCCCATGTGCATGAGCTCGAGTTGCAGAACCTGCTCCTTGAGGATACAGGAGAAATATAAAAATCGCCAGACGGAGTTACAGCCGAAGTATCGACAGTAAGAGGGCGCATCTAGCTTCCTCCTTGAGGAAAAGCAGCATGTATTTCGGTCGGTGGGAGCTGCTGGAAAGCGATCCTGTTTACCGTCCTCCTTGCTGCAGCAATTTGATGCGGTGTTTTTCAACGTGACGGCCCCAGGGCGCCCTGCAAGGGCTAGCAGGGGCGATTTGGGCTGCGGGGGGTCGGCAGGGCAACATCTGCGTCTCCCACAGTCCTTTCCCTAGGCCGTTCAACAACCATTTTGCAGTCACCCAACGGCTGATTCGGTTGCTGTGCCAGGCTCGGGCTGGCTGCAGAGCAGCGCTCGGGGGTGCCCCCGCGAAAGGCGTGAGGCAAGGGCCGGGTGGCTGAGGGGCTGCGGCGCAGTTCGACGCCCCCAGGAGCAGTAAGTAGCCTGGCGGGGAAGGGGCACCCGAAACCAATGCCGTGGCGAGCCCTCCGAGCGGGGCGGTCTCCGGGCTGCAGCGGGCGCCTGCCGAGCTCTCCCGAAGCCGGCCGCGGGAGCGGGAAGGAGAGAGAAGTGAGGCGGGGGCAGGTGGCCCGCGCCCAGACGGCGCTGGGAGAGCCCCGGCGCTGTGGGACTGGAGCGGGGTCAGGGAGGGCTCCGGCGCGGGGAGGAGAGAGGCGGGGGGACGGAGGGAGGGATCCAGGCGGGAGGCGGAGCGGCGGGAGGAGGCAGCGCTGGGAGCCGGGCACTCGGGAAGCGGAGGCGGATTAAAATGGCCACCGGCAGCTCCGGGGAGCGGCCCCGGCGGCTCCTGGCGCGTCCACTCGGCCCGGCCCGCTCCTGATGAGGGAGAGAGGCCAGCGGGGCGTAGAAGAAGCAGCAGCGGCGGCCGAGCGCGGGGCCCGCCGGGCCGCAGCGGGGGAGCCGGCCAGGGAATTTTCTGCGGGAGCCGCAGCCTCGGTTATTTAAAATAATAACAGCCCCCCCCCCACCCCCCTCGGAGCTCGGACCCCCCACCCGGTGAGTGCCGCCGGCCGCTTCGTGTGCCCCGGCCCGGCCCCCGGGCGGGCGGCGGCGGCTGGCTGCGCTTTGTCGGTCTCGGGAGCCCCCCGCCTCCCCTGCCGGCCCTCCCCATAGGCCGCGGCGGCTGCGGCGGCTCCGCTGCCTGGTTCCCAGGGATGCTGCGTCGGGAGCTGCTACCATCCGTCCGCGCCCTGCAGCCGCCCGGGCTGGGGAAGGGGGCCTCGGGGATACCCGGGGAAGGGGCAGCTGGCGACCCTGGGGAGCGGGGCCTGGCTCGGGGGGCGAACCTGGCGTGTCCTGCCCAGAGAAGGGCAGGTAAAGCCTGGCTCCGCTGGCGGGGCGCGGGGAGAGACCTGGGAGGGCCGGCAGAGCCGCGGCCCTGCAGCGATTTCGTTAACCCTCTGCCTGCTGCCCTTTGTTGTTCCCCGGCAGGGTTGTGCCGCCCGGTAGAGCCCAGGGGTAGCGGTGCCTCGCGGCCCGTTCTCCCCTCCCGCGCAGCACCTTTGTGTTTGGTCTGTGGGAAACGGCGTGGCCTTGGTTGGGTGTCACAGGGGTGTTTGGCTCGCGGGGTGCTCCTGGCGTGGTTGCCCTGGGAGGGGAGGAGGGAGTGGAACCTGGATTAAAAGCAAGGAGGTGTTGTATGCATGTCCCCACAGGGGGGTGAGAGAAGAGTTGTTGGGGGGGGGGGGTTCATTTATGGGGGGTCGTTATCCAGAGTTCCAGTTCTAGGATAAATTATAGATGGGTGGCTTTTTCCAGAGGAACTTTACTTCTAGGTCACAATCCTGTAAACTCAGCTGCCGAGGTTGAGCCCTGCACCTGCCTAGAGCCCTGCTGTCTTCAGAGTCGATGTTGAGTCTTCACATATAGGTCGACTTGAAGGATTAGGACAGGACCTTTTGCAGGCTTGATGGCTGCACGGGAGTGTTGGATATGTCCATGTGGGGAACATCCTAAAAAAAGCAGAAATACAGCGGTGCAAAGAAGGAAAAAATCTTCCTTTTGCTCTGTAGGTTTCACAACTCCATCTAGGTGAAATGTTTCACTGAAGAGTGTGGTGGTCAAAGACTTGAATGTAGGCGTTGCATAATGTTTTTGTCTTTGTGGGTTCCAAATTGTGTCCTTTTAACTTTTTTTGTTTGTTTGTTTTTTTTGCATGTACATTGAAGCAAATGGGACTTAAACATGTGCTAAGTGTGTTGCTGAATCAGGGCCTAAATGTTGCCTTTACTTGTTTTAATTAATATTTGTAAAACAATGGAGAAAATTGATAGAACATTCAGGCACGTTTTTCTTCAGGTGGTTGGATAAATATTTTTAAGCTTTCCAATACATGGAAGACGCTGGGAGCCTTAGCAGACACATGATGAATGTAAATAGTAAAAGATTATTGTGTAATGACTTTTTTTTGTTTTAGTTTTGCTTTTTATCTGTTTAAAAACATAAGACCAGTGTTAAGTGTTTTATGTCAGGCATCATTTACAAATATCTCATTTTATTTAAGCTCTTCAATAGACAAAGGTAATGTACACTAAGCATAGGAGGTAAAAACATCCAGAATGGTGGCATAAATACTGTAAATGAACCAAACCCACTTGCAGTGTGTGTAGGACTAGTCTAACTAGATTGTATAGGAAGAATAGTTTCAAATAAGCATTTCTATTTCCTGTGGTTAGAAGCCTTCAAAACATAATTATGGGGAGCCCTGAGTAAAAACAAACCAAACTAGTAATAATACAGTTATATGTAACTTTCTTCACTTTCAGCTTTACTGTACTATTAAACACACATCCTTAGAATCTTTCAGTCTAGGAGAACCACATAATCAAGTCTTAAATTGTGGCAGATGTGGCCATGTTGCATCCTTCAGTGAAAATATCCTCAAGTCCTCCTAAATCTAATGCAGTGTACATCATTTACTAAACAAGGCAATGTGGTGGTTTCATGTTCTTCCTCAGAATGTGTAGGTGTACACACACAGACAAAACAAATGTGTGTTATCATTAAAGTTAGAAAGCAGGGCTATGTCGTTGAGCAGACAGCAATATTGAGTCTCCATTTGTATACACAGCTAAAGTTCATAGTATTTTATTGAGTATATGTCTCAGTTAAGACGATTATTACTTTTGAAAATTCCTAGCATAAATCACAACAATTGAGTCATAATTCCAGAGCCTTCTGTCTTCCTTCTGTTTTCCACCTATTGGTCTGCCAAGCATCAGGCCTCCTCTGCAGAGAAGATGTAGTAAGTGTGTCCACCATAGGAAATACACAGTCAGCAAAAAGAATAGCATCTTATCTAGTATTCTTCAGAGGTTGTTTTTTATGTCCCCTAAAAACTCTTAACACTTGATGCAGTGTAGTCAGGGAAGCACTTGTTCCATTTCCCAACATATAATAAATATTTTGATTGTTTCTCAGGCTCACTGAATAATTCACGTCTGGAGATTCAAAAAGGGACTGCTGATTAACACACTTGCAGTTACCTTTTAGCCCTCAGTTTTCATGAACAGCAAGAAACCCAGAGTCCAGACTACCGGATATCAGAAAAATGATGTACTTCTGGAATCAAGAATTTTTTTTTTTTTTTTTTTTAAGTTTTAAGTTAACAGAACTTTTGGATTCCAGTATGTTGGACACTCTAATATGTTTGATATATACTGTCTTAGACTATGCATTAAGAACAGGCTAACTTTGTCAATATTTTTGTTTTTAAATCATGTTATTGAACAAATGTTGATGCACTGATGTAAGTCAATACTACTTTGTAATTTTACTAAACGATTTAATACTAGCTGGTGTAGGCTGACAAATCTTACAAGATATAAAGATCCTTTAGGATTGCTAATATTTAATATATAAAGATGCGTTGACAGATCATCATTAGTTGGTCCATGCTGTTTTTCAGTCATTAGTTTTAGCATTGAAATGTTGATTTGTGGTTGTCTTTTTTTTACTTAATCTTCAGATTTGCTTAAAATTCAATTATATCTAACTAGAAGTGGTTGAGCTAAGTAGCCTTGAGCTAAGTAGCCTTCAGCTCAGGTTTGTCTGATTTTGTTTGGTAGCTGGGCAAATACAGGACAGGTTAGGACTTTCTTGGTGTAAACTTAAGTTCATGGAAATGCCACTTTACACTTGGTTATATGGGTGAATAAAAAAGTTGTAGGAAAATAAGATTTTAATGGTTTCAGGGTATAAGATAAAAATTAAATCTTACAAATCTTGGGTGGGGGGGTTACAATTTCCGTTATTTTAGCATTAGCATAGGTTATGGCAGAGATGGGGAGATGTTTTGGCTTTATCTGACTCTCCTTGAAGTCAATAGGGGTCTTTACTGTTGACTTCAACTGGAGTTTGGTGAGGCTTCTACTCTAAGAGAAAACTCATGACAAGCTTTTCTTTTTACATGGTGGTGCTTCAATTTTTATTTGTTTTAGAGTGGTCCATTGAGGCCCAGTGAGCATCGGGTTATCTCCTTGTGCTAAGTGCTGTATATTCATTCTAAACTTAGTGAATCAGATGTGCATTGGATTTTGGATTTATAGTATGCACAGGCTTCTAACTGCTAAAATGGGCACTCTTTTTATTATACTTGAGTTCTGCAGTTTTTTTGCGTTTTGGAAGACTCGTCCTCTTCCTAAAATAACCTTGCCCAGGCTTGTAAACATTTGTGGAAAAAGACATGGCCAATGCCATTCAACTGACGAGATGCATTATAGACTCTGTCTTTGGCTGTGGGCAGCTCTTCTGAAGCATTAGGTATTGGTACTGCTGGAGACAGGATGTTTGATTAAATAGGAGTCTTGTACATACATGTTGGGCACAGAGAAAAATCCCCACAATTTATTTGCTTCCCTCTTTCTCTCCCTGACCTCTTTATTTTGTAGTTGTGTTTAGAAGCCAGTTAGCTATGGCTGATGGTTTTTCATTGAGTTGACCTGAATTTTATTTCTTGTATGTATGTGTTTTTAAAGATAAGTCATGGCGTTCAGCCAGGCTTCTGCAGACCAACTATGCAGGGAAGCAGCACTGAAGAAGGAGGCAGTAGCAGGTGTTCTGTCTGGTGCTACTGGCTGCTGCTGGAGTGAACCTCCAGGCACTGAGTAGAGATTTTTAAATATTTGTAAATTATTTTTATTGGTTTCTATTGCAAAATAAAGGACACTTTGTTTTAAACAATGTTGTCTTTGACTCTTGGCACCTCTTGCTATAAGCATGTGACTCTTCCTCTTTTTCCATGACCAGACAGTGATTATTTTCAAATGATTTACTATGACAAACAGGCCCTAGTTATAATTTACCAAAATATTTTATAATCACACTTGCCTGGGAGATACTTAAAACTGTAGGAAAATCTATCAGTTTGCTATGTCAGAATAGCTTTTTAGCAGCCTCTTAAAACTGAGCTACTGTAATCATTTCAAAACCTACAGTTTGAAAAATATGATCAGATCTTTCACTTCTGTATTGTAAAATACATTACTAGATAGTATAAATCTTCACAAATTTTCATTTTCAGTATCTTTAAGGTAGACGTCTTCAAAGCATATACCTTTTATGTGTTTTTTTTAAAAAAAGACAACAGACCATTCCAAATAATTGTTGTCTTCAACTAGTCTCTGTAGATGTTTATATCATAAGAATCTGTAATAATTATTAATGAATGTCCTAATTGTTGTCTTGACTTTTCCAATTGAAAGTTGTCTATAATTTCCTTTTTTTTTTTTTTTTTTAAATGTGGTTTATCCTTAAATGGTGGTGGTGGGAGTTTGGGCTGTGTTTTTGTTTTACAGTAAGTGATCACTACTTGTATCTTCAGCAATTCACTGCTGAGATGCCAGGAATGTATTGAGTTGCATGCTAGAAAGCACAAACTGTTGGGCAATAAGAAATACAGCACTTAATGATTTCCAGACAACCTTCAAGAAATTTTTTAAAGTTTAAAAGTACCTGTCCTTCATGACTCCGGAGCTAAAAACCCTAAAATAATGTTTAGTGTTTTTTAAAAAATGTTTGGGGGTTTTGAAGTATTAGTCTTCAATTATAAACACTTGTGAGCAAGGAAATTCATCATTTTGGTCACCCAAGCAGTCATAACTATCCCGTAGCAAGGGTCAGAGAACCAGAGGAGGCTCTGATGATTTTATCAAGAAACTCAAAATTCTTCAGCCATGTAAAGTGCTAGTGTAGACAAGCCCTTGGATAAGTTTGCCCAAAAGTGAAATGCCGCCACCTCTGCAGTGCAATATAGCACAGTATTGCATATTCAGCAATTTAGTGAAGATGACCATATTGAATTGGAATTACATGAGTAATATTTAGATAGGGAGATTGTAGTTACCTAAATTGGAATTTTCCGGGATGCTTGGATTAATTTATGCTTCCAGAAAGCACAGTGGATTTTCAATAACTGAAAGTAGTCAGGACTTAGTTTTTGCACATTATCTGAAAGGTGTCATCTCCAGCAATTCAATTCCTTCAAACTCCATATTGAGGCATTATATTAATGTTGTCTTGGCATAACTATTGCCATATGCTCTCCATGCCGTATACTGAATCATTAATACTATTTACTGTAGCAGCTTGCTTCCCTTGGAGGCTTTGCACCGTAATACTGGCCACTTCATACTCTGCTTAGTTTGAGCTAGGATAAAATTGTAAGATGTGATATAGATGAAGTCTTAAATGGACTCGTATGTTAACCAGTTTGGTGGTTGTGCACAAAAATTCTTTGATAATGTATTTGAACCATTGCAGTGTAAAAAGTGGTGCTCTTTTTGGTTTCCTGTTATCTGTGAGGTTGTCTACTCTAGTGGGTGACCTATGTTGGATGGAAATAGGGGAAAACCACATGAAAAATAAGGGACAATACTTGAATTTAAAGGGCATTTTAGAGAAACATAATTTCATTTAGCTTATTGTGCATTCTTCTCTCAAGTGTACAATCTATTGCCTTCAAGTGTGTAATACAATTATCATAAGCTTCAATTTAACATTTAAAGTAGTACATATTAGTTTTAAAACATTTAATACATCTTAAAATAAGGGATGGGTGATCACACTAAGGGATCCTTCTCTAAGGGAGAAATCAATGAAATAAAGACTCGTCTTAAAAAAGGGGACTAGTGGTCAAAGTAAGTGTGTGGAATAAGTTTTGATGAAAAGCATGGAACCTGGTTAAACATTTGAAAATATCTTGGCAGGTATTGGCAAGAAACTTCTTCACAGGCTATTGATACTGAAGTTGGAAAGTAGTATTTGGGAGAAAAATACTGAATTCTCTGTGAGGCTTGGAAAATGTGTGTTGGAGGTGATTTTTGTGCTCTTGACCTTGAGAATATCTGCTTTGCTAGCAACCCATATGTTGTGTGGAATTAATAGCTTTCACATGGTAGGCATCCCCTTGTTCATCTGCTGTGTTTAAGATAATTGCTGTATACAGGTTTGAACTCCCTACTGAATAGTTAAGACAACACATACTCATAACGACTATAGGATCATCTGATAACTGATTAGAAATGTTACTTAAGAGTTTTATTGTTACTCTGGGTTTATGCAAATGGATAATATATACATTGATTTTTCTTTATGAAGTCTGTTTACTGAGTAATCTCAGTTGTGGAAAGGTAGAGTTGGTAGAGAATGCCTCAGCACGTTTGCCACAATATGCCTTAACACATTTGACTTAGATGTTGCATCTATTAAATGCAAAAATACCATTACATTAAACTTAATGTTGGAAGATCAATATTATGATGATTTCATAATCAAAATAAATCCAAAAATTAAGGTGGTTCCAGCAATGTGAATTTGGCCACTTTGCATATGCTGCATATCTTGTATTATGGATTCATGCAGAGGAGTAAAAGAGGAACAGAAAAATGCCATTTAAAAAAATGAACTTGGCTGAACAGTGTTGGCTGATGAACCTTAGTAAGTGGAATTTTCTGACTCCTAAATATGTTACTTCAGTCCTCTATATTGCTTTGTTGCTGGTCTTTTTGTATCTAATTTGATTGGTAGGTTTTTTTTTTAAATGGAAAAATAGTAAGGAAGAAATTTGTAATGAGTGCATTATGGATAGGCAATGCTTTTTATATATTAAGATTCTTACAGGTAAGAATTTAGGGGAAGTGTGGGTTTTAACTCACCCTGAATTTAAAAAGTAGCTTGAGGGGATTTTCTAAAACCAATTATCCCCAGATCATCCTAACTACTGAGGGGGCTATGCCACCTTTCTGTCTGTGCTTCTTTTTGAGGCTGGTCTTTGCCATAAACTCCAGTACCTTGTGTTGCACCTATCTTTGCTTAGTGGGGCTGTGAAATTGACATCATTTTTGACAGTTTTTCTGATAACCATGAGGTTCTGCATAACACCAGCAAACCTTGTTGACTTTTCTTCAGAACCTTAACAAAGCTGTGAGCAGTAGCAATGGCACTAGAGCCGTCTGTCTGCAGACTTAAGAAAACAGTACTCATTTCACTTTTGGAAAATTAAATTTGCTATGGTGAGGGCTAGAACCTTCTTCTTTTTTTTTTTTTTAAGTTAAAGCTGAAACTCTGCCAAAAAAATAATAATAAAAAGGTTTAGACCACCACACTCTCTTAGGAAAGACTCCTCATTGGTGAACAAATTTCTTTCTTCCCCTCTCCGTGCCGCCCTCATTATGAGCATGTGAGGGGAGTTATAGTAGAAACAGTTCTGCACCCTTTACTGTAGCACACACAACTAACACCTACTGTACTTTCTGAACCAGTGGTACATAGATTCATAGATTAATTAATTGATCTTTAAATATTCATGGTAAATAGGCCCAATGGCCTGTGATGGGATGTTAGATGGGGTGGGATCTGAGTTACTACAGAGAATTCTTTCCTAGGTATCTCTGGCTGGTGAATCTTGCCCATATGCTCAGGGTTTAGCTGATCACCATATTTGGGGTCAGGAAGGAATTTTCCTCCAGGGCAGATTGGAAGAGGCCCTGAAGGTTTTTTGCCTTCCTATGTAGCATGGGGCACGGGTCACTTGCTGGAGGATTCTCTGCTCCTTAAAGTCTTTAAACCATGATTTGAGGACTTCAGTAGCTCAGACATAGGTGAGAGGTTTTTCGCAGGAGTGGGTGGGTGAGATTCTGTGGCCTGCGTTTTGCAGGAGGTCAGACTAGATGATCATAATGGTCCCTTCTGACCTTAATATCTATGACTCTGACAGGCCGTTCATTTGGTTTTAATCCAGACAGTCCTATTTTTAAATGGTTTGTTCCCTGTCTGGTACTGGTATTGGTATTAAACTGTGTGTGGTTTTGTCTGGTATCTCTCACATACACAGTGCCATTTTGAAGAGAGTGACACTCTATCCTGCCACAGTGATCTTGCAGGTCATGCGGGCAGGGTCATACAGGCGGGGACAGGCCCGTGGTATTCCTGGAAGTACCAGAATTTCTGCTATTCTGTGGAAGTGACAGTAGTCATGCTAATTACTGCAGTGTGTGTAAACATACCTTCATTTTTAGAGTTTATGCAAACAGTTGGCTGCTGGTACCCCTCAATGAACTTTGTAATAAAGTATTTGAATGTTTTTTATAGTACAGTGTGGGGAAAACTAAGCTACTGGTTATGGGGACTGGCTAACTTACTGTGTGAGACAGCTTGTTTTCATACTTCCGAAGAAGCTGCTTTCCCATATCTTGTTTATAATATGTTGTTATGCATGTTCATTTAAGTTTACTCCTTACCTTTTCAGGTTGTGTGAATTATTTTTTTATTAGTTGAATACTTTAATTTTGATTTTTTTTCCCCCTAAGTATAGTCAGATTTCTAAATGAAAAAAGAATAGGCCAATTCTTCTGTATTTTGGCATTGTTTGTTTGCTTTCTCCCCTTCTCCTACCCTACAGCAATTTCCTCCCCTAATTTCAGGGATGATGAAAGAAATTGATGAATCATCCAGCAGGTCACTTTCTAGAAGATTTTATCCTATTCACTTTAGTGCTGAAAGTACATTTGGGGTTTTGTGGTGGGCAGTTGAGGGGAAAATGACTGAAGGCTCCTGCAGTTGCAGATACAACGGTTTTGACAATGAAGCTGAAGCAATGACAGAAGTGTCCGTGATAGGATGGTTGAGTGGAAATGGAGGCTACTCAGAACTTTCTGGAGGCAATTCCTGCCTTGTTTCTTTGAGGTCTTGGCAGGCCCTTTTAAACTGGTGAAGTCCTACTGTGAAGGTGGGACAAGATTAGGAGACGTTTTGTGGGAGCCTTTTTACTCACTGAATGCTGAGGCGTCTAGATCTACTGAAGCACCCTGTGTATTGATGTGGCTTGCGGGGGGAGGGCAAGGGCAGAAGTTAATGGATCTGCTTCTACTTGGGTCATTTTGCCATTCCCCACCTTCCTTCCCACCATCCCTCCGCATATGTGTGTGGCGGGGGGTAAGCATGCTTGTAAATTTTCTTTTCTACAGTATTGTTCATGTATGTTCATAAACTCTCAATCGTAAGAAACAGTGATGAATTAGGTTTATTTAAACTCATTTTTGGTGATACGTTGTTTCAGCTGATAAAGTTGAATATCATGTTAACTAAAGGTTGCTTATTGTCTCTAACACTGGAGCTGACAAATTCTTCTTAGAATAATTTCTGAAACTGAAACATTATGATTAATTAGTTGCAACAAATGAGCTGAGATTAAAAAGAGGAGGGCCAAAAGGGAGTTTTTAAAATAAAGTCTCCTCTCCATATTACTTGTACTGGGTTATTTGGGTATCTTGATAGGGAGATGCTGTTTTAAAAATTTTTAAGGACAGAAAGATTAGGGCTTGGGGACTTTTTTGAAAGAGAAATTACAGGAACTAAATATGCCTACCTTGGTTAGAAGATATGACCATTTCCTGCAATATCTTTGGGAGATACTACTGTAATAAATTAATGTATCATTGTGGGCCAGGGATTGTATGCAATTCTATGAGGGAGAGTGACTACAGCTCCTCCACAAATGAAGAACAGTGGGGGGTGATTAAGCAAATTCACTCATATGATATATCCAGATAAGTACCACCATCTGGAGAGGCTTGCATATATTATCTCAAACTGGATTCTCCAGAGACCACCAGACAAATAAAGGACTTCTGGAGAAATAGCCTGAATTTAAACTGACTCAGGCCTTCTTTCTGAATGAGCAAATGGACAGGACCTTCTGTCCAAAGCGGGTGGAGGGGTGGGCGATCCTTCCTGGGAAGGGGTTGGAAGGACTTTGGCCTATTGAAGCCCCGTAAGACTGATTGGTGACGTCTGGCAAGCTTTTAGCATGCATATAGGAAGTCTTATTAGTTTCTTAAAAAAAGATTTCTCTGCAGTGCTTTCACTTTAAGAATAAATGTGCTTACTTAGAGCTGTGTGGTAACTTGTGAGTGCTGGTGATTACCATCCTATTCAGGGAGTCTGGCTTGCTGGGAAAATCACAATGTAGGAAGGGAGCTGTGCAGCCTGGAAATATCCAAGAGGGAGAGAGCCGTGGGTTTCCACCCAAAAGGGTTGACGGCTGAAGAGCCAGCAGCCTAGAGGGGGTGCCTTTGGAGCATCATGAGGGTTGGGGAATACAGGCGCATTTGCCCTGAACTGTGACATAGGTGCTGGAGGCTTTGAGAGACAGATTACAAGAATTAAATAGGCCTAGGTTGGCCAGAAAATAACTAAAGGAGATAAAACAATGTCACCTATTTTTTGGATTATATGCAATTTTCATCATAAATGTTATAAAGTGTGGATGAGAGGAATTTATTCTTGGGGTGGTAAATTTGAATGACAACTTTTCAAGGCAGATATATAAAAAGCTGGATGGTGTAAAATGCAAATAAGGGAGAAGTGATTAAAATGGATTAAGGAGAAAAAACAGGTGTAATGGGATGACTTCAAACAAATCACAGTATAGACTGAGCATGGTGAACAGTTTACTAAGTAAGATTTGTTAAACTGGAAAAGTAAAAACCATTACTCAAGTTGTTGTTAATTAGACAGAAAAAAGCACTGGACGCTGTGCTCAAACAGTCCTGTGCTGCCATGGAGCTGAAGTAGTTGGCCTAATAGGTCTTTTTCCTCTCTAATTTGTTTGAATGCTAGACACTATGGAATCTTCACTGCTAGGGAAAAAAGTTACCTCGAGACCTGAATTTGTAACAAAAAGGATTAATATTTTTATTTCAAACTAATGTTGTTTGCCTCAGATTCAGATGGCAAAAGTTCTGAGTGGCAAAAAGATGGCATGATTTTGGAGGGCTTGAGGTTGGCAATACTGAGAGTGCCCCCACCTCCAAAAAAAAATTGCATGAAGAACTTCCATTTTTTCCCGTTCCCTATTGTTCCTACTTTTTGTGCCCTTTAAAAAACTAATACATTGTGGACTTCTAATTTGCCTTCGGTTTTTGAGCCGTTAGGCCTCACTCAGGTCGTATTTTCAAGCTTTTCTCCACAACGTCTAGAAATGTACTTTTATTTTTAAATTAAAGCAGAGGTTCTCACATAACATGAGTCTAAGCTCTAGGGTTTTAAGAGAAACCCCAAATAAATTGAGATATATGATAAAATTGCCAGAGTTGACAACATTGCTTCTTACTACCTGTTCCCTCATTAATAATGAGTGAAAATATTTAACTTCAGATTATTAGGAAGTTTAGTTAGGTTTGCGGAGGTAAAAATGAGTCTCTAAAAATTATTTCTGAGATAAAACTGGATAGTGTTTTTCTTTGAAATAGTCATATGGATACTGGAACTGATGTATTTTTGGTATGCCATCACAATTTAATTGCTCATGCTCTGTAGTCAGCAACATTTTTAGCAATGAACTACAATTCAGATATAAAAACCTCAGTCTCTGAGGATTTCATCTAAGAGGATGTTAGTATGCCTGTTAATTAGGTTTGTGAACGTTTCTTGTCCACAATTTTAAGCAAAGAGACTAAAGTATTAAAGATGCATTTTTAAATTAGATTTTGAGTGGGGCAATAAGAAACAAGGGAATATTTCTTTAAGCTTTTCCTTTTTATGGAGAGTTAAAGGTACAATATCAGAACCTTTTCTTTTAAGTCTATTTTACTTTGAATGTGATACATTTTGGTAATTTAAGTATTTAGCTTTCCATTTCTTCTTTAATTTAGCCTTTTTTAAAGTGCTGTATCAGAAAAAAATGGATCTCTTTGCTGTAATATCCTTACAATTTATAATGCTAGGATGAATGTATAGAGCTCTGGGAATCGAGACATACTAGGAAACTGGCTGGATTCTCAGCTGGTGTAAATCAGAATATTTCCACTGATGAGTTCAAGCAGCTGAGGCTCTGGCTTACTGTTGACTTAAAGGCACATATGTATATTTGCATGAAAAAATTGCTTCTGTGACAAGAGAAGACATGGAGCAAGTGCACACAATCAGTATTTGTGCAGTGAACCAGAATTGTGGTGTATTTGTTTATTTTCAGTTCTTGCCCAGCAATAGGTGTGTGTTAAATAATAAAAGTTTACAAACTCTCGAAAACCTTGTTTACATGTAACTGTTTTCTCCCAAGATAGGTTAATTTTTATGGGAAGCTAGTTAATTGTATCCAGTTTAAAATAATATTTAATACATGGCACATCAGGAAGATTGGTGTCAAAATATTTTGGCATGGGTAGAATAAATCTAACATTTAGTTCCTATTTTTTTTTTTCCCTACAGTGATTTTTGTACTCATAATAGTGGGAAGGGGAGGGGAAATGAAACTGATGTGCAGTTCTCATTTCTATTAGAAAGAATTATGCATAACATGCTTTCCATATGCGTTAACGTTTCAAATGAGAACACAATGTATTAACTGTAATACATACAAATATACTAAGTTTCAGAGTAACAGCCGTGTTAGTCTGTATTCGCAAAAAGAAAAGGAATACTTGTGGCACCTTACAGACTAACCAATTTATTTGAGCATGAGCCTTCATGAGCTACAGCTCACTTCATCGGATGCATACTGTGGAAACTGCAGAAGACATTATATACACAGAGACCATGAACCAATACCTCCTCCCACCCCACTCTCCTGCTGGTAATAGCTTATCTAAAGTGATCATCAAGTTGGGCCATTTCCAGCACAAATCCAGGTTTTCTCACCCTCCGCCCCGCCCCCCAAACTCACTCTCCTGCTGGTAATAGCCTATCCAAAGTGACCACTCTCCTTACAACGTGCATGAAAATCAAGGTGGGCCATTTCCTGCACAAATCCAGGTTTTCTCACCCCCCCCCCCCCCCCACACTCACTCTCCTGCTGGCAATAGCTCATCCAAACTGACCACTCTCCCCACAATGTGCATGACAATCAAGGTGGGCCGTTTCCAGCATAAATCCAAGATTAACCAGAACATCTGGGGGGGGGGCGGGGAGGGGGGAGAACAAGGGGAAATAGGCTACCTTGCATAATGACTTAGCCACTCCCAGTCTCTATTTAAGCCTAAATTAATAGTATCCAATTTGCAAATGAATTCCAATTCAGCAGTTTCTCGCCTGAGTCTGGATTTGAAGTATTTTTGTTGTAAGATAGCGACCTTCATGTCTGTGATTGCGTGACCAGAGAGATTGAAGTGTTCTCCGACTGGTTTATGAATGTTATAATTCTTGACATCTGATTTGTGTCCATTTATTCTTTTACGTAGAGACTGTCCAGTTTGACCAGTGTACGTGGCAGAGGGGCATTGCTGGCACATGATGGCATATATCACATTGGTGGATGTGCAGGTGAACGAGCCTCTGATAGTGTGGCTGATGTTATTAGGCCCTGTGATGGTGTCCCCTGAATAGATATGTGGGCACAGTTGGCAACGGGCTTTGTTGCAAGGATAGGTTCCTGGGTTAGTGGTTCTGTTGTGTGGTATGTGGTGAGTATTTGCTTCAGGTTGGGGGGCTGTCTGTAGGCAAGGACTGGTCTGTCTCCCAAGATTTGTGAGAGTGTTGGGTCATCCTTCAGGATAGGTTGTAGATCCTTAATAATGCGTTGGAGGGGTTTTAGTTGGGGGCTGAAGGGACGGCTAGTGGCGTTCTGTTATTTTCTTTGTTAGGCCTGTCCTGTAGTAGGTGACTTCTGGGAACTCTTCTGGCTCTATCAATCTGTTTCTTCACTTCAGCAGGTGGGTATTGTAGTTGTAAGAATGCTTGATAGAGATCTTGTAGGTGTTTGTCTCTGTCTGAGGGGTTGGAGCAAATGCGGTTGTATCGCAGAGCTTGGCTGTAGATGATGGATAGTGTGGTGTGGTCCGGGTGAAAGCTGGAGGCATGTAGGTAGGAATAGCGGTCAGTAGGTTTCCGGTATATTGGATGGGCTGTTACCAGCAGGAGAGTGAGTTTGTGTGTGGGGGGGCGGAGGGTGAGAAAACCTGGATTTGTGCTGGAAATGGCCCAACTTGATGATCACTTTAGATAAGCTATTACCAGCAGGAGAGTGGGGTGGGAGGAGGTATTGTTTCATGGTCTCTGTGTATATAATGTCTTCTGCAGTTTCCACAGTATGCATCCGATGAAGTGAGGTGTAGGTCAAGAAAGCTCATGCTCAAATAAATTGGTTAGTCTCTAAGGTGCCACAAGTACTCCTTTTCTTTTTACAAATATACTAATTTGAGTTTGAATTAAAAAAAGAAAACTACAATGTATTTCATTATAAATTGCTGGTACTGCAGAACATGTGGCCAAGTAGTTAGTTAGTGTTTTTTTTTTTTCTTTTCTTTTCTTTTAGCATTAATCCAATGACTAGGTCAGAGAAGCACAGAGTTCAGTTATGGCATCTGATTCCTTGCACATGTCCTCAGCCCATGCCCTCAATCTCCCCCCTCCCCCCCACCCCTCCAAAAAAGAAAAAACCTAGCTTGTAGTGGGATAGTGGAGAATTCTTACTATTTTTAAAAACAAACTAAAATAAAAATATCTAGCTGTCATTGAATATTTTCTTGATAACTACTTAACTTCTCCAATATTTAAACACAGAGCTAGCTGCAAATCAGTTTATTTGCAAGATAGAACATGCTTAGCCCCTAGCAAAGATAATTTCTCCCTCTCTCTCCTATTTATTGTTAGCTTTAAAAAAGGATATACAAAGAAAAGTGGAAACATTTTTGATTTTGAAAAAGAGTAAACTCTATTTTTAAGCTTTTTGTCCCCATCTTTAAATGGAGTGGTTTTGTAGCTGTTCATGTGAATGTAACTTAGTGGTTAAAACACAGGGGTTTTTATGTTAGCTTTTGGTTTTCTACTCCTGATTCTCACTGCTTAGCTCTGTGACTTTAGGCTTAAAGCAACACCCACCATCAACTTGAAATTTAGCCAGTTTAAAAAAATAAGTTTAATAGTTTCAGGTATTAGACTTGACTTCAACTTGACCCCCTAACAGTATTATTTTTATAATTTCAGTTTCTTATTTAAAATGATTTTCTATTGCAGTGAGAAGCACCCTCAAGTTCCTGAGAACTTCCGTGCAATTCCACAGGGTTCAGGCTAGAAAATTCTTGTGTAGAATTGGGGCCAAATTTGACTCTCAATAACATTAGTTGCTGGAGTCAGTTGATACTGACCCCTGTTACATGACAGGGGGATTAACCTCTTCTTGAAAACCTGACCCATGTCAGATGACTGGGGTCCTGGGGGGAAAAAAGACCAATCTCTTACCAGGATGGCAGTGTATTGTGCTTTTATTTTATGGTTTCAGAAGTAATCTAAAGTTAGTTTTTAAAAACAGGAATTTTAAGCCCCATGAATTACTCAGTGTGCCTGAAAGGGAACCTGGCACAGTGCTGGTGGTTTCACTGCTTCCAGTTTTTCCTGAAAGCATGTGATATATTGGAGATGGTGAAATCCTCAACGTGCTATGTCTGGTGTTTGGTAACCCTCTAAAATATTTGACTGTAATTGTGTTTATATCACTGGGTTTTAAAATGTGGATTAGTGTAGTAATTTTTGATCAAGTTGTGTTCTAGAGAAGGAGCATAATTTATGAAAGGGGAGGAAGAAGCTTAATTAATGTGTCTTTTGCTAACAGTCTGTTGGGTTGCTCTGAACACTTATAGTGGTTTTCTGTGACAAGCTGATTCATGATATAGGCCCTCAGGTCATGATAACTAAACTAAACAATGTTAGGAATTCAGTGCAATAGGTGAAGGGGCCTTTTCTCTGTTGATGAGAGTAGATAATATTAACAAACTAATACAAATCTAAGGAACCATGTATACTCTTTCACTTTCCTTTCCCACACTAGAAGCATGCTTTCATGGAAGTTTGCCTGTAGTTTGGGGGTAGGAGTGGAGGGGGAGCAGGGAATGTAAGTTGTTCAGGGCACAAGTGAAATCTAGTACAAGCAAAAAATTATGACTGTGCTCTGAGCCTAATACTAACTTTGAACAGAGTTGAAAAAGTATTAGAAGGGAATTACTATTAAATTAACATTAATATTTTGTAAGAGAGAATTAGATAAGATCAGGCTTTTGAGAAACTGAATTACAGTAAAGAACCTCTAAAGCTAGTTAGAACCTCTGAAGTTCACTAGGAGAAATTATACTCCTGGGGGGATTCTGTGCCAAAAAAATAAATTATGTACACAGAATTTAAAAATTCTGCATATTTTATTTGTCAAAATAACACAATATAATCACACCAGTGTCAATTATTTTAGTAATTGATTTCAAAATATGTCAGCAAGTACATCTGTAACAATACAGACAACAAAAACATTCCCCCAGGAGTAGAGAGTTAAAGAAACCGCTACGACAACCCAGTTCCTGTTTCTCATTTATGCTTTTGTTGGACACCTCAGTCTGGGTGTGTCACACATGCCAGCTGGGCACATCTTGGGGGAAACTCTGCCCCTCCAGTCTCAGACACCCTCTCCCCCACAGAGCCCAGCTGTGAAACTCATTACCACTAGATAACAAGACCTTGATACTGGCATCCCTTACGCCCCAGAGCCCAGGGATCCAGAGAGAGAGAGAGAGAGCCTGATGCTGGGTCCTGGGCTTGTACGACATTTCCTGCAGGCCGCCTACTTTCTTCAGGATGTGTTTGGAACAGCAGCTGCCCAGAACCCTGCAGCTCCTTTTCCCCTTGGCAGTGTCCTGTATTTGTAAGTTGGAGAGCTGAGCTCTGCTGGATCCAGCAGCCTCTAATGGTGGCCAGCAGCTCTACAATACCAATTATGTGTGGAAAAATGAAATTCTGTGTAAAACATGAACTGTGCTCGGAATTCTGCCTTGTGCAGTGGTGCAGAATTCTGCTGGGAGTACAATTACAGTCAGGAGTTAATGGACAAGCTTAATTTTGTTGTTCAAAAGCATTAAGGATTGTTTTCTTAGAAACTGTGAATATTTATCGTCTAAGTATGTAATTTCTTATTCATTTACTTAGCAACTTTCATTATTATAGTAGAAAAAGATAACCTTCTCTGTCTAAATCCAAAGCGAAGGCTTGTTTTATGTTTGTTTCCTTTCCCTTTGTATTTTCAAAAAAATATATCGTACCATTCTTTTTCACACCAATTATACTGGTCAACAGGGGTTTAACTTAGGGTGACCAGATGTCCCAATATTATTGGCCCCATCCTGATATCTGGGGCTTAGTCTTATTTATATATATAGTATATATACACATACAACTGTACCTTCCTCCATTCCTGGGGGGAAAAAGGTGTCCCAATTTTCCACACTTGCTATCCGGTCATCCTAGTTTACAGTAATTTGATTGTTTAACTTAATCAGTTTTATAAAACAAATTTGTAAGGAACAGTTTTATTAAAGAAAAACAGAAGAACATTAACAACAAGGTTCTGACATAATAGACTGTATAACTGAACCAGAACAGAGAGCTTTTCCCCGATTTGACAATTTTGAGAGTTAAGATGCGTTCAGTTTTACTTAAATTGAATGTATGAGAATAAAATTTGCCTAGTTTTATAACAATGTATTTTTGTTTGTGTGAATTCAACAAAAGAACAATTTAGGGAACTAAACATAGAATTTAATCCTTATGAGTAAGATTTCTGTTGACTAGGAACATAAGAATGGCCATATTGGATCAGACCAATGGTTCATATAGCCCAGTATCCAGTCTTCTGACACAGTGGCAGTTGCCAGATGCTTCAGTCAGGATGAACAGAACAGGGGAATTCATTGAGTGATCGACCCTGTTATCCAGTCTGAGGTTTAGGGACACCTACAGGATAGACCATCTTGGCTAATAGCCATTGATGGGCCTATCCTCCAGGAACTTAATTCTTTTTTGAACCCAGTTATACTTTTGGCCTTCACAGCTCTGTCACTGGCCAATACCAGGTGCTTCGGAAGAAGATGTAAGAAATGCCATTGTGGACAACTTATTAAATCACCTGCCACAGGGGAAGCTGCTTTCTAAATTCTGGCTTTCTTGAAACGATAAGAGTTTCTCTCTTATGCCTCTCTTTTTCATGCAGAACATAGGGCTTTTACGACTGACTTCCATCTTTGTTGGTCTCCTCGTGCAGTCATAGCTTCTTCTCATGTCATTGTGATAGCTTTCAGTTCTGTCTCTCTTGTGCGTTTCTGTGTTATCTTTGGTCTGCCTCATCACCTCTGGCACTGTTCCAGTACAACACCTGTTGTTTGGGTCTTCTATGAATATCCTATCCACCTCCATTTTCATTCTGTAATTTCTTGTCTTATCAGCTTCTGTTTGGTCTTCCTTCAGAGTTCTTAGTTTGTGAATTTTTTTTCAGCCAACTGATATTGAGGATTTGTGTAAGAAAGAAGTTAGTAAGGTTTTAAGACTCCAAGCTTCAGCACCGTATAGCAAGACCAGTTTATATCCCTGTTTTTTAAATACTTATTCATTATAACTGGACCTGTTCATTATGCATGTAAATGGCTAATTCTTTTTTTGAATCCCACCAAGGTCTTGTTATCTAGTGGTAATGAGTTTCACTAATTAGCTTTTTTTTATACATAACTTTTTCTTTGATTAGTTTTCATAATGCTACCTTTCAGTTTCATTTAATGACCATTTTGCTTAAAATGAGCATAAATGGCAGCACTCTATTTACCTTTTCTATATAGTCATTATTCTGAATACTTCTGTCATGCCTGTTTTTATTTATCCTTTCCAAAGTAGTCATAATTTTTTGTTTTCATTTTTAAATCTTTCCATGATTCTGATATTTTGTCATCCTTTATATCTTTTCTACTTCTGATGCATGTTTTTTGAGATAGCATTACCAGAACTGAATATAGTATTGCATGAATTTGTATCATGGTGGTATATTTGGCAGTATTCTCCTTCCCATTCCTTATGTGGCCTAATTTTTTTTTTCTTTGACCACTCTTACACATTGAACATGTCCAGCTGAGTTAGAACCAAGTAAATGGAAGAGTAAATTTGGAGTAGGTATCTACCCAACATTTTGTGTGATTAAAACAGGTGTAGCCTCATAATATATTTCCATGTGAGAATTTTACTGGTAGTAAAATCTGAAAATCTATGCCTTTAACTATCTGTTTCTTTAACGTGCTTTCCCCCTCCAAAAATGGCATCAGGTAGTTTTAATCTTAAACTCGTGTTTTATATGTGTAGAGCTTTCCCATTAAGATTAGGTTCTCCAGGTATTTTTAAGAGAGAGTGAAGAACTTTTCTCTCACAGGACTCATTAGAATTAGAAGTTGGGATTATTTAAAAACAATTTATACCACTGATGATAGCAACAGGAGTGACACTCCCCTCCCCAGCCCACCTCATTTAAGGGTCCTTGGGCCCATGCAGTGCTCCACCCTCCCGCCCTGCCATAAAATGAGGACTTGGAGGAGCCAGCTCTTGGGCTAGAGAAATTCTAGCTAGCAGGAACAATCACAAGAGGCAACTACGGGAGGAATTGCAGCATACAACTGGTTACTGATGTTATCACATGTCTTTCTACAGTTGTCACTCTGGACACGATCTCCTGTGATGATTGGCTGCTTCTCTCTCTCTCTCTTCACCTCAGCCTTATTCCAGTTCCGTATCCTCCATGTTTCCCTCCTTCTCTGCCTGAGGTCCCCTCTCCCTTCTTTTGTCATTGTTTAGCTAATCTACTGACTAAAACCCCACCAAAAGAGTTAAAAATAATCCGTGTTTGTAAAGCATCATGTTCACTGTGTATGTGTTATCCCTTTTCCCCACCTTGCCTAGCACAATGGGTTCTCGTACTCAGCTGACCCTTAGGCACAACCATAATAGATAGGTAATAAAAAGAACAGTGACAGTGAGGTTAACTTCAAACTTCCATTCTGTTATTGGCAGGAGAACTCAATTGCTTTTTTGAGCAGTAGCTTCATGGCTGATCTGTGCCCAACTGCTTTGGATTTATTAACAGGGAAATTATGAAACTTTAAGTATGTTTTATTAAGTTGTGGAATTGGGAGTTCAGGGAGCCAAGAACCACACAGGATAAGACCTATAAATGGTACTTGAGCAATAGTAAAATTACAAGATGATATATGGCAAAGGTAATATAATTTTGGGATTTAAAGAAGTCAGTTCATGCCTTCCATATGTCTTTCTAACCAATGAAAACTGTCTAACAGTAATCATTTAAAAACTTACTAGCTTTACTTTAGTTTACTGAAATTACCAAGGTTACAGTAGTTTGATTGCATTTCATTTTGGACTTGTAGTGAGAGAAACTTAACTACTCATCAAAAGTAAGATCATACATCTAGGAACAAAGCATGTAGGATGTGCTTACAGGAAGTGGGGCTGTGACACTGTCAGAGTATCCCCAAAGTGTCCAGGGTCAACCACTACCACATCATTTTAGTGTAAGGGAGCCTTTACTGTGCCCAGTGAAGTAATTCCTCCCAGTGGTAATTGGCTGCTGGCAGCACAAGCTCTCTACTCTGGGCTCTCTGAGCCCCACTCTTTCCCTCTGCAGGCTAGTAATTAGCACATCACATCTTGTTATACTTGAGTGTGCAGTTCCTTATCCTCTGGACACCCACAGTATGTACCCATCCACTGCCTCAGTGGAAGAAGTGTACCCCAATTTACTGGCTTCACCTAAGTTCAACACTCTCCTTAGCACACAGCACTCAGATATGTCTGGAGTAAATGCAAATTGAAATTTAATTAATAAAGCTTGAGTTAACAATTCAAATAAAAGCAAGTAAAAGGATTTGGAAACAGGGTTACAGGTAAAAGAAAAACATAACACTCAATCTGTTGCCTACACTTCTTAACAAGTTACTTCCCTGTCTAATAAGGTATTTCTCTCCCAGTGCTCAGTCCTTATGGTACTTGTCCAGTCCAGAGAGCTGGGATCCACTTTTCACAAGACACTCACACTGACTGTCTCCTCCATAATGGATAACATTTTGTGCTCTTTTTCTTGCTATTCTATAGTCCCAGACTTTTGTCTTTGTCAGTGCGCAAGCCTGCATCTCTTCCAGACTGTAATAAATGCTGGGCTGGGTCAATGGATGTCACATGTTCTCATTGATTGAGTCAGCTCTGAGACCCACCTTGCCTCAGGTGACATATTCCACTTCCACAGTTCTGGAACCCAGTATTCTTCTTTGAGTGCTTATTTGTGTCCATTCCAATCAGGTGTGTGCACATGCACGGTGGCCAGAAGATTTTCCCATAGCAGCGTCGGTCGGGTTGGTCTGGGTGCCCCCTGGAGTCTTGCCTTTATGGCGCTCAATATAGAGCCCTGCCGACCTGCCACCCGCTCAGTTCCTTCTTATCGCCAGTGACGGGTTAGCTGGAACTTCCCTGTGCTCTTGTCTCAGCAAGCGCATTTAGCAGTCTAGATACATAGTTTTCATTAGCTCTGTAGTGTTAATTAAATAGTTAGTAGCCCTTACTGTTAGATTGTTTCCTTTGTGGGGGAGGGGTTCTCCTCCTACACACTCTCAATGGCAGGGCATGCTGGGGTCTACGTGCTGCAAAGCCTGCAGCAAGTGTACGCTCAGAAGTGATCCTCACACTTCATGTTTGAAGTGTTTAGGAGGGAGCCATCAGGAGGATCGTTATGTCATCTGCAAGACCTTTCAGCCCAGGACATTAAAGGATAGAGATCAGCACCTGAAGGGCCTGTTAATGACGGCTGCACTCCGCCCCCAGTCTGACCCCGGGTCAATGGATCCTGCACCGAATACTTCTTCATTGGTGTAAAGTGTTCCAGCACTGTCAGCATGAGCACTGGTGCCGAGTAATGACAAGGACTCACGACACTCTCCTGGCTCCACTTGTGGCTCACATGCCGCACGCAGGCATGGTTCTCAATCGCTGGCGCCACAGAAGAAGAGGAGGCTGGAGAGGGGTTGTTCTTCCCCTGCTAGGCTTAAGGAGCCAGCCGTTGTGAGACCCAAGCTGGGCCACATTACTTCCACTCCACCACCGGTGATGGTTGCGTTGACTCCTGACCATGTGGAAGGGTGGTTGAGTCGTTCACCAAGGCTGAGTTGGGAGCTGCACCTCACTTCGACTCCAGAGGCGTTCAAGGCAGCCCAAAACCTGCTCCATCTCACGACACCATTCTCCCCTCCTTGACGGGATGGATCACTGGCACTGGTTGCTCCCCATACACCTTCAAGGGGAAAGTCTACCATGATGCCCCACTGATCTCCAACCTCAGCATGCCGTTCCCCGACATTGGAAGAGACCCAGAAGCTGTGCCGGTCTCCGAGCCCTTGGCGCGAACGGTCAGCACCCAGAAATACCGCTCCTCCGTGGTCCTCTTTTTTCATACACCTAGGAGTTGGAATCGGACTCCTATTGGTCTCGTAGGAGTAGGAGCAGATGGTCCGCATCAGCATGGGACCAGCACCCTTCCCGGCATTGTGACCCGCACAATGGTAGTCCCTGGTGGAATGGCCGTTTTGGACTCCTTGGGCTTTTCATCAAAGCCAAGGGTAACATTCCAGGGACGTTGGTGGCCTCGGCCACGTTCATACTCCTCCAGCACTATCGGCATCGGCAGGATCGGGGGTACCCCATTGCTACCCGGCACCTCCTCCCCAATGCCTCTGACACCGGCGCGGTCTGCACTGGCCCTAGTTGTCTTGGCTCAAACATCTCTAACACTGGCGACGACTCCGGCACCGACTGCGATTCTGGCGTCGATGATGGCTTCAGCACCGGCATCACTGGTGTCAGTGTATGCAGTTCCAACGCCACGGGGCGCGACACCATCCAGGTTGGCACCGGACCAAGAAATCCAGGTGCTGCAGGACCCCTTGGGTGCAGAAGGAAGGGAGCAGCCACCCCTTATGGGGGTCTTTTCCTCGTCCTTACCGGACGAGGCACTGGCGGGCATGGCAACGGCCCCAGCCTTGGAGGACAGCAGGGTGCTACAGCAATTGCTGTGGCTGGTTGCCCAGGGCCTGGGCATTCAGGTGAAGGAGGTAATGGAGGATGCCGATCCAATGGTGGACCTCCTTGCCCCCTCTGGATGTGCACATATTTCCCTGCCTCTTATAAAGACCATCTCTGACCCCACAAAAACTTTGTGGCAGACCCCAACCTCATTGCCCCCTACGGCTAAGCACAATGAAAGGTGCTACTTTTGTGCTGTCCAGGGGTTGCGCATATTTGTATACCCTTCCCCAACCTGATTCTCTCGTGGTTGATGCTGCCAACCAATGTGAACGCCAGGGCTTCCAGGGACCCTCCCCGAAGAATCAGGAGGCAAAACAACTCTACTTTTACGGGAGAAAGGTCTATTCCACTGGCGAATTGCAGCTTTGCATCTCCAATCAGCAGGCTGTTGTCAGCAGGTACTGCTACAACACGTGGGGCAATGGGAGAGTGTGCAGAGCTGGACTCCTGCAGCGACTTTTCAGCTCTGGTGGATGAGGGGAAGCTCATTTTGCAAGCTTTGCTACAAGCTGCACTGGACGGAGCAGATGCAGTTACCCGTGTGATGGCTACGGGCATAGCCATGAGAAGGGGCTCCTGGATCCAGGTCTCGGGTCTGCAATACGAGGTCCATGTATTCAGGACCTTCTATTTAAGAGTTCGACTCTCTTTTCAGAGAAAACAGACAAAAGGCTGCATAGCCTAAAGGACTCGACAGGCACTTTCAAATCATTGGGCCTCCATATTTCTGCTACGCAGCGGAAGCATTTTAGATTGCAATCTCCTCTGTGCTTCTACCAGCAGAACGATCAGGATGGTTCCTGGAGGAGAAACAGGAGTGGCAGGAAAAGGCCTCACCCATCCTCAGGCCAGGGCTCTGGCCAACCCAAACCACCACCTAGTCCCAAACTGGCCTTTGGAAAGTGCGGTTGAGGACACCGTACCAGAACAAAAACTGGATCTACCCTGCCTTACCTTTTTCCTCATGGCTGTCCCCTTTTTACTGTGCACGGTCCCATATCACTTCTGATCGCTGAGTGTTCTGCACGATAGACAGGGGATGCTCCATCCATTTGGTGCCGTCCTGCCCTTTCACCCCACTTCCCTGTCCTTCTTCAGGGACCCCTCTCACAAGCAACTCCTTATGCAGGAGGTGCACTCACTCGTTTTGCTAGGAGCAGTGGAAGAGATTTCTCAGGCGTAGAAGGGCAGGGAATTCTATTCTCGGTATTTCCTTATACCCAGAAGCCAAGGGCAGGCTCAGGCCCATACTAGACCTGCGAGAACTCAACAAATTCGTGAAGAAGCTCAAGTTCTGCATGGTCTCTTGGCCTCAGTCGTCCCTTCATTGGATCCAGGAGACTGGTATGCCGCCCTCGACTTGAAGGACCCGTACTTTCACATAACAAAAACTCAGTCCCACAGAAAATACCTCAGGTTTGTGGTGAATAATACCCACTACTAGTTCAGTCCTCCTGTTCAACTTGGCAGCGGTACCTTGGGTATTCACTAAGTGCACGGCAGTCGTAGCTGCGTTCCTGTGCAGGTGACAGGTACAGGTGTTCGCGTACCTTGACAACTGGCTGATAGAGGGCCGATCGAGGACTCAAGTAGAGATGCAGGTCGCCTTCATAAGAGCTTCTTTCGATTAACTGGGCCTGCTACTGAACGAGGGGAAATCAACACTGTCCCCAGTTCAGAGAATAGAATGTGTAGGGGCGGTACTGGACTTGATATAGCACGGAACTGCCTGAAACTTCTAGGACACATGGCAGCTTGTATCTACGTAGTACAGCATGCTAGACTCAGACTTCGACCTCTTCAGTCGTGACTGGCGTTAGTGTATTGGCCTGTCTGGGATAGTTTGGACTTGATTGTAACCCCACCTCACCTGGTACTCGACTCCCTCCATTTGGTGGCTCGACCCACAGGTAGCATGTGCAGGGGTCCCTTTCACCAGCCCTCAGCCATCCCTCTCGCTAGTGATGGACACATCAGACTTGGGCTGGGGGGGCATATTTGGGAGAATTCAGAACACAGTGCCTCTGATCTCAGACTGATCTCGCTCTCCACATTAATGTCAGAGAGCTAAGAGTGGTACGCCTGGCATGCTACACATTCCGAGCACACTAGCAAAGAGATGTGTATCAGTCATGACAGACAACACCATGGCAATGTTTTATATCAACAAACGGGGGGGGAGGGCACGCTCCTGTCCCCTGTGCCAGGAAGCCCTCATGCTGTGGGACTTCTGTCTAGAACACTTGATACACCTGCAAGCATCGTACCTCCCTGGAGTACAGAATGACTTGGTGGACCATCTCAGCAGGTCATTCCATGGCCACGAGTGGTCCCTTCACCCAGATGTCGCGAAATCAATTTTCCATCAGTGCGGTTTTCCCCAGATAGACCTGTTTGCCACACAATGCAACAGGAAGTGGCAGCAGTTTTGCTCCTTCCTGAATCACAGCCCGGGCTGCATCATGGATGCATTCTTGCTTCCCTAGGTAGGCCATCTCCTATACATGTTCCCACCCATCCCTCTCATTCACAAGGTGCTCCTCAAGTTATGGAGGGAAGAGGCTTCAGTGATATTGATATCTCCAGCCTGGCCCCGCCAGCACTGGTACACATCACTCCTGGAAATGTCCGTGGAAGCTCCAGTCGCCTTGCCGCTCTTCCCAGAATTACTCAGGATCACGGCAGTCTCCAACCCCAAACCTCGAGTCACTCCACTTCACTGCGTGGAAGCTCCATGGCTGTACCCAGTGGAGCTTTCTTGCTCTGATCAAATCAGCTCCACGAGAGCTACCTATCTTGCCAGGTGGAAGAGATTTTCAGTCTGGTCGGCACACCGCCATTCGTCTCCGACGCTCGCCTCAGTGCCACTAATACTGGATTGTCTGTCATCAGTAAGGATTCAC
This sequence comes from Chelonia mydas, assembly GCF_015237465.2. Taxonomy (NCBI): domain Eukaryota; kingdom Metazoa; phylum Chordata; order Testudines; family Cheloniidae; genus Chelonia; species Chelonia mydas. Next base: position 19,910,882 of record NC_057852.1, on the reverse strand, counting down.
TTGGTTGCCATCTTTGCCTTCCACCCAGGTGCAGAGACACACTCAGTCTTTGCCAACCCGTTGGTCAGCCGTTTCCTTAAAGGTCTTGACAGGCTATACCCGCAGGTCCAACAGCCTGTCCTGGCTTGGGACCTCAGTTTGGTCCTATTCAGACTTATGGGTCTGCCATTTGAGTCTTTGGTGACATGCTCCCTACGCTCGCTCGCTCGCGTGCGCGCTCTCTCTCTCATATACAAGGTGGAGTTTCTGGTAGCAATAACCTCAGCTCGGAGGGTGTCTGAGCTCAGGGCCCTAACATCAGAGCCCCCTTACACTGTATTCCATAAGGATGAGGTTCAACTCAGGCCTCCCCCAGCTTTTTCCCGAAAGTTGTCTCCCAGTTTCACATTAACCTGGACATCATCTTTGCTGTATTCTACCCTAAGCTGCACTTGGGCAGCAGTGAACAAAGGCTTCACTCACTGGATGTCCGCAGAGTGCTAGCCTTCTACATCAAGAGAACGAAACCGTTCTGAAAGTCCGTCCAGTTATTCGTGGCAGTGGCGGACAGAATGAAAGGTCTTCCAGTCTCTTAAGGGATTTTGTTGTGTATCATATCCTGCATCTAGGAGTGCTACAGCCTGGCAGGGGTGCCTGTTTCTTCGATCACTGCGTACTCCACCAGGGCTCAGACCTCTTGAACGGCGTTCTTGGCACAAGTTCCCACCCAGGAAAGATGGCAGAGCGATGGCATGGTCTTCCATTCACTCTTTCACCACACACTATGCAATCACCCAGCAGGCCAGAGACTATGTGGCCATTGGAGGAGTGGTACTCCAATCAGTGGATGACTCTGACCCCACCTCCTGAACTTGGGCTTGTGAGTCACCTGATTGGAATGGACGTGAACAAGCACTCGAAGAAGAAAAAACGGTTACCTTCTCGTAACTGTCATTCTTCGAGATGTGTTCATGTCCATTCCAATACTCCCCCTCCTACCCGTTTGTTGGAGTAGCCGGTAAGAAAGAACTGAGCAGGTGGCGGGTTGGCAGGGGTCTATATTGAGCATCATAAAGGTGCGATTCCCGGGGGTACCGAGATGGACCCGACAGATGCTGCTATAGGAAAATCTTATGGCTACAATGCGCATGCACACACCTGATTGGAATGGATATGAACAACACATATTGAAGAACAACAGTTATGAGAAGGTAAGTAACCATTTTTTCTACGTTACATAACTCTAGAAATGTTTCCTATACAATTCTGTGGCAAAAAGTGTTAACGTGTTTTTCGGATGTATAAGAAGTTAATATGGAGTAGGTAGGAAATACTACTTCCATATACCACAGTTGGTCAGACCACTATTGGAAGACTATGTCCTTTTCTGAAGTCCACGCTTCAAAAAATATGTTGAAGGTACAGGAAAGAAGTAGAAGAATGATAATCAGTCATTAAAACTTGCGTTACACTGAGGGACTAAGAGTATGACTATACAGCAGACAGAGGTGTGATTGCAGCATGTTTCGACATACCCGAGCGAGCTTTAATCTAGTTAGCTCAGGTGTCAACTCGGGGTGTGGCAACTTCACTGCTGCTATCCACCCAAGCACGTACGCAGGCTCCCTGGCAGGAAAGGTGTGCCACAGTGGTCCCAGTATAGAAAGATAGATAACCACAGATACTGTTGATTCCTATTTGATTTCTCTGGTATACATCTGAAAATTAAAAACTGCTGTTGGGAAAAGGATTGCCTTCATAGTTCTGAATAATTGTTCCTTTATTACAAGCTCTTGTGGTAGCTAGACGGGTCACTATCTTAAAAAAAAAAAAAAAAAAAAAAAAAAGTTTACCTTGCACTTGACCGAAGGAAAATGCATGATGTTGAAATGCTTCCAGTTTCACATGTGATCCTGATCACACTGTACCAGTGATCTATCTTAGTCACTTAGTCACACTCCAAGTAAGTAGTTTAGAGCAATTTTGATTCTTTTAAAAATTGTGTTTAGTTTATTGGTTGTGTGGTTTGTTGAGTTGGTGTACATTTAATGTGATCAAAGCAACCTGGTAAGCTTAAGGTGTCAATTTAATGTGGTTAACGAGACAAATCAGCCTTGGTTATAAATGAGTATGTTCATGTTAGTTTGTGTTTCTCTTGAAAAGGCAGATAGAATAACTGGGGAAAACTCAAATCAATGTATATATTTTAGAAAAAGTAACTGTGAAGGTCATAATTATGGCTGCATATACATTTTCATTTTGGTCCTCTGTTTTCAGAAATTTACACTTCTCAGGATGAATTGTATTAGTTTTTATTCAGAGGTGTGAGGGTTTTTCTGTTAGTGAAAGTTTGACCAAAAATAATTAATTTTGGATATGAGAATAAAAGTGTTGTTCCCCTTACAAGAAAATATTGTGTAACTTCTCCCCTGTTCCGGAACCACTCTGCCACAGAAAAAAACCTGAAGGTAAACCATTAAAATGTGTTTGGAATTAGTTCTCTGGAGAGATGTCATTCTGTGAAGGAGAAAATAACTTGAGCTATTATCCTATGAAAATTGCATGCAGTCATGCATAGTAGGTTTCTGCAATTGATTGTTTTCACACAACTCAGGAAGGGGCATTGAGATGTGCATAGTTGTTTTTGGGTTTTTTTGGGGGGTGGTGGTGGTGGTGTTTTTGTTTTGGTGGGAGGGTTGGTCTCCCCCCCCCCCCACACACACACTTATTTTTTTCAGTTCTTCAGTCATCACCAGAGTGTATGCTTATTACTCCTGCCCTATCCTCCTTTCACTTGTCATTTTTCCTCTTTTCTTTTCTACTTCCCGGTTACTTTTCTTTTTGTACTCATTTTTCTGGACTCCATGATCGTTTTCTTCATGTTTTGCCTCTGTTTCTTGTGCTTCTACAAAATCTTTTTTGGGGGCAGCACCACCTGTGGTAGAGAAGGAAATGCTTCTGTTTGACTCCATGGTACTGTTTATCTGGATGCTTCGGAGTTGAGGTCAGCTGTAGATTCATAGTTGCACTGTTCTTACCACCTTTTCTCCTCTACTCTCCATTATAATTGCAATTATGGTGCTATGCTGCCATTGTTACAAGGGGTTCTTTAAATCAATGCTTATTTTACTTCTCATTCTCCCTTTCCCTTCTGAAATGCCATACTTATAAAATCTTATGTTCTAACGAAGAAGTGCCTTGTATATCACTTTATTTATCTAACCTTACTTTTTGTTGTTGTTCTGTCATAGCCTCAAGGACATGCTATATCTTAGATCTGCTTTCAAAAAAGGGAAGAAATCTCTCTTCTCAGAATTGTTGCTTGACTCAGAGACTTGAGGAATGCTGATGTGGTCTATTGTGTTGCATGCTTAAAATAACTAAATGGAGTTTGTGTCAAAAAATTTTTTTTGAAAGACCTTACTTCAGAAAATACCATCAATTTTACTTTTGCTCTAGGTAGTTCAAAACCATGAAAGAGTAAGGGGTTGTTCAACAAGATTCAGTAAGAATGTGGATTTAATGTTAATTGGAGGGGAAATGTGCAAGTCTCAGCATGCATCATTGAAACTCGGTTCTGCTTTTTGTGGACGTTTAGAAATAGTTTTTTCTATAATTAGAATGGTTTCTGATGTATGAATTAATTTGGTCCTATGTTTAATGGCATTGAAATTGAGAAGACAAGTGTGTTTCAAAGTTGAAAATGGTATATTACTCATATTTTTTACATATTTGTATTCTAGTAGTTGCATATAGTTGTCTGATTTAGCATTTACCTCTCTTTCAGCTTTGTAGAGTTGACTATACTGTGGTTTCTGCACAATCTGTTGCTTATGAAAAAGGAATCTAGCGTGATTTCCTGTGTTGCATTCCCTTTCCCTGATAGGGTCTGGAGAACAGGAAATCAAGGCATTAAGACATTAAACAAGTAATTGAAACTCTGTTTTGTCAGTTTCTTTGTCTTGGTTCCTTAAATTAGCTGTAGCAGGGGAACTTCTAAGGGTGAGATCAAACTCAGAGTTAGACATTGATGTTTGGTGGTGAATGAGTCTCCAGACTTTTAACTTATTACATTAAAATTAAATAAAAAGGCCAAACACGGCAGCCACACTAACCTTGTAATCCAGAAGTGAAAGCAGCAAACTTTCAAAGGGACATCCTTCTGTTAAGTTTGGCAAAGGAATATTAGCTGCTTAAAGGAAAAAAATCTTTATTTTCCACTGCTTCCTATATGTTTCCTAATATTGTCATTTTAATTCTCCCTTTGGTCATTTATTGAATTAAGCAAAATGAATACAAACCGGCAGTAAACAAATGTAAGTGTGTTTGCATATGAGTTTGCAAGGGTTTAACTAAATAGATTTTAAAAATGATTAAATTAAACTGGTGCAACTTATGTCTGTAGATAGAGCCTTAGCCTTGTTCTTTTACATCTTTCTGCCTCCTAAACCCAGAGCAGTCTTCCATTTTCATCTGCTATCTGCCTCTCCTTCAGATACCTCCATAAAACTCACCTACTCAAGCAGCCCTGCCTCCCTTATCACTAATAATTCCTTTACCCTTCCTCTCCTGATCTGTTACTCAGTGTCTTGTCTCATTTAGGTTGTAAGATCTTTGGGATGGAGAGTTGGCCACAGCTTTGTTTGTAAATGTTGTTGTTTTCTGACTTGTTTAGGTTTTAGCATTGAGTTTTCTGGTGTTTAATTGTAACATTGTGTTGACGCTTTTTTAACATTTTAAGTGTTGAGAGTATTTCCCATCACAATCCAACACAAAGAAAGAAGAATGAGTGGAATTCCTTCCCTCCTGCAGCCGTGAGTAGAAAGAGGAGTCCGGCAGTGCTTTCCCCATGCTCCCAGCTGTGCAGCCACAGTTGACCACCAGGTCGTTGTCTCAGACTCCACTAGGATTTGAGTATGTACAAATATGTTTTAGTATTGAATTTAGCTAGTGGCAGAGCTGTATTCTTCTGGCCAGTACCTGCTGGTTTTTTTTTTTTTTTTTTTGTTCCCTAGAGTTAAGATCCTTTCACTGTATTTATCAATGAGATGGAAGAAAGGGAGCAGAAGAAGTTAGGGCAGGGAATAGTCAGTGTAAAGGAGTCTGTCAATCAAAATTCAGAGTTGCTGTAGGAGCATTAGGTAAGATAAGTGTCTTATTTAATTGAGTGCAGAGAAGTTAAGGGTTGATCTGAATTCCTTTGTGATATATTCACAGTAAGGAGACTGGATTTTTGCTATTCTGCAGCAAATCTTTACATGAAAACATGTGGACCTCTTATGATTTCCAGTGATCTCACATTGTGGGCAGTACTGTGCTGCTGTTGCTATAGAACTCCTACTTTTGAGGATGGATGGACTGGGCCCACTGCCTTCTCCTCCTCCTGCCACACACCGTCATTCAGTGGGTGGTGGAGGCAATCACAACCCAAAAGAAACTTTGAGTCGACTCACTATTGAGATGCACACCACCCAAAACTCATGTTGATATTACCTATAGTTTGAGTGGCCTTTGTGGCAGAGAGATGATATGATGTGGACACGATATCAAAAGATACTAAATCTGGGGAGACAAAAGATTGGCTGGAAGTCTTCTCTTGTATAGAAAAAATTGTCTAGGGACAAGAAGCCTGGAAGTGCTGTATTAATTTGTTACTGAGTCCATTACTGAAGAGCCTTTTGTAACTGATATTTGTTACTTGTTCTGTGTGTGCATATTGAAAACTACACTTTGAAGGCCAGACCTGGTACAGGAGCAGCAAGGAGAGCTCCTGAGTTTGGGACTGGGTCCCTTCATACCTGTGTAATCGGCCACTAAAACAGAGATTGGAGTGAGGAGGAAGGGAACAAATTCCTTCACTAAATAGTAGGTGAAGCAATGTAAGGGTAGTTCGTCCATGTACATTGTCATAATAAGATTGTGACTCACCTGAAGCAAGTAACTTAAGCTGAGGCAAACCTTGCTACTATTGATAAGATGCATTGGTGCCTTTTGTGCTCTAATAGCCAAAATTTAAAGGGGCCTCAACCCAGGCTCTAAATACACTCAGGTAGATTTATTTGAACAAAAATCTGTTTTGTTGATCATTTTTCACCTTCACATGCAGGCTGCAAAATCTAAACCAGCAAATAACTTCCCCCCGCCACCAAATACATTTTATGAGAACTTCAACTTCCCCTGGCTGTCCAACTAAAACAAGCAAGTATGATCTTTGTTTTTAAAGAGGAGCTATCATGTTGACAATCTTCATGTTTTTTAAAAGCTAACAAATTTCCCTTTCTTTTTTTTTTCCCTAGTCTTTGGCTTTCTTCAGCGTTGTAAGGTCCAAAGATCCTTCAGCAATGGATCTTCAATCTGTTTGCATTTTTTACTGCAAATTTTTCCTCCAGTTCAGGGGTTACTGGTTCACGGAAGTCCACTCCTGCTGAATAGAGTACCAGCTCTTTTTTCTCTGCTCCCACTGCTGTGGGTAGGATGGAAAAAGCACTTTGCTGCAGAGCTTTAGCATCTGTGGGCCTGAAACTTTTAGAAATTAAAGCCTAAGGTTAAATTTCTGGTGCAGTTGGGCTTTAATTTGGCTACATCTACTGCCAAACTTCTTACTTGGCTTTTGGAGCTGAGCAATTTTATCTGGCTAATTGTAGAGCATAGGGTAATGGCTTATGCACTGTAGGCTGGTTCCTATGGCCCTAGGTTCGGGAGTCATAGGACTACGTTAGAACGTCAACGTTTATTTATTTATTTATTTTAGTGCTTCGCCCTTGTGGTTGAGAATAAAGCCTGAAAACATGATGTGAGTGTAACCAGTGCAGTGATGTCTGCCTGAGTCTGAAGACAATAGAAATGTGAGTTTGGGGAGGTATTCATTACCCCATGCAATTCAATGGGGAGTTGACTCAGAGACCTGTTTCTTTTGGGGTGTACTTGCTAACAGCACCCCACTGAAGGACTGTGTGGCAAGACCAGAAGAATGCAGTATGCCCAGTCCATCCACATTCAAGCAGATAAATCCCAGCTGCTGGGCTGACTATGGGGTCATGCTCCCTTTTGCCTCCTCTATCTCTTTCAGGGAGATCGGGGGTGGAAAAAGAGGAGTTGTACTGCAGCCTCTGGTGCTCCCACGGAGAGAGGCTGTTGCTGGCATTACTGGGTGAGTAAGGTGAGCCCATGCTGCTGTCCGTGAATCTCTGGATGGGGTGGGAGGGTCTCCTGCAACCACCACAAGCAGCTCCTTGTCACGGTGTGTCTAGTGCTTTGGATTGCCATAATCGAGCTCTGGGTATTAGTTATAATTGATTTAATGTAGTGTACATTTATCTTCCCCCAAAACTGATTGCCTTTCAGCATGGGAGCACCAAATGTCTCAAAATAAACTGGCACTTAGACTTCTGCTATTATAGAAACAGTTGAAGCCTATTCATAAACAACTAAAGAAATACATCTAATTCTGCTGTTTTAGAATTGTATTCCTATTTCAGATTCCTCATTTTTATTAGGAAGATTTAAATATATACTTGCCATAATTTGATCCAGATTAAAGTTGCCTCGTGTAACACAGATTCAGAATATAAGTATTAAAATTGATTATTAACAATTGAGGCCTGGTCTACACTACAGAGTTAGGTCAACACAAGGCAGTTTATGTCAAGCTAACTATGGAAGTGTCAGTGTTGTTGCAGTTATGTTCATGCAGTGTCAGTTCGGACACTACACTGCTTAAATTGACTGTTACTGGTTTTCGGGGGCTGTCGCAAAATGCTCCACACTTCCAGTACAATCAATATAAGCTTTCCTGGTGAGGATGCGCACCGCTAACATAAGGAACAAAGGGTAGACACGCATGCATGATGTAATTACTGCAGTGTCTGTTGCAGACATAAGTTAGATCGACTTAATTTTGTCCTGTAGACATGACCTTAGCTCAGTTCCAATTCAGCTCCGGTCAGAAAAGAAAATGAGTTGTTTGGTTTTATGTTGCAATTTATGTGCGTCCCAAAACAGAGATTAGTGGTCTCTTCTTAAGAAAGACAGGGAAGTATTTCCTTTGTTTTTAAGAATACAGTAGAACCTCAGAGTTACAAACTGACCAGTCAACCATATACCTCATTTGGAACCGGAAGTACGCAATTAGGCAGTGGAGACCCCCACACACCCAAAAAAAGGGGGGGGCAATACTGTACGGTACTGTGTTAAATGTAAACTATTAAAGATTTGACAAGATAAGGAAACTGTTTCTGTGCCTGTTTCATTGAAATTAAGATGGTTAAAAGCAGCATTTTTCTTCTGCATAGTAAAGTTTCAAAGCTGTATTAAGTCAATGTTCAGATGTAAACTTTTAAAAGAACAGCCATAATGTTTTGTTCAGAGTTATGACTATTTCAGAGTTACAAACAATCTCCATTCTCAAGGTGTTCATATCTTTGAGGTTCTCCTGTGTTGGGAAAGCTCCATAGGGAAGTCTGAACAGTACTTGTCTGTAGCTGGTTAGTTCTTATGAAAGCAAGGGGCTATGCTTACTCAAAATTTTAAAATTAAATATCAAATCATGGAGTAAAGATGAATGGAGGACAAAATGCTCATTTCAACTCAAATGGTAGTTAAGATTTAACATGTTGAGGAAAATCTGAAAGGGATGCGGGGTGGGGAGGCTTTAACTTCTGCCTGGACTCTTTCAAAAAACTGGCAGGAGTAGCATCTCCTTTCACATCTCCTCTAAAGGAATGCGAACTAATGCTGCAACATGTCACTAGTGCTGCACTACAGAGTCAATAATGTGTTATGAGCCAAAAGTTCTGGTGTCAGAACACGAACTTTAATCTTTTGACCAAGAGGTGAGAGGAGCCAACTCTCAGCAGAAAAGAAAGAGAGGCAATCAAGGAAAAATGATTGTCGGTGGTTTTAGTTTAGCAGTTACAGTGCTTGTTTCTGCCCTGCCTCTTGATATTAGCCAGTGTCCTGTTTCTTTAAGAGGACTAATTAGGCCAGAATTATCCTTATTGATTTAGCACTTGTGCATCAAATGTGCAGTGCCCTTGTAATATTCTACATGTGATGTATTCATGATTTTTCCTAGTTGTTCAAACCTTTTTTGCCTCATCACACTGCTATACAAGATTTAAAGGATTTAAATTTTCATGCACATTCTATCTGCTGAAAACTGGGTGGTCTGAAAACATTCATAAAAAGCCCCTCTTTAATTAATGCTTAATTCCTGATAGATAGCTTTATTATTTCTAGTTCTGCTTTTTTCATGAGCATTATTTTTCCAGTTATATTGTAAATCTCTGTAAAATATCTGAATTTGGTGTGAATTACGGTATAGTTAAATTTTTGTAAGTTGGAAGGTGTACTGTTTGATTTCTGCCCATGTGTGTTAGTGATAGTAACATGAACTGAGTTCTTCTACTGCAGCAATAGAGAGACAGTGGTCCAAGTAACCTGGCTGTAGAAATCAAGTTAAAGGAAAGAGCTTTATGATTCCAATATACACCTAAAATTGGCATTTAAAGATGTTTTGCAAGGAACTAAATATATTTGTTGCTGTAGTAAACGGGATGTCAATTTTTATGGTTGTATTAAACATAACTTTTTATATATTCTTTCTGTTAGCTAATTTTAGTGTTTGGCAAATATTTACCTGTTTTTTCAGGCTGTTATCTTGATGTTTAAAGCTTATATGGGAGTGATTTTTTTTCCTTGCTGTTATCTTTTTATTTCCTTATTCTCCTTTTCCAATTCTTGAGGCATGTCTCCTTTCCTCTGGTTTGTCTGTCGTCAATCTTAGACTTTTGCCTTCATTGACACAAAGATGCTTGCTTTTTTTTCTTCCCCTTCCAAATAGCAAGATAGCAAATGCACAATACTATCTCAGCACTGTAAAATCCGAAGTGGAGACAAGGCACTTGTAGAGTTTACTGTGAGGAAGCTACATAGGTCAGCACTCTTGTCCCAGTTTGTAACTGACTTCACCTAGTTTTGTGTTGCAGTAAACACAAGTGCCTTGTCTCCAGTTTTCTACAGTGGGATAACTAGTGAGAGTTAGTAGTCCTGCAGTAAAAATACACTTTTTTGTGTATCAGTGAAGGTATAGCTTGAGAATCCTTTTCGCTCTTGAGTGACTCAGCTCTGCACAGTAGCAAATGGACTTGCTGACTCGCCCCTGCAGTTTTGAGCTAGCTGCCTTTGGGGTGTGGGCAGAGTGGTAAAAAAGCTGCTGTAGTGCCACCTGATAGCAGGATGGAGGCACTGGGATAGCTACAGTGGGAAATGATGTCTCTTCAACATGTGTTCGCATTCTAGTGTAGATAAGGCAAATTGCAATTCAACATTTTAGCTGGCCAACATAAAACCTAAGGGGGAGCCAAAGTTTACTCAACCAGCTAATGTGTTAAATGTACAAAATGCCTTGTCTACACTAGGATTTTAACATGCATTAGCTTTTTTCCTAGTGAGGAGAAGGCCATTGTGGGTTGGTAATGTCAATTCTCAAGCAACATTGGTTATGAAACTGGACCTGTTGTTCTGGGGGTGAGGTTCTCTCGGGTCCTATCCACTAGCTGCTTATATTTCCTGGCTGCTTCTGTCTGTAAAATAGAAGTCCATTTGTTACTGTGTTATTTCTTCTTTCCCTTTCTTCATTTTCCACAATGTCTTCACTAGCCTCACTTCTGTCGTGCTGCAAAGTGAAACTTTCTCATTTTGCTGTGTTTCACATTCCAGAAAAAAATGGTAGGTAAATTATTTTTCTAGGACCCAAAGATTGCCAGATGCTTCAGAGATGGTTAAGACAAGGTATCTGTCCTGAAGAGCTTGCAGTCTAAACAAATGTTAGTTGGATATGGTCCCTTTACTGCACCCCATCCACATTAACTTTGGGAAAGTTCATGTTTGGCTCCAACCATCATAGGTGGAGATAAGCCCAACTTACTTTTATGATTGTATAAAAAAGCGCTGAACAATGTAAAAAGAGTTAAACGCCTTCACCCTCCCACCCATCTTCCTGTTTAAGCACTGGAGTGGGGATACCCTTAGATTTTTCACTCCACGTTAAGGTCTGTCAGGGTTCTCTTCCCCACTCTGAACTCTGGGTTACAGATGTGAGGACCCACATGAAAGACCCCCTAAGCTTATGTCTACCAGCTTAGGTTAGAAACATCCCCAAGGCACAAATTCTTTCCTTGTTCCTGGACTATTGCTGCCACCACCAAGTGATTTGGACAAAGATTCAGGAAAAGGACCACTTGGAGTTCCTATTTCCCAAAAATATCCCCCCAAGCTCCTTTACCCCTTTCCTGGGGAGGCTTGAGAATAATATACCAACCAATTGCCTTTAATAAATGTACAGAGCACACCCTTTATTTTTAGGACACTAAAATCAATCAGGTTCTTAAAAAAAGAACTTTATTATAAAGAAAAAAGTAAAAGAAGCACCTCCGTAAAATCAGGATGGAAGGTAATTTGACAGGGCAATAAAGAGATTTAAAACACAGAGGATTCGCCTCTCGGCTCAACTTCAAAGTTACAAAAACAGGAATAAACCTCCCTCTTAGCATAGGGAAAATTCACAAGCTAAAACAAAAGATAATCTAACGCGTTTCCTTGGTTTACTTACAATTTTTGTAATTTTAGGTGCTCATTTCAGGTATGTTTTTAGGAGATGTTTTTTCCTGCCCTGGTCTCTCTCTGTTCGAGAGAGAACAAACAAAACAAAGAGAGCACAAACAAAACCACCTCCCCCAGATTTGCAAGTATCTTCTTTTCTTATTGGTCCTTTTGGTCAGGTGCCAACCAGGTTATTTGAGCTTCTTAATCCCTTATAGGTAAAGGAAGGATTTCATGCTACCCTTAGCTGTATGTTTATGATACGGTCATACTCATGGTTCAAATTTAAGTCAAATTAAGACATAGGTCCTTCTCTCGTAAACGGTTACCCAAGCTCTCGAAGGTGGTATGGTCATTTGCTCCGAATGCCTACCAAATTCCCTGCGAGAATCGCCTTTTTGACGTGGATTTGACCCAGTGAAAGCAGAATGGAGAAGACCACTTGGAAGACGCCTGTCCCTTACAAGCTTTCTTTCTCATAATGTTTGAGATTTGATTCAGAAAAGAACGTCATGGAAGTGCATAACATGTTTGGTGGCTTCTATACTGTCCAGACAGCATGAAAACTAACTAATGTTGAGTTGGAATCTGCTTTACTAAAAACAATTGTAATAGCTAGAAGCCAAATGAAAGTACAGTACTACTTTATGTAAGATGCAACCATTGTAAATCTAATGCTGTCATATCAAATGATTTTATGCACTCTGTATTGTAGTAAAGCTAGTCAGTGTACTGTAGAAACTGTAAATTTAATTCTAGATATGATGTATTTTCAATTTCAATATGCCATGCTATTCAGTAACTTCACATCGTACAGTTTCCAATGCGTTTTGAAACCAGTGCAGGCAGACTCTTTTGTTATCTCATCTAAGCATCTGCCTGTATGATACCAGAGAACTGAATGAGGTCCATGATAACACTGCAGCAGTACTCTTCATGTACAGACAGATGCACTATAGCATATACAATATACTGTATTAAAAATGTCAATGTATATTTAGTATTAATTTTTTTAAGTCTCAGCATGCGGTCTCTCTGTTTGTCCCACGTTTAGTGTTTCCATATAAATGTGATTAAACTAAGAGGCATAAATTGGCTCTAGTTGCTTTATGTTTAATGATCCACATCTGGAAATAAGTCAGTGACCAAGCATTTACAACCACCAAGACTGGGTTTGTTAGTCTGCTATGTTAAGCATTTCAGATGGGACACAGAGGATGTATTCTCTTTGACAACACATTTGACTGGGGGAGAAAGCATTTAGGTAGATGATATAAACTGTCATCTTTGGATTTGTGAGAGAGCTGTCCTTCGTTTCAGAAATAGTGAAATCTGCTCCAGGGATGCTGATGAGATAGAAGAAATCCTCCCTGTTGGATACCTTTCCTTTAGTATATAGAGACTTGAGTGCATATGATTAGGCTTGGCAGAGTTTGATTTTTATTTGTTTTAATTTCATTGGATAATACAGATATTTATTTTTAAGGATTTTTTTAAATTTTGATTTAAATTTTCACAGTTGCACAAAGTTGCAGGGGAACTCGGATAATTATTTAATAACAGTAGATGTTGAGACTCAAAAGGTTAGAAAGATTTAACAGTTAAAACATAAATTGTCGACATCACATGTCAAAATATACAAAGTAAATATCCTTAAATCAACTCTTAAGTTTTCAAGCAGCGTTTTTCTTTTGCTGCCTATCAGTTTATTTTGAATATTATTGATGGAAATATGTTTTCATTGGTTTGTGTGATATGCTGAAACTGCCGTCTACTGACATTCATTGATAAAAATCTGATCCTTTCAAGCCCTTATATTATTGATACTCAAGCTAATGTTACTAATGTGGACTTGTCACTTCTGGTTTCCATGTTTCTTATCTCAATCGCACAATTGGGTTTCAATGAACCCATCTCTGAAGGATGAATCTTTCACTTAATTGGCATCTGAGTTATCATTCCCTGAAATGAAAGGTGCAGTTCACATCTCAGAGCTATTGTTTCTGGCACTGCAAAGTTTGGTAGACAGTGTATTTGTTACGATTGGAATTTTTTCTTTGCAGTCATAAATAACTAATATTAATAGTTACTAATAACGATAAGAAAAAGATGACTTTGGAGCACTGAGAGATCCTGTCTCCTCTCTTCTTTGCCACTGGCTAGTTTTTCACATTGCACAGGAAGCCATGCTCCACACTTTGAGAAATGATACCTTAAATGAATGCTTTTCTGCTGGCGGTAGCTTCGCCCTGAGAATTGATTTACTAAAAGCTGTCACCCATTCATCCATTCTTACTTTTAAAAAAAGAGGTAGTCCCTTGCCCTGCTCTCAAATTTCTTCCTAAAGTGATCTCAGAATTTCATTTGAATCAGGCAGTATTGTATTTTATTTTTATTTTATTTTATGTTGCCACCTTGGATTTCTTTTGGAGAATGGGGTCGGGAAGGAATTTTCCTCCAGGGCAGATTGGAAGGCCCTGGAGGTTTTTCGCCTTCCTCTGTAGCATGGGGTACGGGTCACTTGCTGGAGGATTCTCTGCTCCTTGAAGTCTTTAAACTACGATTTGAGGACTCCAATAGCACAGTTACAGGTGTGAGGTTTTTTTGTAGGAGTGGTGGGTGAAATTCTGTGGCCTGCGTTGTGCAGGAGGTCAGACTAGATGATCATAATGGTCCCTTCTGACCTAAATATCTATGAATCTATGAGGGGAGAGATATTTTCTGTAACTGTGATGTGAAATGGGCTCTTGCCAATCACATTAATACAACCAGAGGGGCTTTGAAAATTCCTTTGTCCTTTTATAACTGGATGGTTAGGGTCAAGGAAGAACTGTCCGGAGACATTTTCTCTTTGTGTGGATAACTGAACACACTGCAGCCTTCTATAAAGAAACTAAAATCTCATGTCAGAAGGTTTCTTTGCCTATTATGTGTCTGCCAAGTGTCTAATACTTCTAGAGCAGGCACATGGAGTTCAATACATGTGTTTAATATACACTTAATTTAAACAATCTGCCATTCCTCTAACTAGGGCTAGTACTCAGCCCGTTTCTGGAATGGTTAGTTTGCCCATACAGGGATGAGGCCTGTGTCTCTCCACTTACATAGATGTGGTTCCTGCACTCTGATGAGCTTCATTCAAGTGATGGGATCCTTGGATAGGATTTAACTGTTGAGGTTTTTTTTTCAACAGTTTTCATGCACACAACATAGCTAGTGTAACTTCAGTGTCCTGGATCTCTTTGAAGAACTCCACTACTGAGAAGTAACCTAGACATTCAGTTTTCTGATTACTGAGTTTCAGAATGGTCAGTAGTTACCTTTGTAATTCAGCAATTTTGAAGGAACCTCTCTCTTGGCTACTGTAGAAAAGAGACATCTTTTTGAAAACATAATGACTTTTTCCTAGTGTTGTCTTTTCTTCCCCCTCCATTAGTTGATGATAGTTTACTACCAGAAAGTGTTTTTCCATCTTTGGATAACATGGTAGAGATCTTTCTCTTGGATGTTTGTTTTAAAAAAGAAAACAAGTTTTCTTTTCCAAAAGCTCTGGGTTATATGAAGGGGGTGAAAGCAACCCAGTTTAAAAATATAACAGGAAAAGTTACATGAAGAAGGTGGTGACTATCAGAAGTGTTCTCCTATAGTAGTTGTGTACTGTTGAAATGCATGATTGAAAAAAAAATTATATTAAAGGAACTGCAATATGGTAATTGGAATCCACTATATAGTTCAGATGGGTTACTGGTAGAGAAGCATTCGTACCAATGCACTGTGGTGATGGGAAGACTAGGAATCTCTAAATAGCCGTAATAAACTTCTTCTTCAGTAATTTTGGAGAGTTCTGATTAATTTGATTAGTTTTGAACTTCTTTCCTATAAAGTGGTATTTAAATGAGTTAGTTAATTTTCAGTGATTTTTTTTTTTGTAAAGCTAATCTTATTATAAGGGAGACTTCCAGACATGCAGAAGTTAATTCTCAGTGGTAGCCAATAGCTAAGAAGAGGCATGGGAAGGAATATTTTAACTGTTTTTTGTTTTTGTTTTTGTTTTTTGCAAGTGCAGAGAGCAATAATAATTGAAATGAAAACCGCATTTACTTAGTCTCTGAAAATGGCTAGAGGAAAATAAACTTTGTGTGTGTGGCATATTGTCTTTTTTTTTTCAGCTGTGTTCCATGTATCTGAACATGGGTTGGTTCTTTTCTCCTAGAGGCTTTCAGAATTAAAATCCCCGTTAATGGAAAACATAGAATTTTTGCCCACTTCGTTGTTATAGTTCAGACTGAAAAGGCTAACTTTTGACTTTGACTGTGATCTTGATTTAAAGCAGTCACTATGGGCTGCATACAAGTGAGGCAGCATTCTCCATCCTTCTGGGGGCTGAGAGCTTAAAGGGGTGCCGTCAACTTGAAAATCACATTTTCTTTTGAAAATGTTCCTACTGTTGTAAAAATAATCCATAATCCTGTTAAAAATGAAAGAGGTTAAAGGAAAAAAATCAATCTAGTTTAAAAGTTTAGTTGATGATACATGCTGTTTTCCAGGCAGGAGTGTGCAAAAAAAGAGAAGGCCAAGGAGGGATGGACTTGAGTGGATTTCAGTAAGGCATTTGTTACAGTTCCACATGGGAAATTATTAGTTAAATTGGAGAAAATGTGGATTAATATGAGAATTGAAAGGTGGATAAGGAACTGGTTAAAGGGGAGATGACAATGGGTCATACTGAAAGGTGCACTGACAGGCTGGATGGGGGGTTACTAGTGGAGATCCTCAGGGATCGTTCTTGGGACCAATCTTACTTGACATTTTTATTAGTGACTGGCACAAAAAGTGGCATTTTGCTCATAAAATTTGCAGATGAGACAAAGTTGGGAGGTATTGCCAATATGGAGGAGGATTGGAATATACATGAAAATCTGGACAATAGAAATTGAATAAAATAAAATAGTGTAAGGTCATCCATGTACTGACTAATAACAAGAATTGTTGCTATAAATTGGGGACTTAGTTGGAAGTGACAGAGGAGGAGAAAGACTTGGGTGTATTGGTTGATCACAGGATAACTGTGAGCCACCAATGTGATGCAGCCGTGAAAAAGGCTAATGCAGCCCTAGGATGCGTCAGGCAAGGTATGTGTAGTAGAGACAGGGAAGTGTTAGTATTGTTATAGAAGGGACTGGTGAGACCTCATCTGGAATACTGTATGCAGTACTGGTCTTGCATGTTGAAGAAAGATGAATTCAACCTGGAACAGGTGCAGAGAAGGGCTACTACGATGATCAGAGGAATGGAAAACCTACCGTATTAGAGGAGATTCAAAGAGCTTGGCATGTCTAGCCTAACCAGAAGAACACTGAGATGTGATATGATTGCTTCCTCTATCAATACATCAGAGGGATAAATACCAGGGAGGAAGAGGAATTTAAGTGCTAATGTGGACAAAAGAACAAATGGATAAAAATTGGCCATCAACAAGTTCAGGTTTGAAATTAGATAGAGGTTTCTACTAGGGCTGTTGAGTAATTGCAGTTAACTCACGCGATTAACTCAAAAAAATTAATTGTGATTAAAAAAATCGTGATTAATCAGAGTTTTAATCACACTGTTAAGCAATAGAATACCAATTGAAATGTATTAAATATTTAGGATGTTTTTCTACATTTTCATATAGTATTCTGTGTTGTAATTGAAATCCAAGTGTATATTATTAATTACAAATATTTGCAATATAAAAATGATAAAAGAAATAGTATTTTTCAATTCACTTCATACGATTATTGTCTTGAAATTTCTTTGTCATGAAAGTGCAATTTACAAAACAAGGTAAAACTTCAGAGCCTACAAGTCCACTCAGTCCTACTTCTTGTTCAGCCAATCGCTAAGACACACAGGTTTGTTTACGTTTACGGGAGATAATGCTGCCCACTTCCTATTAACAGTGTCACCAGAAAGTGAGAACAGGCATTTGCATGGCACTTTTATAGCTGGCACTGCAAGGTGTTTACGTGCCAGATACGCTAAACATTCGTAGGCCACTTCATCCTTCGGCCACCATTACAGAGGAGATGCTTCCATGCTGATGACGCTTGTTTTAAAAAAAACAAAAAAACAAAAAAACAAGTGTGTGAATTAAATTTGAGTCAACGCCTTTGGGGAGAATTGTATGTCTCCTGTTCTGTTTTACCCGCATTCTGCCATATATTTCATGTTGTAGCAGTCTCGGATGATGACCCAGCACATGTTCATTTTAAGAACACTTGCACAACTGATTTGACAAAACGCAAAGAAGGTACCAATGTGAGATTTCTAAAAATAACAACAGCACTCGACTCAAGGTTTAAGAATCTGAAGTGCCTTCCAAAATCTGAGAGGGACGAGGTGTGGAGCATGCTTTCAGAAGTCTTAAAAGAGCAACATTCTGATGCGCAAACTACAGAACAGGAACCAGCAAAAAAGAAAATCAACCTTCTGCTGGTGGCATCTGACTCAGATGATGAAAATGAATGTGCGTCAGTCCGCTCTGCTTTGGATCGTTATCGAGCAGAACCCATAATCAGCATGGACACTTGTCCTCTGGAATGGTGGTTGAAGCATGAAGAGACATATGAATCTTTAGCACGTTTGACAGGTAAATAGCTTGCAACACTGGCTACAACAGTGCCACGCGAACGCCTATTCTCACTTTCAGCTGACATTGTAAACAAGAAGTGGGCAACATTATCTCCTGCAAATTGTAACCAAACTTGTTTGTCTGAGCAATTGTCTAAAGTAGGACTGAGTAGACTGGTAGGCGCTGAAGTTTTACATTTTTGTTTTTGAATGCAGTTATTTTTTGTACATCATTCTACATTTGTAAGTTCAACTTTCATGACAGAGAGTGCACTACAGTACTTGTATTAAGTGAATTGAAAAATACTATGTTTTACAGTGCAAATATTAGTAATAAAAATAAATATTAAGTGAGAACTGTACACTTTCTATTACAACACAAAATACAAATCAATATATTTGGAAATGTAGAAAACATCCAACAATATTTAAAGAAATGGTATTCTATTATTTAAGTGTGATTAATCGTGATTAATTTTTTTAATCGTTTGACAGCCCTAGTTTCTATCCATCAGAGGAGTGAAGTTCTGCAATGGCCTTCCAAGGGGAGTAATGGCAAAAAACCTAACTGGTTTCAAGACTGACCTTGATAAGTTTTTGGAGGGGAGAGTATGATGAGACTGCCTACAATGGCGTGTAGCTGATCTGTGACTGCTAGCAGCAAATATCTCCAACGGCCAGTGACGGGACGCTAGATAGGGAGGATTCTGAGTTACTACAGAGAATTCTTTCCCAGGTGCCTGGCTGATGAGACTTGCCTGCATTTTCAGGATCTAATTAACTGCCATATTTGGGGTCAGAAAGGAATTTTCCCTCTAGTCAGATTGGCAGAGATGCTGCAGTTTCTCACCTTCCTCTGTAGCATGGGTCACAGGTCACTTGCAGGTTTAAACTAGTGTAAATGGTGGATTTTCTGTAATTTGAAGTCTTTAAATCATGATGTGAGGACGGCAGTAGCTCAGCCAGAGGTTAGGGTTATATTACAGGAGTGGTGGATGAGGTTCTGTGGCCTGCGATGTGCAGGAGGTCAGATTAAATGATCATGATGGTCCCTTCCGACCTTAAAGTCTATGAGTGTGTTAAAGTTACTTTCAGGCCTAGCAAGCCCCTTCCCCCCCAGGCCAGTTCTCCTAAACAGCAATGGGGAGCAGGAAAACCTTACACATTTTTCTAAAAGAGAATTTAAAACAGTCAGGATATACTACTTAAAGTTTGTTCTATCAGACAGGGTTTTTTTTTTTGGTGTTTGTTTTCGTTTTTAAAGGAAGTCAGCTTTAGTTTTTTCAAACTGACTAATGTCCCTCTATAAAGACAGGAAGACAGTGCTGTTCAAGTGATCAAGACTGACCTGTTTCTGATTTAAATGGCCTAACTAAACAAAAGACGTTCTGACAAATATGAATTACAATAGAAAAATCTGTTAACAAGTTTCAAAGTGGAAGCATATAGCTATAGATCATCTTTGGTTTTTCTACAACTGCGTATAAAATACCCATAGATGAAGAAGATGAACTTACTGCTTTTTTGTATTGTTCTGATTTCATAATCCTCTGTTGTGTAAAATGCAGTTAGCAAATGTGATTATTCTGGTACCGTGCATTTCATATACATTATAGTGTTGCACTTGTTTATTCATGGCGATCCAAAAGATTTTTGTGTCTGTTATGAAGAATTTTTCCTCCCTTTATAAACAAACAAAAACCAACTCTCCAATGTCAATTTACTACATTTACAGTTGATGACATTACCAATAAGACAGATATTAATGCCTTCATAGAATCTGTAAGGTTGTACTTTTATTAAACCAAAACATGATTGTGTGTGTGTGCGCGTGTACACACACACACACACACACACACACACACACACACACACACACATATATATATATATATATATATATATATATATATATATATATAAAAGCTAAGGCTTGAATACCTTCAGATCAGATTAACATAACCCTGACCAAGGAGCTTTGTTACTGTTTCGTGTAGAAACAAAGTTTTATATTACAAACATGTAGTGTGTCTGTTTAAACAAATAAAATTAAATATTTAAAAGTGGTCTGATATGAAAGTTGCTGGTCAATTTCATTTTTAAAACACTTATCTAGCGTTTTGGGGAGAATTCAGAATGGTGGTAAGAATTTTTAATTTTTTTGATTTCTTGTGACATGACTTGAGTGTGCTTGCTATCTCAGATACTGCTCTCACCAGGAGCATGATGATTTTCCATGTGATCAGTTCTTATGCAATATTTCCCTGCAATACTATCAGTGCATATGAAAATAACTGGTTTTGATTGTAGTTCATTCCATTTTCATGCTGATAGTGATGCTGCAGGGCTTTATTACTTGTAAAGCCACAAACAAGATGAAACAGTAAATTCTTCAGGTGCTGGTGCCTTCAATTAAGAAATAGAAAAAAACCTCCCTGGGGGGAGCAGGAGGAGGAGAGGTGGTTGTGAGGGTGCACAGAGAAAGGAAGAAAGATATTTTGAAAAGAATTGGAGGACGTTGGGTAAGAAGATATGAAGGGGAAGAAGAGACAAAGTAGTATTGGCAACTGGCTGCTTGTCCCTAGGACTGGAAACTGCTGTCCCTACAACAGTTGGTAATTAAGATAATATACCATGCCTCTATGATGGAGGGAGCTGGAAAGTTGACTAGGGAAGTGGGTTATGATTATGGGGTGGAAGGAGGGGTTTATAGCAGGCTGGCAAAGTTTATTACATAAAATGGGCTAGCATGCAATGCATTGCTGGTGTGTTGTCTCCCTGAGTGACTGACTGAAATCCTTCATCAGTTGCAGTGATGGAAGGATCCTTTTAATCCAGTAGTCACCAACCGGTTGATTGCCATCAACTGGTCGATCCTGGGGACTCTCCCAGTCGATCGCAAGCTCCGGTGGTGCAGCGGGGCTGCCACTAGGCTTTCTCTCTCCCTGTCCTGGCCCCACGCTGCTCCTGGAAGCAGCCCGGGCGGGGGGAGAGGAGTCTGTGTGCTGCTCCTACGTGCAAGCACCGCCTGCAGCTCCCATTGGCTGGGAACGGGGAACTGTGGCCAATGGGAGCTGGGGGGGCGGAGCCGGCAGACAGAGGCATTGTGCGGAGCCATGTGCCCCCTGCCACTTCCCCAGGGGCCAGAAAGGCGCGTTGGCCCCTTCCGGGAGCAACATAGGACCAGGGTAGGCAGGAAGCCTGCCTTAGCCTAGCTGCCCACGGTAAGTGCCACCCGGTGGGAGGCTGCACCCTAACCCTGAGCTTCCTCCCGGAGCCAGCAGCCCATACCCCCTCCTGCATCCCTAGCCCTAGCCCTGTGCCCCTCCCAGAGCCAGCACCCTGACCCCCCTCTGAGCCACTACCCCATAACCTTTCCTACACCCCTGCCCTAGCCCTGACCACCCTCCCAAAGCTAGCACCCTGCACCCCAACACTCTGCTCCTTCAGGCAGAAAAAGGAACTCTGGTGATGTCAATTTTCAAATAGACTTTTTTGATTTTCACAAACAAGCAAAACCCTGAATGATAAACTGTAATATTTTGTTCAAATATTGACATCACTGGAAAGAGGACATTCAGAAGTAAGGCTAGAAATTAATGTCTTCGCTGAATTTTTTGTTAGTTATCTGTAATGTTAAAAACATCAGGTAACTTGTGTGAAATAAAAAATTTATTTCTTATTACATTTTTGGTTTATTGTTTGTGGTAAAATGGTCTAACTGATCTTTGTATTATTAGATACAATACAGTTGGTAAAAGTAAAGAATGTCAAAGTCTATATTTACATTATCATTTTTTTGCAACATTTCTGTAATAATTCGCAGTGTAGCAAGTTACATTAACAATCAAAAGGTGGAAATACTGTTCACTTACAGAACTAGCATGGAGACGTTCCTTTCTCAACAACCTTGTCTCACCAACAAGCTGGCCAAACACAGCCGCTTGGTTATAGGACTGTTTAGTTACATTAACAATCACAAGGTGGAAATGGAAGTGCTTATGGGGATATTGGTCACTGATCTGAACCTGATTCAAGTTGGAATGATCAAAAATGTGTACCATCTGAAAACCATTCATTGTACAGGATCCCTACCACAGCTAGCTTTCTGAGCAGAGAGGCCAAGGAGTTGAATGGGTTTGGAGACTGAGCCTACCCTCTTACCTTAGAGTCCTCCAGAAAAGCAATGAAGCTCATTGGCAGAGTGGTAGGAGGAGTGTGTGCTGCTGACATCTGTACCTGTTCTGTCGACTGGGCTTTAAAAGTCAAACTATAAGTGAGTTATCTAATGAGGTAATGCAGCATATCTGGCCTTCAGGTATTCCACTCCCTTTTCTGGTTGACATACATAGGAGGCCTTGTTCCCCACTGCTCAGGTGCTGAAGAATAGTATCTCTTCCACCAAGAATTTGATAGGGATCCTCTTGTGAGAGGGAGAAATTGAGTGGAGCTTCTTGTTCTGAACAACCAGGATTTTTGAGGGGGAAGAGAGGTTGAATGGGATTTCTTCCCCCCATCCTCCCTAGTAGCCAGAGACAGGATGTGTGTGACACGTGGAAACCTCTCATCCAAAGCAACCAGCTGGAGTGTGGGTTTTTCCAGTCTCCACAGGAGGATTTCCCTCCTACTTTCCTCTTTATTCTCAGGAAAAAGGAATGGGGAGAGTGAGAATAGCTCTTCTCTATCCATCCTCACGGTCTTCGAGCAATTGGTGAGAGGAGGTATTACAAATGTAGTTGAGCTCCCTATCTTGGACACTAGTTACTGTGCTGTGAAGGGACCCAAAAGCTGAATCAGAGTGTGCTTTAAGCCTCCAGAGTTTGAACTGTGTCCAGGCACTACCTTTGGCTTGGGGTCTCTAGGCACACTCTTGGGGTGAAGATCCTCCATCTAGCACCCCTGTGGTCCAACTGCCTAGCCATTGGTCCTAGTGCTGATTCCTCAGACTCTCCAGTAACTTGAATGTATCCTCTCTGAGCTCCAGCTGAGTGGGTACTCGTGCTCTGGGCTTACAGTTTACCCTTTCAGGGGCATGTTTGGTGTAACGCATAACACATTTGCTCTTTACTTAGTAGCATGAGAAATACACCCCTCTCTAGACAAAAATGACAAACCCTACGTGCATTTCCTTGCCTTAGTTTCCTGTGTCCCACTTTGTCATATTCTTTGGATTGGAATCAAAGTTCTCTAAAGGTGTCCAGGATCCTTCTCCTGTAGCATATGGCTTGTCTTCTGAATCAAGGAGCCTCTCTCTCCCCATTCCACTTGCTTTGACCTTGCTTGGTCCCACAGCTAAACTCTATCCTCTTGCTATAAAAATATGCCTGTCTCTTTCCTTCTCCTGTCCATGGCTTCCTGTCCCTCCTAAAACCTTCCCAACATGAGACCTGTTAAAACGCTGGGTTTGTCACCTCTGTCTCTTTGGCGTATGTTGGACATATCTATTAATTCCACTTCACCATCTCCTGTTGAGACACTTCGTCAAACTGACTTCCCAACTGAGCCACCTTTCTTAGCATATTGATTGTTTGGTGGAGAGTATGGTCATTGAGTTTAACAACTCTCCAAGTCCCTAGGATGCTGGGTACATGCTAGAAGCCTTGTCAGCAAATGGTGGATTCCACATTCACAGAGAGGCCTTCAGAAAATACAGCATTTCATCATAATATTGTAAACATCACAGGAGACTAGAGTTTGGATCTTTCCTCCTTAACCTGCCTCCCCTCTCCAGAAGGTATGGGGAAGAAGAGGTGAAAGCTTGCTTGCTTCAGCTAAGGAGTGGGGAGGGTAAAATTACTGGAATTGCGCAAGGAAAAGTGGGGAATTTAAACTTCCAGTGCTGTCTGTATTGTGCCTTTTCATTAGCACTAACATTGTGTCTTGAAAAATATAACAATTGACTTTATTAGCGCAAACAAAAGGTAGGAATCACATGCTTTTAGTGGACACTATGTCAAAGGAAGGCTGTCTTTAGGTGAAACTAGTGCTTTTGTGTTTCTTCTGAGAGCATGTGTACTCTTACTCAGTGAAGGGGAAAAAGTAATTCAAACAGTTGGGTTTTGTCCTCTGTTTACATGGTGTTAGAATGCAAAAAAAAATCAGTTCTCATTTGCCCAACCCTGTGCTGATGAGAATTTGGCTCCTTTTCTGCCAGGACTACAATTTGAGACAAAATACTTCTAAATAAAAATGTACTAACTCAGATTCTGATATTGCTCTTACTAATTCTCCATTTTCTCCTTTCATTTCCCATATTCATGTTATTTTTAATCTCCATATTACCTTTTTTCCTCCTTTTGTCCTCATTTTATCAGCTCTTCCTCTGTAATTGCTTTTCCCCAGTCTCTGTCCATCACTCTCTTTTCATGTCCCCATTCTGTATGTTAAGCTGCCTGCGCTTGGGGCAGCTGATCATGCTTCAGAGCATGAGTTCTTCTAACCAGCAGCAATGATTGCTCAGGAGTGTCTTCCAAAAGCAAAAGCGCTGTTAAAGTATTAATTTGTGGCACTTCTCAATCAATCATCTGCCTTTTAAATCCATGGGCCAAAACTACTGACAGTAGCACAAATCTAGAAAGAGAAGAGCGGCAACCTGGGAAGAGAAGAGAATAGTGCTATGTCTTGTTGGAGAAATGTGCCAGTATACCATATTGATTAATACCAGCTTTGTTTGAGCTCTGCTTTTTAAACAGATTTTTGTTTTGACTGAGCTCCACGTTAAAATCCACGTACTATATTTTTGAACAAACCTCTGCTTAATATAATTGTAGACAAGATACTTGCATGTACATATCACTACCAATATGATTCGATGTATATGTATGTGAGTGTGTGTGTGTATATATAGACATATATTTACATAGAATGTAGTGTGTTGCAGTTTTTGGTTTTAACTATGCTTTTTTTCTGCTTTGTAGCTGCAATTTCAGACGAGCTTGTATTATGTGGTAGCTAATACTGTCCAAAATTGAGACTAGCCTAGTAGTCTGATATGCAATGAAAAGGTCTGTTGAATGTGTAATCCACTCTTTGGCGCTCTTGTCATTTCAAATCTTTTTTCAAAAGTGATTCACTTTTTATTAGGTTCTCAAACAAACCTGCTTTTCAGGAGTGAGTCTATCATCACTGTGGTGTACTGTTGGAGACCTTGCGTCTCAGGTTTGGAGTCCCTGTTTTGGAAAACTGTCTGTTCAGTTTCAGTAATAGTTCTTGGTTATAGCTTTTGAACTCTTTTGGTATAGTGTAAAATAGATCAGTGCATTTACAAGTGATAAAGGGTTTTTCTGTTTGAGTAACTAAGTGGCAGTATCAAGAATTATTAGCAGTAAGTCTGAGGGGTTTTCTTAATGGGCAAGCTACCGTACAGTGCAAAAGATGGGCGTTTCACCACTCCTTTTATTGGAGTTGTTCTTACCACAAACTACAGATGTCTGAAGATCCCTCTTCTTCCAACTCCCTGAACTTATGAAAGTGTTGTGACAGTTAATTTCTGAAGGAGCAGCAGCACGTAGTTGGGATTCTTATTGGCAGATAACTTTTGTTCGCTATAGAAGTTGTAGCTGAGTTGTAAGCTACTTCCTCGCTCATCACTTGGGACTTGCACTGCAGTACTTTGTCTGCTTCTTTTTCCTTGGATCAAAAAGAGTTAAAAAATTTACTCAGTACTTTGGATAACACTGATGATCAGCATGGATAGACCACAAAGCCATGCCAGAGGATGGATAGGAGTGGGGAAGAGAGTCGTTATTACATTTTGTTAATTTTTTACATAAGTGGAAAGATGAGTGATGGATTTGGACCTGCTCTGTAATTTATGAATACTGTATGTTGACCTGGTTATTGGGATGGTTACTCTTCAATGTATTGGTTTGGTTTATTTGAGGGCTCTACAGAAAAACAAGTAGGGGGGGAAAGAGCTGCAAGATAAGATGCTTGTTTGCAAACACTAGAAGTTATTAAGAACCAATGCCCAAACTGTTAACTTTGAAGATTTTACTTTCTCCCCGGCCAATGTGCAAAGCTAGTTTTGTCCAAAAGGCCAAAGCCTAGAAATGCAGATGAATAAAGGATCTCTGGCAGTTTAAAAAGGGTCTCTTTCTCTCTCAAGAGAGGTGTGGGGCTTACTTCGGGGGAACCTGATTAATACGTCAGGCCCCGCAAGGTGTCTGGAAAACGTTAGGTTTGCCAAAATTAGCATCAGGCGATGGGAAGCATTTAGTTAAGACAGATGTATGGTAGACCAGTGGTTCTCAACCTATTTATTGTTGTGGGCCGCAGGTTGAGAACCACAGTGCCCGCCACCAAAACTCCCCCCAAACCCCTGTGCTCAGTGTTCTCTGCCCAGAGACCCTTTCAATGTGGGGCCAGGAGTTGGGCAGGGACCCCAGCCCTGGACCCCACTGGGACCCAGATCCCACCATGCGGGGCTGGGGGGCAGCCAGAACCCTGACCCAGGACCATGCTGTGCGTGGCCAGGTAGCAGCTGGCTTCCCGAACTCCGAGGCTGGGGCCGGCAGCAGTCCACCATTCGGAGCCCACGGCCTTTAGCACGCAGTTGAGCTGGGCCGCAGCTGTGTGCTAATTGAGCCGCATCGGGTTAAGAAGCACTGGTGTAGAGTTTGTTTAAAATTATTTTGTTTTCGTGCTTTGTTCCTTCTGTTAAAATAAAGCATACTTTGATTTTAAGAATGCTGCCTGTCTGTTGAAAATGACTGGTCAGAGACTCTGGGAGGGAAGAACTACAGGTACTAGAACTCGGTTGGAGCTGCTGAGTAAGCACCGTTGATAAACATGGTACTGTAGGGCATAGTCCAAGAGTGGGGGAGAACTGTGGAATTCCATTCCAAGAGAGGTATGAGAACTGACAACTTGAGGGGGTGCCCTCAGAGACCACAAAGTGGCAGTTAGTTCTGTAACTGTGACAATGATGCTCTATTACTGTATTTAATCTTTTAATACAGAAGTGAATTGTTGGGACAGTTTTTGATGTTTTGGATTCTTGAAGGATGAGTATCTGTAGTAGTAAAGGTTCCTATTTATACACAGGTTTCAGAGTAGCAACTGTGTGAGTCTGTATCCGCAAAAAGAAAAGGAGTACTTGTGGCACCTTAAAGACTAACAAATTTATTTGAGCATAAGCTTTCCTGAGCTACAGCTCACTTCATCAGATGCATGTAGTGGAAAATACAGTGGGGAGATTTTATATACACAGAGAACATGAAACAATGGGTGTTACCATACAGACTGTAACAAGAGTGATCAGGTACGGTGAGCTATTACCAGCAGGAGAGTGTGGTGGGGGGAACTTTTTGTAGTGTTAATCAGGGTTGGCCATTTCCAACAGTTGACAAGAACGTGTGAGGAACAGTACAGGGGGGAAAATAAACATGGGGAAATAGTTTTACTTTGGGTAATGACACATCGACTCCCAGTCTTTATTCAAGCCTAATTTAATGGTGTCCAGTTTGCAAATTAATTCCAATTCAGCAGTCTCTCGTTGGAGTCTGTTTTTGAAGTGGTTTTTTTTTTTTGGTTGAAGAATTGCGACTTTTAGGACTGTAATAGAGTGACCAGAGAGATTCAAGTGTTCTCTGACTGGTTTTTGAATGTTATAATTCTTGACGTCTGATTTGTGTCCATTTTATTCTTTTATGTAGAGACTGTCCGGTTTGGCCAATGTATATGGCACAGGGGCATTGCTGGCACATAATGGCATATATCACGTTGGTAGATGTGCAGGTGAACGAGCCTCTGATAGTGTGGCTGATGTGATTAGGCCCTATGATGGTGTCCCCTGAATAGATATGTGGGCACAGTTGGCAACGGGCTTTGTTGCAAAGATAGGTTCCTGGGTTAGTGCTTCTGTTGTGTGGTGTGTGGTTGCTGGTGAGTATTTGCTTCAGGTTGGGGGGCTGTCTGTAAGCAAGGACTGGCCTGACTCCCAAGATCTGTGAGAGTGATGGGTCGTCCTTCAGGATAGGTTGTAGATCCTTGATGATGAGTTGGAGAGGTTTTAGTTGGGGGCTGAAGGTGACGGCTAGTGGCGTTCTGTTATTTTCTTTGTTAGGCCTGTCCTGTAGTAGTGACTTCTGGGTACTCTTCTGGCTCTGTCCATCTGTTTCTTCACTTCAGCATGTGGGTATTGTAGTTGTAGGAATGCTTGATAGAGATCTTGTAGGCGTTTGTCTCTGTCTGAGGGGTTGGAGCAAATGCGGTTGCATTGTAGAGCTTGGCTGTAGACAATGGATCGTGTGGTGTGGTCCGGATGGATCTTGTTTAGCATCAATCTCAGCATAGTTATTGCTGTGAAACGGTTTAGAATTGTACTTTTTCATCTTCTGGCTAAACGCTTCGTTTTCATTGCCTTTTCTTCTGACCAGCTTTCTTCACCCCTTGCCCATCTGTTTTTTATAGCGTCTTATCAACTCAATTGCAGATATTACACAGAAACCTTTTGTTCTCAGCACTGTAAAATTTCAGTTACAGTAATGGAAAATAAGTTTTGGTGCACTTGGATGTAAAAGGCTTCAGGTGACTGAGCAGAAAGGGATCGAGAGACAGTTGGGCAACTGATGGCTGCTGAACAGAATGGGAGGTAAGAAGGAAAATCCACACACTTCAGGCTACCTTTTTTGGTAAAAGGAGTGGGGAAGTCAGTGAATGTGTGCCATGAGCTGTGGATGGGGTTAAGACGCCAGTCCAGGGACCATAAATGTCAATAAAAACAACATCTTAAGAGATGAATCGGCCAATAGCCTGTGGCACCCCAAAACAGGTCAGCTTTCAGTCCCTGTTAGGAAATTGTAACTTGGTAATTAAATGAAAATAAATAAAAACTAGTTCAGGGTTGCAGTTGGAATTAATGGCTAGCTAGCATAGTGATATATTAAGTATATCATTATATATAGCTACATTTAGCAAACTAACTAGAATGGACAAAGCTTTTATTTTGTGGTAACTTGCATTAAAATGTAAATTTTAAAAAAAACTTAAATTCAAATACTGTACAATAGTTACAATCCTTGCATAGCTCTGCAGGAGTGGTGCTCCAGTGCTTGAAAAACTAGAATATCAGTCAGACCTGCACGGAATTATCTGACCCTTGGATAACAAAGATTCTGTGAATCAGGGTTCAGGTAATCAAGGTTTGACAAGGCCCTGTGGCCTGGTACTCATTCATATGTACTGCTAAAGGATAAACATGGCATTAGCTTTCTGAAATAAGCAGAAGTCCTTTTTTTTTTTTTTTTTCTTGTTTCTTATTTTGTTTTAGATTAATTCAAGTAACATAGTCTACATTTTCAGGGAGGCTCACTTTATTAAGCCAGTGTCTTTGTATTCATAAAACCAGAAAATATGTAAAATCTGTTTTTTAAACTTTTAAATATGAATTAGTGGGGTGCATATTGTGGAGCTAATATTTGAACAAGGGCATCTTAATTATCTATCAAAACCTGGCCTTTGGCTACTCACTTGTCATATAAAATTTACATGCCTAATTTGAGTGTCTGTATTTGGAGAACAGGTTCTCACGTTAAGAAATTGGGTTCTCCTTGTTTACATTATCGTGTGTATTTTTGATGTGCTGAAAAAACACCTTGTAAAATTAAAATCCAATGCTTTCATTTAAAAAAATCGCATAGTGTGGTGTGTGTCTCCCATTTATTAGGTTGGTGCTGCTAGTCAGTGTTACCTTGCAATGATGTCTTCTTAGAGATGACCTAAATTTGGATCAGACACTGGTTTACAAAAACCATTTCGGCATAATTGTGTACATTGTCAGGTATCTGTCTGTTCCAACTACAAGTGCTTCTTGCCGAGTAGAAATAGAGGAGCTTTCATAGATGGCTCTAGAGTATTACATTACAGATAAAACGAGAAGTCCTTGTGGCACCTTAGAGACTAACAAATTTATTTGGGCATAAGCTTTCGTGGGCTAGAACCCACTTCATACAAATAAATTTGGTAGTCTCTAAGATGCCACAAGGACTCCTCGTTGTTTTTGCTGATACAGACTAACACGGCTACCACTCTGAAACCTATCACATTACAGATAATGATTTTTGTAAATCAGGGATCAAATGCAATACGTACAAAATATTCTTCAAAAAACTTGTCATAAATTGTACTGATTTGTTTAAATGAACAAGAGTTTCACATTTGTACATTTTGGAAGAGTTAATTTTTACTTATATAATACCATGTTGGGGTTATCAAGAAATCTTATTTTA
Source organism: Chelonia mydas (assembly GCF_015237465.2). Taxonomy (NCBI): domain Eukaryota; kingdom Metazoa; phylum Chordata; order Testudines; family Cheloniidae; genus Chelonia; species Chelonia mydas. Next base: position 19,880,460 of record NC_057852.1, on the reverse strand, counting down.
CAAATCTAGTTCTTATATGCAAATTTAATTTGGGAAGTAATTAATGCTTAGGATAGTGCTGAGTAAATAGTTGGGTTCCCTTGATCCTTTTTCTTTTGACTGATTTCTTTTGACTGTGTTTATTGCGGAGACTGCATTACTCTTGTTGGTTGTTTGATTTCCTCCTTGAATGGATAAAGGTCAGGCTGATTCTTTTTAGGTTGATGAGAGGCCTGTGATAACATTTTCCTCAAAATCTTGTCTCACCTGCGAACCTTGACTGGGGTAGATGGGATCACTCTTCGTTAGTCAATTCTTTTGCCTTAGAAAGATCCCAGTAGTTGATGCAGGCGAGTCTCCTCTTATGCTGGGGTTACGTTCCGAAGTCAGCACGTAAAGTGAAAATCGCGTATAGTCAAAATTACATTGAGTGTAATGGTGGGCGGAATCGCCCGTACTACAGGTACAGTATTTAAATTATTTTTTTCTCTCTCTCTCTTTTTTTTTTTTTTCTCGACCACGCAAAGCTGAATTCGTGCATGTTAAATGCGCATAAGATGAGACTCGCCTGTATTGAACATTTGTTCTTCTGGCCCAAAGCCAAATGCAGGATTCTGAGAGTTGTGTGTTTGTCACTCTGTCCCCCCTGAGAAGTTTCTTCCACTTTGCATCTAAGAGATTTTTAATTTATGGGTGCTTTTGGCTCCCAGGTTCTCTGATGGCAAGAAGCAATTTTTTTTCAATTACATCTAATAAGGTTATTTGTGTTTCTGGGCCTTTCAATGGTCATCCATACTTTTGTGATCAGTTTGAATGGGACTGCCCTGGGTGACAACTTGAGGACTGGTTCTGAGTTTGGCTGCTTGCCTTCGTGAGATTTTTAGCTTTGTGGACTCAGTTGCACCAGTTCTCTGAAGACTGACTTATTTGTTCTGGATGCAAATCAAGGTGAGGCCATTGACTTGGCCTTATTATAGTTTGAGGCCTGCACAAGCATAAGTTGTCTTGCTTTATGGCTATGCCTGTCACTTATTCCTAGATTTATAATGCTGGAGGTTTTAAGCAAGACATTATTTGCATAGGGTTTTCTGCTGTGGAATATGATTTCACTCATAGTAAGCTAGTACCGGAGAATTCTGTCTCTCATGGGGGACTCTCATGTAAGGTTCCTCTGTTTCCCCTGGTTTTTACTACTGTGGTACATGTGTGGTGGTTGTAAATAGTATTTTCAGCTTTTTGTGTGATGTGCTTTTTCTAATGTTGCCCACATTAAAAATATATATATAGTACTCCAACGCTGGGGCTTTGTAGACTTGTTGCTTTTTTAAAATGTTCTACTTATGAAGGGAATGCAGAATTATTGAGTAACACAGATGCATATTCTGAATTCAACCTGCATTGAGTATTGTCAGTCTGTCATTTTAAAAATATAAATTTAAATTTCTATGTAGTTGCAAAAGTAGCCAAAGTCTATAACCCTCTCTGTGACATTCTATACTTTGGGGAGCTTCTTGTAACCCCCATATTCCTTATGTTTATATAATAAATGATCTTACATATAAAGGATGCCTTGTAAGGTATCAGGAGTAACGGCTAAAAGTAATTGCTCTATCCGTATATGTATATCATTAATGCATGTGAACTTATGAGAACTGTGTTGTATGGTTGTCACTAAAACATGCTGTAAGTTGGGGACTCTGCCAGATATTAGCTCCCCAGAGGCAACAGCAAGGAAGGCAACCAACAGCCAGGTGGGGTGTCAAACAACGCATCAACAACTATTGTCCAGCAAGAGGGGCATACCAGGGGAATTGCTCAGCCTTGCCTGGAGACTCAGTAATGTCCCCCAGACATGCCTGGACTTCTGTTCGACAAGTACATGGACTGAGGGTATAAAACTGAACACAGGGAGCCCAGGCTTCCCCTTTCTCCTGCCCGCACCTATTCGGCAAGCAGCAAGGATATTCTGAAGACTTCAACTGAGGGGACTGGCCCAGATTTCAAGGATGAAATCTATGTAGTATGAACTGCAGTATCCAGGGGGGGTGAGACAAACTGTGTAGTCTAGTTATTATCCAGTCTAATAGGGTTGAGAGTTTAGAGTGCGTGCTTATATTTTATTTCTTTTGGTAAATAACGCTGACTTTTTGCTTAACACTTATAGTCACTTAAAATCTATCTTTTGTAGTCGATAAATTTGTTTTACTGTTTATCTTTAACAGTGAGTTTGTATGAAATGTGTGGCAAATCTGCTCAGGTTTTGCAAAGGCTGGAGAATATCCACTTTCCATTGATGAAGTGGTAAACCAATTAATACATTTGCACTGTCCATCTTGAGCAGTGCAAGACGGTATATTCCTGAGGTACAGTGCTGGGAACTGGGGGGATCTGGCTCTGGTGCATTTCTCTGTATGATTCATGAGCGGCTCTGGGAGCATGCTTGCAATCTAGCTGGGTATGGGGTCTCCACATGCGGTTGTGTTGAGTGATAACAGCGCCTGGAGGGGTTTGCTGCTGGTCAATAGCAAGGCATTGTGATACACAGCCCAGGCTGGAGAGAATTCGAGGGCACAGCAGTCCCGGGCTGCACCCTGGGGATCCCATCACACTCTCCCTACTCAGATATTTTCTCTTGCCACCATCTAAACTTGGTCTGCTAGATCAAGAAGTCGAACTGTATCCCTTAGAACAGTTCCTTGTTCAGCTTTCTTCAGTCTAGGGATCACTTCAAATAGGTCCAGGTGCATTAGTGCGGCACAGCACTGGGAGGTGAAGTTGTTCTCACTTGGAAGTCTTTGAACGATGGGTACGTTAATAGAAGGACTTAAAAGAGAAACCACCACTTCATCTTCCAATCTGGTAGCAGCACTAGAAAAGTGGCTGGGCTGGTTTGAAATGTGGTCCCTCACTGCATACAAGTTTCACTCCAGAGTAACTTGGTCAGTTTCTAGACCCTGGAACTCAAGTTAGTGGAGGTTGGGAGTGGGAAGAAAAGGTTATAAGAGGCCATGTTAAACTGCCTCTTCCCTATCCTGCACTCTATATGATTCTAGTTGTTCCTTCCGGTAACTTTTGAGGTTCGGCTTTCTATTACAAAAGATACACTTTTAATCTCAGTTTAATTTTACAATAAGTATTGCCAAAAGTATACAGGAAAGGTGTTACCCATACTTTATCAACCTGCTTCTATCAAATTCTGTTCATTGTGAAACAAAAACAATACTTTTGTTTTTGATAAAATGAAATTTCAAATTGTGCAGCATAGTCCAATATAAAGTCATTCTAGGGAATCCAATAGTAGGCTGGAGTGGTTGAAGATACAAACCTTTGGCCTTGTTCTTGGCAATGCACCTGAGGTATACACTATATAGTGACTTATTGTTATAATAGGCCAAGTAGAAGTTTGATTTATAATGTTACACAAACTGAGCTTCCTTTGTGATCCAGATACAAGCAGGATTTTGTCTTCACCTGGCATTGGTTATATTCTGGCATGTTAGTAGTTTTTTCATTCCCAGTGATGAAGCAATATTTAAATTACAGTCCAGAAGCCTCATTCAATTCTAACTGTGATTTGTGCTCTATTTTTATTTGTAGTACAGAGAGCTGCAAAGTAGTTGGCAGCTTCTCCTAAACTTAATGCGTAGTTCTGCTCTGTAACTAACTGACAGAATACTGAGAAAAGAGTAAGCAAGCAATCTACAAACTATCTGCTGAAAGCTCTTTAGGGCAGTAATGGTCTCTCTATTAGATACTTGTGCAGTGTGTAGCACAACAGAGCCTAACTGCGGGTGTTAATGTAATGTAAGTGACAATGGCCACCCTGACTTAATAAAAAATAATCCTTCTTCAGAAAAATCACATGGAAAAGTAGTTTAAAGCTACTTCATATTAGAAGAGTGAGAAATGAAGATAAGTAGTAGGTCTGCTTAGCATTTTCTCTTATCCTTGCTTGCTTTAATTTTGTTTCTCATTTCACTAGTCCCAAATACTGTATTTAAATAGCCAGGGTGACAGACCAATACCACATAGTACTGTTGTTCATTTTTCTAAGAAACACGGACAAATTCCACTTGTAACATGTTCCTTTGGATTTGTTGTACCATTTATCGAGTATTTCTCTGTCCTGAGGGATATAAGCAATATTTTTGGTGTTTTGAGGCTTTTTAAATAAAGTGCTTAAGCCCAAGAGGTAAATCAGAGATTTAACCTGATTTATTTTTAAATTATTTTTTCCTGAAGAGTAACCTACGGGAAATAACATACAGCATACAGAATATGAGGCCAATGTACATATTTTAAGTTACAGCATAATTTAAGTGGTGGAAATTAGCAGGGGAAAATACAGTAGCAGCAAATAGCAATTATATATTACTCAATAGTTAGTCCTCTGTAAGAAGATAGCACACTATTTTGAAAAGTTGGCTGGTGGGAGAAAGTGAATGAGCAAGTTTTTAAAGGGTATATCAGAACAGAAATAGGTCTTGAGGCTGAACAACGTACTTTATGTGGATAAACAATTGCCAATATAGGCTATGCCCATCACTGTGGTAGGTATGGCTCATCTCCTCAGGCTTAATACTGCATTTGCTTTCTGCTTTTGGTTTAAAGGCAGAGCTTTAACACTTTTTCTTTTTTTAAAAAAATGTAATTTCTTATTTTTATATATAGATGACAATGCAGTCTATTAGACCCAGTTTTGCAAATGTCTGTCTTTTTTTAATAAATTGTGCTTTTATTTTTCTGTTGGGAAAATACTTCTGTTGGGAAACTAATAAATGAACTCTGCAAGGAACTATCATAGATCAAGGCTGTTCTGCTACGGAAGAAAAAGCAAGTTGAAGCAGGGTGGAAACTAGTGAATTGTCAGTTAGACTTTTAACAGATAGGTTCACTGTGTTAGAAACCTGATATTTTCCTTTGAAAAGATACAGCTGAAAAATCTTTGTGGCACAAGAGGAGCAAGTTATTGCAACAGGAAGCCTTACTGAAGAATGGAAACTTAATTCTGTGAGCAATCAGTTTTTTTTCTGATGAGGTTAATGAGATTTCACTTAACATTTTCTGATCAAAGAGTAAGTGAATTGATAAAAGTTCATCAGTGAAAACAAAATGACTGAAGTGGAGACCAAAAAATGACTTTTTAATGGCATTATCAGATAGTTTCTAGAAAGTGCTAACAGCTGTTACATTAAATATTGCATGTATGTGGTTGCACACCCACGATATGAACATGTTTGTGAATAAAAAGTTAAGAACATAAGAACAGCCATACTGGATCAGACCAGTGATCCATCTAGCCCAGTATACTGTCTCCTGACAGCGGCCAATGCCAGGTGCTTCAGAGGGAATGAACAGAACAAGCAGTCATCGAGTGATCCGTCCCCTATCATCCACTCCCAGTTTTTGGCAGTCCAAGGTTTAGCGACACCCAGAGCATGGGGTTGCATCCCCGACCCTCTTGGCTAATGTCCAGGGATGGACCTGTCCTCCAGGAAATTATCTAGTTCTTTTTTTGAACCCCGTTGTAGTTTTGATCTTCACAACATCCCCTGGCAACGAGTTCCACAAGGTGACGTTGTGTGTGAAGAAGGACTTGCTTTTGTTTGTTTTAAACCTGCAACCTGTTAATTTTCTTAGGTGATCCCTGGTTCTTGTGTTACGTGAAGTAAATAACACTTACTTATTCATTTTCTCCATACCGTTCATGATTCTATAGACCTCTGTCTTATCCTGTCTCCGTTGTCTCCTTTCTAAGCTGAACAGTCCTAGTCTTTTTGATCTCTGCTCATATAGAAGCTGTTTCATACCCTTCATAATTTTGGTTGCCCTTCTTTGTACTTTTTCCAATTCTAATATATCTTTTTGAGATGGGGCAACCAAAACTGCAGGGGGTATTCAAGGTGTGGGTATACCATCAATTTATATAGTGACATTATGATATTTTCTGCCTTATTATCCATCCCTTTCCTAATGGTTTCTAACATTGTTAGCCTTTTTTGTCTGCTGCTGCCCACTGAGGAGATGTTTTCAGAAATTTATCTAATATGACTCCAAGATCTTTCTTCAGTTAATTTCGATGCCATCATTTTGTATGTATAGCTGGGATTGTTTTCCAGTGTGCATTACTTAGCATTTATCAACTTTGAATTTCATTTGCCATTTTGTTGCCTGGTCATTCAGTTTAGTGAGATCCCTTTGTAACTCTTCACAGTCAGCTTTGGATTTAACTATCTTGAGTGATTTTTGTATGTTTGCAAATTTTGCCACCTGTTTACCCCCTTTTTTTCCAGATCCTTTATGAATATGCTGAACAGCACTAGGGGACATCACTGTTTTACCTCTCTGTATTGTGAAAACTGACCAGTTATTCCTACCCTTTGTTTCCTGTCTTTTAATCAATTACTGATCCATGAGAGGATCTTTCTTCTCATTCTGTGACTGATTACTTTGCTGAAGAGCCTTTGGGGAGGGATGTTAAAGGCTTTCAGAAAGTCCAGGTACAGCTGTATCCACTGGATTACCCTTGTCTACATGTTTGTTGATCCCCTCAAAGAATTTGAATAGATTGGTGAGGCATGATTTCCCTTTACAAAAGCTGTGTTGACTCTTTCCCAACAAATTGTGTTAATCTATGTGTCTGATAATTGTGTTTTTTACTATAGTTAACCATTTTCCAGTGTGGAAGTTAGGCTTACTGGCCTGTAATTGCCAGGATCACCTTTGGAGCCTTTTTTAAAAATTGGTGTGTCATTCCCTATCCTCCAGTCATCTAGTATAGAAGAAGCTGGTTTAAAAGAGAGGTTACACATGAGAGTTAGTAGTTCTGCAATTTCACATTTGAATTCCTTCAGAACTCTTGTGTGAATACTATCTGGTCCTGGTGACTTATCTGTTTAATTTATCAACTTGTTCCAAAACCTCCTGTGTTGACACCTCAGTCTGGAACTTCTCTGCAGTCTTACTGGAGTGGTCTTTAGCACTTTGGTCATCCAGTAACCCCACTGATTATTTGGCAGGCTTCCTGCATCTGATGCACTCACTTTTTTTTTTTTTTTGGGGGGGGGGGGGCTGTTTAGTCTTTTGCTAGTTGCTCTTCAGATTTTTGTAAAGTTGTTTGTTCTGTAGAAAGTGCCACTACCATGCACTGCATAAATTCCTTTAATGGAAGCAACATTAGATTTTTGGGCGTTTGTCATATTTGCTTTTTCATGAAGTTCTAGCTACTGTATATTCTTAGAAAACAGCAAGAGCTAATATCACAGGATGAGTTTGGAGTATGATTTTAAGTGTAGTTGCAATGGAAATTAGCTAGCAAAATAGTTTGAAGAGGGAACAAGAGAGTGAAATTGCTGGTAGAATGAAGGGTGATTATTGGAAATTACAGAACAGGTGAAGGGAAAACTCCATGAAGACCATTACAGGAGTAAAAACCAGGTTCAGAGTTGAAGCACAGTGTATGCATGCAAACAGGACTGCACTAGAGAGGCATTTGATAAGAATGATTCTCATCGTTGGATAAAGGAAAGAAAAAGGCCTCATTTCCTACAGAAGTTTGAGTTAAGGACATGTCCTCTGCTGTTTGAAAGAGAAGCCATCACAGTTAGATCAAAGTGTTGGAGTGCTTGCTTGGGAATGATTGGGTTTGATTAGGAAGGCAAACCCTTCCCTCTGAAAATGTGTGTGATTGTTGAAACACAGAGCTTGAGTAAAATTCCTCTGTTTCACATGACCATAACTGAATATTGTCTCCAAATTTTGTTGAAATAACTCTCCATAGGACAGTTGAATTTTGTATTTGACTTTTTTAGTAAAATATTTATTAACTTGTACAGAGGAAACAATTTTTTTTTCGTTTCTTTCATTTCCTCTGACCGAAACACCAGGGTTCCCACAAACTTCAGACTCTGTGCGCGTATGAACATACATTCTGATAACAGCTCTGACACAGGCTACAAATTTCTTTCTGCCTTTGCTGACTTACCAGCTCCACTCTTTTACAGTGACCATAGAAAGTTAAGATGATTCTGTTTCTCCAGTGCACCATGGGGAGCTGGCAGTATAGAGAGGACATTTAAAAGTGAACACGGATGTCAGGAATCAGTGGTGTATGAGGAGAGCATGGGGTGGCGGGAGTGGGCGTTCGGCTATTGGGGATGTGAAGTGGGCAATCATAGTGAAGCTGCAGGTGTACTGTAGTTATAGGGTGAACATTTCTTATTGTTTATAATATAACTATTTAGTTCTCTAAAATCTACATGCTGACTCAGATTGTCTTGAAATTTTGTGTGCTCTGTGTGTGTGTGTGTGTGTGTGCTGGGTACTATTAGTGGTCCCATTGGCACTTAGACCACTTGCTCAAGAAGTTCCTGAGGTACTCCCCTAAAATAAATCATGTGTTTTGGAAGAATCAGGTGATTTTGTAACTTTTTTTGCACACATCGTGGCCCAAGCTATGGCTGTAATCCTCCCTTAGCTGCTTGGGATTTATTTTGGCTAGTGCACAGTACCCACTGCCACTTTGTGTGTTTGTGTGTGTGATGTTGAAGTTATTCAGTATTAACTCGGGTACCCCAAGTTGGAGCGCCAGTAGCTTGAGCCAAAAAGAATGTTAATGTGCATGTGTAGCAAGACTTGGGCGACGTCTACAATGCCCTGCAGTTAGGATGGCGGGGGTCCTAGTTCATGTTAAGGTAGCCCTCTTCAAACAGGATTACATTAATGCAAATTTAGGAACCTTTTCGTTTGTGCCCACAATTACTACGCGGGAGAGTTACACTGCAGCACATGGGTGCACACTGCTATTCACACTCCCGTAGTCCAAACTGTGGGTTATTGTAAGGGTCCTTCAACAACCAAAGGGTTTCCAAGTAGTCTGTCACATTAACTCAGTGTTTCAAGGAGACATGCTGTGGTCATTGAACCTGAACTACATGCATGCACTATGATTTCGAGCCCTACCCTTGGCATCCGTCAAAGAATATGTGTTATGTATGTTCCTTGCTCTCTGTCTTCACTTTGCAGGAGCAACTTTTGAAAGTTTTGCCCTCAGACCAGAATTTCTGGTTTAATAATGATGATTGGAATGCTCTAACATCCATGTGCTGATATTGCTCAAAGATGGTTTAGTTAAGGTTGTGCTGCAAGGGTGCTAACTCTTCATTTCCTGGTTTTCGGAAGTTTGAGTGTTGCTGAAAATAGTTTTGGAAGGGTACAAAGCACTAGTTGGCAACCTTAACTTTGCCTTAATGAAGTTTTTGGGCATTTAATATCGGCTCAGAGGTCATAGCTGAGACCTGCTTCGCTGAATCTCTGATGGCTCATTGGAGTGTAGCTCCTGTCTGACAAACAATAGGCAATGGAGGCCATGTGTGTAGTGCGTAGTGGTGGTGAGTAAGGTAACAGAGAGGAGGTACAATCATGACTGTAATTTGCAAGGATGAGAAGAGCACATATACAGCCAAGAAATCACTAGTGATGGTTATACTGACGATACGTCCACTTGAGCAGTCTGTGTTCTTTTTAACGTAGTGTTTTGTTTAGAGTAGGGGTTCCATACCTACCTCTTTCAGCCCAGATTAAGAATGGTGCTACAAATTCTCTGAATTAAAACTATGGGTTAAGCCTTTTATTGATCAGTATATCTTGTATATTTTGTAGGTTTGTTGTTTAAATGCTTCTTATTTCCTGTTTATCAGAGTTCCTGATTGTTATGCCTACAAGACAACTGTTCTGTGTAGAGCGGTGATGGTACTGGAAGTGAGAGCTCGGAGCTTTATATAGAAATTTTGTATATTATGGATCACTTAACTCAAAAATCCCAGCAGGCTCCTGAGAGGCTCACTTTGTTAGTCACTCCCACCCTGCCTACCTATAGTGAAGAACTTTATGGTCCTGTAGAATGATATTGGGAGAGAATATCTTTATGCAGCCATTAATACTGAACTGTTGCTTTAACCAGACAAGTGACTCTGTCTGAGTGCATACAGTAATACTTAAAAGTAAGTGCCTTACAAATATTGAGCTTCACAACATCCTCTGAGCTAGATAAGCTTTATTAATGCCAGAGCGTTCTCAAAGCCTTAAAGGGTAATGCAACCACTATGCTGTAATTTTTTACCTCCATGCATTCAGTTCCCTGAAAGTTTTCCTGTTTCTTTTAAGCTTTAATTGTGTGTAAAATAATAGCAAAACAAATATTTTTGAACTGTATTTTTAATTTTTTCCAACTACCTTAGTTTTGGGTGACCAATGATGTGTGTTGGCTTGTTTCCACCTGTCTCTAAAATCTTAGGAGGGAACCTGATACCCATTTTGAAGTTGGGCAAATTGAAGTCCAAAAGATAGGCAGCATTCTTGAATGTCACAAGGAATCAGTGGCTGAGTTGGAAATAGGACCCACATCTCCTGGTTCCCATTAGTCTGCTATAACTACCAGACCTCATTTACTCTGTGTAATATTCTTGCTAGTCACAGATTGCTACTGTATTAATTAAAACAGAAATTTGGGCTTGACACGCAAGATAACTCTCTGCTGCTCAGGTGTTCACGGTCAATTTTATTTTCTCAGTGAGGTCTTGTTGTTCATTACTTGTAGTCATAGTGAACATGTTCTTCATTAAAATTCTTGTGCAAGAGACCAAGTAAAAGACCTCTTTGGTTTATGACCACTCAAGCAGTCCCGGCAGATGCTGCTATCAAAATGGCAAGACTCTAGTGTTGTGCTAGTGGGGGTGATTTTAATACTAACCTCTTTCCGTTTTATTTTTGTGTTAACTAGTGGGAGCACGGCTTTGGTCTTGAAGAAAATCCTGGGAGAGGAATGGACCATGTTCTCATGAAGTTAATACCGGTGATCCAGGAATGCTATAGAGGTCAGTGACTGGGACGGGGAAGGGAAGCTGTGTGTGTTTAAGAAGCTTTTGCTAGAATTGCTTTGGATTTGTAATTGTCACACGCAATTGTTTGACTGATTTTTGCATGCAGCCTGGAGCTCTAAGGACTTTATTTGCCTGTCAGAGAGAAGGGAAAAGTGTATCAACTTCAAACACAGAAAATCTAAAATTGGCATACCAAAACCTTAAGTAAGGTTAGGGTGCTAATTTAGTCCTACAAAAGCATTAAGAATGCATAGGTAAGGCTGCAGTTATTCACTTAACGTATTACACTGCATTTAAACTTCTACATGCTCAAAGTCAGTGATCCAGGGCTATTGGGTTAGACTCTGAAGTTCTTAATTGACAGGCAGCAATGCTAATACAATACCCTGTGCACACATGGTATTGTTTTCTCAGCCTACCAAGTCGTACTCCTAATTTTGAAAAGAGAAGACAGAAAATGCCCATACTGTGGGAATCTTAATATTACTTTGATATATCTTCTCTTTGAGATAAGGAGCTTGTTATTTTATTTAGAATCATAGAAATGTAGGGCTGGAAGGGATCTCGACATCATCTAGTCTGTCCACTCACGCTGAGACAGTATTAAGTATACTTAAACCTTCCATGACAGGGGTTTGTTCAACCTGTACTTAAAAACTTCCAATGACAGGGAACCTCCCTAGGTAATCTATTCCATAGTTTATCCTTACAGTTAGAAAGTTTTTTTGTAATATCTAACTTAAATCTCCCTTGCTGTAAATTAAGCCCATTACTTCTTGTCATACCCTCAGGGGACACAAAGAACAATTGAGCGTAGTTGTCATAAATATAAAGGGAAGGGTAAACACCTTTAAATCCCTCCTGGCCAGAGGAAAAACCCTTTCACCTGTAAAGGGTTAAGAAGCTAAGATAACCTCGCTGGCACCTGACCAAAATGACCAATGAGGAGACAAGATACTTTCAAAGTTGTAGGGGGGGAGAAACAAAGGGTCCTGTCTGTCTGTGTGATGCTTTTGCTGGGACCAGAGCAGGAATGCAGGTCAGAACTCCTGTAAAGCGTTAATGAGCAATCTAGTTAGATATGCGTTAGATTCTGTTATGTTTAAATGGCTGATAAAATAAGTTGTGTTGAATGGAATGTATATTCCTGTTTTTGTGTGTTTTTGTAACTTAAGGTTTTGCCTAGAGGGATTCTCTATGTTTTGAATCTTATTACCCTGTAAGGTATTTACCATCCTGATTTTACAGAGGTGATTCTTTTATTTTTTATTGAATTAAAATTCTTCTTTTAAGAACCTGATTGCTTTTTCATTGTTCTTAAGATCCAAGTGTTTGGGTCTGTGTTCAGCTATGCAAATTGGTGAGGATTTTTATCAAACCTTCCCCAGGAAAGGGGGTGTAGGGCTTGGGGGGGATTTTCGGGGGAAAGACATTTCCAAGTGGGCTCTTTCACTGTTCTTTGTGTAACGCTTTGGTGGTGGCAGCTTTTAACTTAAGCTGGTAAGAATAAGCTTAGGGGGGGTCTTTCATGTAGGTCCCCACATCTGTGCCCTAGAGTTCAGAGTGGGGAAGGAACCTTGACAATAGTCCTCTTCATATTAACCCTTTAGAGGGTTGAAGACTCTTTTCATATTTCCCCTCAGCCTTCTCACCTCGACACTAAACATGCCCAGTTCTTTCAACCTTTCCTCATAGCTCATGTTTTCTAAGGGTATGTCTACACAGCAAAAAGAAAAACCCATGGTAGCAAGTCTCAGAGCCCAGGTCAAAAGATCAGTGTAGATGCTTGGGCTGGAGCCTGGGCTCTGAAACCTGTCAAGGGGTGAGGGTCTTGGAGCTGAGCCCAAGCATCTATACTGCTATTTTTAGCTCTGTGGTGTGAGCCAAAATCAGTTAACCCAGGCTATGAGACTCACTGCCATGGGTCTTTCTGATGCTAATGTACCCTAAACCTCTTGTCTCTCTAATTTGTTCATAACTTTCGTAAAGTGGGGTGCCCAAAACTGGACACTGTACTTCAGCTGAGGTCTCTCCAGTGCTGAGTAGTTAATATACCCCAGAATGACATTGCCTTTTTCTCAACATCACACTGATTGATATTCAGTTTGTGATCCACTGATCCTTTTTTGCACTACTGTTGGCTAGCCAGTGACTCCCCATTTTATATTTGTATATTTGATTTTTCTTTCCTAAGTATTGTACTTTGTATTTATCTTTACTGAATTTTGTCTTGATTTCAGACCAATTCTCCAGGTTGTCATGGTCATTTTTTAAATTTTAAAGTCTTTGCAGCCCCTCCTAGGTTGGTATTTTCTGCAGGTTTTATAAGTATGCTGTCTACTCCAGCATCCAAGTCATTAATGTAAAGGTCCCATTGAGTTTAGGTTCCACTGGGATTTTGTATTTAGGTCTCAGTTGCTTTGGATTCATTGTAATATTGCTAGACCTTTAATGTGGATTTTTCTTATTATTCACATAGTCCGAGTGCAAATAGGATAGCCTACATAATGGCTTCTTTTTAAAAGCTGAATGTTTAGCTAGTGTAATTTACATTTTTGAAATACTAAAGGGGATTAAATGGATTTTTCACCTGATGGATTTTTTCTTAGCATCTGAAGCCAAAGAGAAGCTTAAATAAGCATCTAACTCAGTAACACTTAATTTTGCTCATGTAAATTAAATAAGGCAAATCAGATTTGTTGGGAACTTGGTAAGTAAAGTAAAGGAGGTGTGCAATAATAATAAAATGTTCCTGGCAAGATAATTGAATTTTTACAGCATTTGTAAATGATGTACTGAGAGCCACTATGGCAGCAATGTTAAAATAAATGTCACTACGTTATTGCCAGTTGGTAACCTTACTCCAGTCAATGTGTATTAAAAGTTACAAATGGACCAAATTAATGTTCCTTCAGTATTAGTGTTACTGAATGTTATAGATATCAAATAGTAATTGCCAGGACTCATTGGTATCATGTGTGATACACAGATTCTTTGCAGATCAAAAGAAGGAAACCTTTTGTATCACACAGATTCTGTAGCATGCCACAGTATGTGACACTCTTCCACCTCACAGAAAATGATGTGGCATACTGGAAAAGACCAAACAGCAGGGAAAACCCTTATTAGCCCAAGTTTGCAGCTTTTGCAGGATTACTCTAGCACAAAAGAATTACTTCTGTTAATGGTTTAGTCTTTTTATGGTACATTCCCACCATCTTTCCTGAATTGGAAGAAAATGAACTGGACCCAGGTGATCAGAGCATGAATTATTTATTTTAAAAAAACGAACAAAACATTTCGTAGTAGCAAATGCTTCGTTTAAGATTATGGTGTTACTTTCATTATGTGTCTTCCCCACCTCCAGCAGTGATTTGTAAGCCTAGAAAAAATTCCTGTTTGGGCAAAAGCCTTTTGTTCATTGTCTCAGCCCAAAAGGTCATTCCTTGTTTGGAGCACAAAATGATAGTTGTGTCTGAGTTACATGAGGGTGAAATAAATACTTTCTGCAGTGTTTATAAAAAGGCTAAAACTATTAAAATGAACTTGGCATATGTTGAACTTCATACTGTGACAAAGTTCCTCCTCTACCTTGATGGGTCTTGTGCTTATTGGCGGATTTGCTTGCCTCAGAGATTCATGACAGCCCTCAGTTTCGCCACTTTCGTGGCTCAAATCTGCCGTTCACTCAGATAACCTCATCACTGGCCAGCATGGGGGAAAAAGAGAAGAACAACCCCCGCAGTCTCTGCTGATCCACATGTAGGTCAGGGAACAGCCCAGAGACCTCCCCTCTGGTGAAACCCACAGTCTAGGTCATCTCCTCCAGTGTCTGATCAGGAGTTGGGAGGTTTGGGGGGAACCCAGGCCCACCCTCTACTCCAGGTTCCAGCCCAGGGCCCTGTGGATTGCAGCTGTCTAGAGTGCCTCCTGTAATAGCTGCGTGACAGCTAGAACTCCGGAGGCCTCCTCCCAACACATTCTTTATCCTCACCACCGGACCTTCCTCCTGGTATCTGATAACGCTTGTACTCCTCAGTCCTCCAGCAGCACGTCCGAGCTCCTTATGCTCCCCCCTACTAACTGATGGGAGGTCCTTTTTAAACCAGGTGTCCTGATTAGCCTGCCTGCCATAATTGATTCTAGAAAGTTCTTAATTGGCTCCAGGTGTCTTTATTAGCTTGCCTGTCTTAATTGGTTCTAGCCGGTTCCTGATTGCTCTAGGGCAGCCCCTGCTCTGGTCACTCAGGGAACAGAAAACTATTAATCCAGTGGCTAGTATATTTGCCTTCTACCAGACTCCTGTACCCCACTGGTCTGGGTCTGTCACAATACCTAGAAACTTTCTATGTAGCTAATCTCTACTGAAAGTAGTCTCTTCGCTGATTTGTCAGAAGAAAACAGTAAATTAGCAACGCAATAAGAACTATTTTGCACATGTGTGAGCAACTTCTTGCTGATGTTCTGAACTGTGGTTTTAATACCTGCATAGAAAACGCTTCATAGACAAATACTAGTGTAGAAAATGTATTATTTGGTGTTGGAGACTGTATACAATATGATAAAATCCTTCAGTAGTTTATGAGGAATTTCAAAATTCTGCACACTTTGATCCTTGCTTGTGCAGAATTTAAAAATCCTGTGTGACTCCTAAATTTGTTACAAGCAGAGCTTGTAATATAGGTAAAGATGTGCTAAATGCTGAAGGTACCCTTTATTTTTTTAGAAAAACAACAAAAAGTACTAAGAAATTAAACTTGAATGTAGTTTTAAGGATAATATTTTGCATTCAAGTCAGGAAATTTTGAGCCATATTAAGAACATAGCTACAGCTTTGTGAAATGTGTGTAGAATGTTTGATTCAAATTTTTCTTGAACCACTGGGGATCAGAAGAAAAGAACAGATAGCTGGAGCTTAGGCCACTCTGCCCGTTAGAGTCCCAACATCTCTAAGGCTGGCTTCCACCTCTCTTCACGTGCTTGCAGGCACATCTCATTAGGCAGCTCTGTCTCCTTCCCTTGAGCACCTACAGCAACACTGCCTCTATCCCAATAGACCAGAGCGGGCTGCGGTTGGTGCCTTTTTCCTCTTGCATTTCCATATGCACAGAACAGAATCTGCACCTCTTTCTAAGTGGCTGCTATTTAGTTGAAGCAAAACAAAAATAAATCCTCCATTTATAGGCTCTGCTGTGTGATTTCTTCTGTATCTGACTGCAGACACATTTGAGGAGAAAAGTGGCTGTGTTGTGTCCCCATTCCTCGCTTGCTGTGGAGCAGCCACAGTTCCCTGATGCAGGAAACATTCCTTCCCTGTGCCATGTTTGGACCTTACTCTTAATTCCACCTCCTGGGCAGGATCTCCTCCATCCCCTCACAGAGGAAGAGCTGACAGACTTCACATAGAGAGTCAAAGAGAGAGCTACCCATTGAGGTCTTGTGTAGACTTGAATTTAAAGTGTGATGTTAGCTAACGTGCTGACTAACATTTTAAAAGTCTAGCATAGGCAAGGCACAGTGCCTTAACACGCGAAAGTGGTTGAATTTAAGTTTAGTGGGGGTTCAAGATGCCACAAGTCAGGCTTTCATCTTTGTAGTGTACAACCCCAGAGCAGTTGTCAGATGATTGTGTAAGTTTGCCAAACTCCCTAAAGCCAAAGAAAAGCATTGAAAATTTGCCATGATGTTACCTTGTCTAGAATCAGAACTGCCGTTCAGGTGAGACTCTTTACGATATAACTAGATCCACATCTAGCTTGAGGGCAGGCTAATGCTTCCAGTGGTGGTCAGCAAAGCAGACAGTACTTTGTCTTTCTTTCCAAAGGGAATTTCACATTTTTGGATTAGAGCTCCAGAAAGTTCAACAATCTTCTGCAGATACGAAGAACCACTGTTCTCCTCATTATGGACTACTCAGGTGGTAGTTTGTCTTAATTCCGCAGTCAGGAAAAACAGGCATGGTTCTTAAAGAAAGATGGCTTTCAAGAAGGAATAGATGATTTTGTATCTAAGAAAACAATAGCAAGGGATCTGGATGATACTGTACTTTCTTCTCTTTTGAGCTGTTATGAATACAAGCTGGCAACTGAACTTAGGACGAGGAAGGCAGTAGTGTTGGCTGCTGCTGCTGTGTATGGACTCTATGATGTGAGATTTCCAAGAGATGAATTGTGCAAGATGAAATCGTGCTAACTAGCTATCTTCTCATGTTTCATTGTTGGAAATGTTGAATGAAGTTCTCACAGTTGTAATTAACAAAACAAAACAAACAAAAAAGGCAAGTATTTTGAAAGCAGACAAACATACTCTTTTTCCTCGCTGGCAAAGAATCTTCTTGGCAAATAAATTTCAGGTATGTCCTGGAGCAGGGGTTCTCAACCTTTTTCTTTGAGCCCTCTTTCCCCCACAACATGCTATTAAAAACTCAACAGCCCACCTGTGCCACAATGACTGTTTTTCTGCATATAAAAGCCAGGAGTGGCATTAGGGGGTAGGAAGCAGGGTAATTGCCCGGGGCCTCATAGGGCAGGGCCGTCCTTAGCCATATGCAAAGTATGCAGCTGCGTAGGGCACCAGGAAATTTGGGGGCACCAAATCTCCTGGTGTCCTGCGCAGCTGCGTTCTGCTCCAGTCCTTGCTCTGGTTCTTCCCCAGGGCCTCTGCCCCGCCCCACCTCTTTCCCGCTCCTGCTTTGCTCCAGCCCCGCCCCCACTCCCCTGAGCTCTGCAGCAGGGCTGGGGCTGCACTCACTGGTGGCGGGAAGTGCAGACCTGGCCCCAGCCGCGCTGCTGATGAGTGCTGGGGGGTGGTTCCCCTCTGTCCCCCAAGTCCACCCCCACCCCCAGCGGAGGCCTGGGGCTGTGCCACCGCAGAGGCCTCCCTCTTCCCTCCGCTGTAGAGTGGGCTGCGTAGGGCCTCAGAATAGCTAGGGACGGCCCTGCCACAGGGGGTGCCATAAAGCTAAGTTGCTTAGGCTTCGGCTTCAGACCCGAGTGGTGGGGCTTGGGGTCCTGGGCTTCAGCCCTGCACTGCAGAGCTTTGGCTTTCTGCCCTGGTGTCCAATGAGTCTAATGCCATCCCTGTTTGGCAGACCCCTGAAACCTCCCCCCCCGCCCCTCCTCCTGGGAGCCCTGGACTCCTGTTAGAGAACTGCTGTTCTGGAGCATGAACTGATGACATTGTCCACCTCATTGGTTCAAATGAAGGGCATAGACATGCTGTCTGCAAACATTTCTCTGTCAACTGTAGCACTCCAAGACAAGCACTCATGCTTAATAATAGATGGACTGGCAGTGGACATTACTACAGGCAAACCTGCTTATTTAAAGACATTAGATAATCTGTTTATCCACTTCACTGCTTTGGTGCTGCAAGCTGCTCCATTGTTCTACAGAGTAGATATCTTTTACAGGTAGTTCCTCCTGTTGCAAACCATGACAGCCTGCCTTGGAGAGTTATGATTGACTGCCTGTGTTTAAGAGAAAGGAGTTGAACAAAAGTATTCATGATATAGAGGCACCAGAGCTACTAACTACTGTACTTCAGACTATTGTTGATGGTGTAGTCATTGGCTCTACAACTGGTTAAATTTTAGGTTAGTTTTAAGTGAGATTAAAGCAGATCTTGCCAGATTCTTTTATGTAAACAAACTTTCCCACACACCATACAGTGCAATTATACAAGACAGCAAGAAGTTCACTATTTCACTTGAATGACCTCATTAAGAGCAATACGTGCTAGGGCTAGTTTAATATTTGTAACTGTATTTGTCCACTGGTGGTGTCACATTTTAGATTTCTTCTAACCTATGGATGACAAGTAGAGGTACAAAAAGAATTTCTATTAAAGCTTATATTCAAGAACCTGGTTCTGTTTCTGAAATCACTAAGGCTTTCCCATGACCTATTAGGTCTGTGTCTTATATATGCTGGCACATATTGCCTGTGTGAATGGTTTTTGGAAAAATTACAAACGAAGTTGTTTACGAGCTCTTTTTGAGGGGAGACAGTGGCATCAGAGAAACTTGTGTGCAGATTATATGACCTAGGTAACATGGATTCTCTGAATATTTGATGCCACATCTTGTTTTTCAAATATGAAAAAATCAGGGCTGCTACTGACACTTCCATATAAGGCAGGTTCAACAACCAGGCAATCTACTGGAAATAAACTCTCTGTCCTATGCTTCTCTTTGCAGAACCAATTAAAATGGTCTAGAAGTAGTGAAGCTACCCTACAGCTTGTTCTCTTGACTCAAAAATATTTCTCGAAGAACTGTCTTGAGGTAATCAAGTGCATGTTGCTATAGCTGCTGTAAATACTGGAACTTCAAGTGTTGTATACTGCTGTTTGTGGAAGAGCAAAGAAACAACGGCAGATGTCCATGCTGTTGCCCACATTTGATTTTATTGGAATTGAATTTTATTAAACTTATATTTGCATCTCCGTACTAATAGAGTATGCTTTTAGAAGTCATCCACGGAATACATATATGACACACAGGAATGTTGGTAAGAAGCTGCTCTTCATTTCCTTTTCCCAGGTCACCTGGCATGGACCAGGATTATAAAAATTTAATACCTGTGTCCTATGATAGAGGTTGCTATCAACAGATTCCATCTTGTAACCACCAGTACACTTTCTAAATTGTTTTAAATCAAATGCATTGTGTTAACATTTCCTTTAAAAATGAAAGCTTAGAATGCTGTGAGATAGGAGTGTGGACCCTACACTGAAATTGAGTTGTCCCAGCAAAGCAGAGTTCAGTTATTCTTTTCTACAATTTATGACCCACAGTTGTGCAGTTACTTGTGAATTATGCAATATCTTGAACTCTGGTTATGAGAGACAACTTTGCGTTATGACTGTACAGTTATTTCTCAACCATACAAAATGTAAATCCATGTACTTTGGCTGAAGGCCATTATTATCCAGTCAGATTGCAGGTATATGTATAATATATGCAGGGTTATTTTTAAGTAACCGTAAATGATTATGCAAATCTATTTACCTTAGATATTATATATCCTTCTCCTCCAAGTTTCTACTGCCCTCAGAACTCCTCATCAATGTACTTATTACGGATATACCTGCCTTAGTTTCTGACCCCTTTCATCCTTCTTTGTCCCGTCTAATAACCCGCAGTATTAAATAATTATTTTTAAAAGGAATTACTCTTTGGGATAGGATAGCAATGGGGCTAAGCGTTCCTGAAGGGGAAATGAACAACAGAATCAATGAAGTGGCCAGTTTTGGTCTGGGCATATGGGTGGGGAGTTGAGAGTGGTGTTGAGTATGGGTTGTGAGGGATTAATAGAGCTAAACAGAGCATAGAGGTGAGGAAATAAAATAATTTTGTGCTAAAAATAAGAGTCATCATCACCACTCCTATAACCGCATTGGTCGTTGGGGCACCATCATTGATGAGCAATCCACCAATTGTCTCCACCCCTGATGATTGTGTATCCGTGTTTGAGTCTCCATGAAGTCCATTCCTGTCACTCTTTAAGTTGTCAATCCATCTCTTCTTCTGTCTACCTCTTCTTCTTCTCGTCCCTTGGAGGATGTTACATGGCCGTACCACTTCAGCTTTGTTACACTGGTATCACAGGATAAAGTAAACAAAAGTCTGTGGACCTTCCTTCCCATAGTTTCTCTATCTCAGGATAGTTATGTTATGTAGGAAGTACCTACAAATCACACAAAACTTTCTGGAAAGAAAACTGGAGAAGGGAGTGTAGAGAGATGGGTTTAAGAATAATCTTGTCTCAAACTTGGTTGCTGCATTAACACCACTCTGGAGTCCTAGTGTGGGACATTTAAAGGTAAAATCATTTATTCATGTTCAGATTTCACTGTTCTGGTCTAGCAACTTTGTTTTTTTTTAACTTGCTCCTTTGTTTCATCACACATACAATATTTTAATGAGCAAAGGTTAAATTATAAATAATAAAACTGCTTTTTCAAAGGTGCGTTCTCACAAGAATACTTAATTGCAAAATCTGAGGGGAACATAATATAAGACACAAGAATAAAACCAAGTAATTAAACAGCTAATGAAGTATTTTCTTACTTGAGAGAAATCCATTTCCCAGGTGCTATCCTGAGGACCTTTGCATCCAAATGTGGCTGGACTCGCTGCTGGATGGTTTGTTTTTTTTTAAACACTCGGAAATCATTTTTTCAAGTATTAATGCAGTAACAAGCTCCATAATGTAGTCATTCCAGGATGCATTTCTACATTTGCAGTGTAATTAACATATGTGATATACCATTATTTTTAAAATATTGTACACTGTTGTACAAGTGAGAAGCTGAATAGTTTAGGGTTATATTTTCAGGAAAAGGCTTTGCTAACCTGGAAATTCATAATAGCAAATCTTTTTTCTAGCAAAATCCTGTGGAGTGTGTGTGTGTGTGTGAGAATTTCTTATGCAGATCTTCACTGTGTGTATGAATGTGCCCATAAGTTGGATTCAAGGCCTGCTGAAGTCAATGGAAGTCTGCCATTGAATTTGGTAGAGCCAGGATTTTAACCATGGTGCCTGCTGGGTTAAGACCACCTGAAAAGCAGTGGCCATTGGGGTAGTTTGGACACCTTTTCATGGAATGGAAAGTTTGTGTCCAAGTTTATAAAGGCAATCTCAGCCCCAAGTCCTCTTAATTTCTTTTCTATCCCTTGAACAAATACTAACAAGAGAAATAGGATAGGAGAAATTGTCATTGTGGAAACAATGCACTTCAGTAAATATGATTATTGAGAAGTAACCTTTTGGGGAAATCTAAACACTTACTTGAGGTCTTCTCTTGCAGTGTGTACACAAGTTGACCTTAGCCAGCTATTTTGTACATTAAATTCATAGTGCAAATTTAAGATGAATAAATCCTTTCCTTGGCTACATCAAAAACCGAATTTGGAACACCTACACGGATTGGTTGCCTTTTTGTGTACTTCTCAGAGTAATTTTCTAAAAAAAAAAAAAAATCCAACTTCTCCTTTGGAAGGATTTCTGGTTTTTAGGGGGTTGGGGAAAGGTCTTAAACTTTATTTGTACGCCATACCTTGTAAATCTTAATTGCAGTTAATAGTTGTAATGTCTTTTTGTACTATTATAGTTGCTTAATTTTTCTGTCATCCTACTCCTGCTTCGATTTTTTTTATTATTATTTTTTTAAAGAAACCACTACTAAACAGTATGGCTTGGATGTTACGAAAGCAGAAAAAGAAACCCCTTGCTTGTAGCACAGATGGTTCCTCCTCCTTTCTTGTCATGTGGCTAATGAATCATGCTCTAGTGATAGATAGATCTGCTATGCCTCTCTAATCAAACCAGCCTGTGTGCTGGTACAACAGGCTCCTGGGGATCACAGTGCAAAGCTCTGAATTCGCCTGACTTGCCAGAAGGATGTTTACTTAATGATGGGCTGGCAGTGGCTTGTAGGCACAAAATATCTATGTAATGCTTTTGCAGAGGAAATAGTCTACTGTTATTAATGTCTTATAAAGAGAGGATTTGAAATGTAAGATGCTTGCAGAGAATTTGAAAAATCCTAGGTAGGATAAGACATAAATATAGATTATTCCGTTTTTCTTTGCATGGTATTTTCCTGGAACTTGACATTTAATATTTAGTACATGAATGGCTTTCATAAACATATATTATTTTCTGGTGGTTAGGTACATGTTTTGGAGCTGTCTTGGCTATTATGCAGAAATGCAGAACAACAAATTGAGATGAAATATATTACCGCTTATCTTTTTATGCATGTTTTTAGAAACATGGGGGGAGTTTATAAGTAAACTAGATTTTTGCACTGATGGTCACAATCCAAGGGAATTAATAGCTTCAGTTTTTCACATGGATTAGCTCTAAACTACAGCAAGAACAATTCAGTTTCCTAATAACTATAACTCGGGAACTAAAATGTGCCTCAGTGCCTTAAAGAGAAGCACAGCTGAAAAGTGAACACTTATGTATAGATACGTATTTTTGAATAGTCATTTCCTGTGCCTGCCTCTTGATGCTACAGACTTCAGTTTTCTGTGAATCAGTTTTCTTCGATCTCCTTCACAAATTTCTTCTGTTACATCCTGCAGTGAGCCCTATAAACTTTTGTTGGATATCACAATCCTCTGCTATGGAACATAATTTCCATTTTGACTTCACTTCATTGTTAAACAGGAGAAAAAAATGGGCAATTAGACAACTAACCCAGTTGTAAAAATTGGTAGCTGTGGTAAATAGCCCATGTAACAAACTAAATTATTAAAAATAAAAAGTGAGTTAAATGGTTTCCTGATTAACCATATGATGTTTGGGGGAAGGCAATGCTATTTTCAGTATGAAAATCTTCAATTTTAATGTGTTTTGAATATTTTGCATTAAGAAGGAATCAATGATTAAGGGATGGAGTGTCAAGTTGCTCTCAATGGCCATTGTACTCTTCATTAAGGAATACTTTTCTATAGGCAATCAATATCAATATAAAAGCTGTACATCTACTTAATCAAAAATGTTCTCATTTGTCTCTGAAACTGACAGTCTTATGGACTGAAATCTTGTGGCTAAGGTCCAGAATTCTGAATCAGAAGACCTGTGGTCTAGTTTCAGTTTTGGCCCAAACGTTCTGTGTAATATATAAAAAACGTAATCTCTCGGTATGGTAGTTCATCCATTTGGTATTGGAGATCATAGCACCTACCTCACAGAAGTATGTCTAAGGCTAAAATTCTTTATCTGTAAAACACTTGAAAACTGTTAGAAAGCTAAGTGGTACAAATTATTATTTTTTTCCTTAGAACGGCAGATTAGTTGCATGAACACAAGATTTCCAGCAGTGCTCTGTGAAAATGTTCTTTAATCCTAATCTAGGTGGGGCATGGTGATAAAGAGATGTTCAGTTCTTGGTGTCTCTGAGATTGCCAATAAGAATATCAATTAATGCTTTTAGTAGTGGTAATTTTTGTGATGTGGATCCTGCCTGTTATGAAGAGGACTGAAACCACCAGTTCATTTCACTAGGCCAATCTCTCATGCTGTTGAAGTGTCGACACCTGTCTCCAATTGGCCAATGAGGCTAACTTCCCTCACCCACTTGTTAAACAAGTCCCTTCATGCTTTCTTCCATGCTGCCTCTCAGTAAACTATGTCATTGCACTCCTTCAATGGCTCCTTAGAACTCTCCTTTTCTGTGATGCCTGCAAAAAAACTTTTGGAGCAGCTGGTCTTCCAACACCCCTGCTTCTCATACTGACCAATGTTGTCTCAATGTGTCCTGTGCATCCCCATCTGTTTGTATCCACCTGTTGTCTCTGGTCTTCTGTGCTTTGATTGTACGCTCCTTGGAGCAGGGACTTTTTACTCTGTTTATGTAGTGACTCGCACAATGTGATCCTAGTCTGTGCCTGTCCTCCTCAACACTACAGTAATACAAGTAAGTAGGCCACCAGACAGCTGTCTGATGGTGACAATTTCTGGTCGCTGGAACCCTGGGCTGGATTAGTAGTAATCTTTCTGCTCTGTAGAGGGAAGAGGTTCTTGTTGCATTGCTCAACACCCATTAACTTTTTTTCTCTTTCCTAAGGCTGTTAGGAAGTGGGTTGAGTATATGCTGGTGGGCTGTTCTACAGCTCAGGTAGGGACATCCAAGTCTTTTAAAGACCCTTGCTTCAGGGCACAATTTATTATTTGAAAGCAAAAGACATAAAAACACAATATGAAGTCCAGGAATGTTGGCTATAGGCCCCAGAGGCTTCCCCTCTTCCCTTTGCTTCTACCAGCCAGGGTGGTGAAGAGAACATTCCCTTCCCCTCTGCACCTAGCTTCCTTTTCCTTATATAATCGACCTAGCCACATGATAGGCAGGGATCCCTTAAACTTTTCCAGGCTGCTGCTGTTTGTCACATTGGGTTCGAGGTAGATATATTTAAATCTTTGGGCAATCCTCTATTGTGTGATTTTTTTTTTTTTAAATTTACAATTTAATTTAATTTTTAATTTAATTTACCCATTTGTAGATTGTGCCAAGCCAATGCACCTGAGCCAAGATGGTGAACAATGGTGGCTTGCAATAGTTGTATTTTAGGAATTTGAAGCAAGAAGGAATAAACCCCGTGAGCAATTTATTCATTCCCTAGAAGTTTAATGGGCTGTGGATTATTGTAAACATTCTGGGCTCCAGCCTGTCTAAAAAAGATGTTTAAAGACACACTATTAAATACCATGGCATATATTGATAAGGTTCTTCAAGCTACTTAGAGATGCTTCAAAATGCTACGAGGCCCCTGAGGTGTGGTGATATTAGGCAATTTTTTCTTTTTGTTGTATACATGCCTTGGAAAGTTGGCATAGCTAAACAAGCTGATGACTGAAAACGATTAGTATTTTATAATGTAAGTTGAGCTACTTTCCCATCTTTAAATTGCTCTGCATTATTATCTTTCATTAAATTTAGGGGGAATCTGAATTTGCAACATCTTAAAAAGGGCTTAGCCTCTGAGCCAGCCACCATGGTTCACCATGTTGGCTCGGTTGTCTTGTTGTGGCTTGGCACTATCTAAAAATTCCTTTATACCCAGGGATTTAATTTCATTTTTATCTTGAATTTTCCATCCCCGTTGTTCTTTCTGATAGAAAAAGCTACAGAATTGTAGTAGCAAGTGGAAATTTATTACTGTGGCCAGACATGGCAGTAGAATTTTTATCTTTTGTTCTTTTCATTGCAGTTAGTATGACTTTTCCCTCGGATATTACCACATAAATTTTGACCAATGGCAGACATGATTTGAAACTGAGGAGTGTGCACTTCTTGGTAGGGGCGTGCAGGTATTGAAACTGCTGTTGCTATCCTAGGAAAAGCTCAGATATATAGGAGAAAATGGTTTTGAAGAAAAGTGTTCGTGTTGGAGAAAAGGAGGAAAATGGAGTTCTGTAATCCTGTGCTCAGTTTAAAGATCTGCTTGCTTTTTCAGCAGACATACTGAAAATAGCTGAAAAGAAAATATATTTTGGATATTGTACATACAGTTTGATGCAAACCACAGTTAATTTTATCTCAACACCGGTGAAGAGTTATGTTATCTCATCTTCAGAGTTCACATATTTTTCCTCTGATTGCTTACTTTTGTAGACCACAGCATAAATTCCAGTCTTTAGTAGAAGTCTTGTTTTTTCATGCTAGCAGAATAATTTCTGGTTAAGTCCTGTTATTTCTCTGAATACTGCTGATGTAAAAACTCCCTGTGAAAGCTTTATTTTCTACTGCTTTATCATTATCGGTATGGTAACCAAACTATTTATCCATTTTGGTCCTAGTGAGTTTTCCTATCCTGCTTTGATTTTTCTAATGAGAAATGTCTTCCAGGAATTGTTAGCAGCTCTTCCCGTGTTGAGTACCAATGATTTAGAGTCAGTGCAATGCTGTTTGGGTTGGCAAAATAAACTGTAATCTAAGATAGCCTTCTGTTTGTCCTGTTTAATGCAAATGAGCTGATTCAAGCTTGCTTTCTATGAATGCAAAAACAAATGCCAAATGTTTACTAAGTTAGACGGAAATATTTCTATCCTACTTTTGTAATTGTGAAAGCTTCCACTGCTTGTGTAAGAAATGTTTTGAGGTCATAGTAACCTGAATACTTACTGAGATCCAAAAGAACACTTGCAGTATTATGTCTTGTGACCTGTTCACTTCCATAGATGAACAAAAATAAGTCGGTATTTTCAGGCCTTTGTCCTTTTCATAAATAATTTGGGTTTCTTTGTAATGAAAACAATAACTAGAATAAATTGTTAATTTAACAGGTTAAATTTTTGTTTTCACATGCTTTTTAAAGCATAACGTTCACTTTAGTATATTAGTGTATAAGCAATAATGACCTCAGTTTAGTCTTCTATTTAAAGAGAATTTGCTCAGGTGCAAATGCATTATGTTCCTAACAAGGCCTTTGAGCATATATTTAAAACCAGACATTTCTTTCAGTCCCTCTGCTTTGCTATAATGTGTGTCTGAATGATGGATTTTAATACTCTTCTGATAATTTGGAGTTGTTGTGCAGTGTCTTACCATCTGATTTCTTGTGAATGCTGACCATTAACCCAATAGTAGTCAGTAAATTGATGTTGCAGATTAATACTAATTTGGTAAACTTACTTTAACAGATGTAACATGGTTTGACATTGTGCTAATTACAGTTCTAAACTGGGTGCACTGGAAATCAAAGATTTTGCTCTTTAAATCAATACTTCTAATTTTTTCTGGTTTAATTGTTTTATAATGACAAAAAAGGTGATTCCAAGAAAAACTTTGACAGCAAAAACAGTGTCTATTTTTATCTTCATTATTTGTCTCTCTGGGCCTCTTGTCTGTGGGGGAGTGTCCTTACCTATATGATGAACTCCGTTCCGTAACACTTGAACTCCGTATGGTGTTTACTCAATGATTAAAATGTAAAATTTAAAATTAAATTTGTTATCAGGCTACAGATATCATGCAAAATTCTATTTTTCTTCATCTCTGAGAATTCAGTGTTCTTGTACTTTCCCCAGAAAGATTTGTTTGACAGAAATTATGCACCAACTTTTTGGTACAACAGAATTAGTTTTTTTGCTTATTGGCAGACTCACTAGAAATAACAGTTTGAGTCATAGAGTCT
Source organism: Chelonia mydas (assembly GCF_015237465.2). NCBI lineage: Eukaryota > Metazoa > Chordata > Testudines > Cheloniidae > Chelonia > Chelonia mydas. The sequence goes on along the minus strand of NC_057852.1, from coordinate 19,852,950 downwards.
GAAGTATCCCAGCCAAACATCAGGGGTGAGGTAATTGACGTGTTTCTGGGAATCTTGACCTAGTGCAGCCCTGTAGATGAACAGAAGGCTATATTTACCAGTGCTGTGAAGCTGATGCCTTTCACGACTGCTAAATCCACACACAAGTTTTTGTAGGTTAAATTTATGATGTGTAAAATAGCTCATTAAATAATTGGCATGAAATGTCACACGTAGAGCTGTCTAAAACTTTCCAGCTATGCAGATTTGAGGTAGGTTTATTGTTGGACCATGTTACTTTCCTTGAACCATGTGCAGATGGTCAGTATATATGGCCTTACTTAGGAGTCATAAATGAAGCTTCCCACATCTTTCACTCTTCCTGTCATAATTTGAATATTCTTTTCTGGTCCTGATTTATTACAAAAGCTGTTTGGCCTCAATAGTGAGGAAACAGTTTATGATGCTTTCCTGACGTTGGGTAAAAGCCATTTTTAAATGAATGACTAATCTCGTGGTTCTCAGTCTATTTACTGTTCTGGGCTGCATAGCAGTGCTCTGTGTTCTATGGGACACACACACACACACACACACACACACACACACACACACACACACACACACACACACACACACACACACACACACACACACACCCCCTGTATGGCCCCTGAGGATGTGACATGGGCCGCAGTTGTGTGCTGGTTGGGCCATGGGTTGAGAACCACTGGACTACAAGTCTCGTCGAGTGTTTACAAACATAAAATTATCCTTTGTGTTGGAAAGGGGTGCAGTGGTAGGAGAGGAAAGGTGAATACATAATTTATTTTAGTGTAAGTAAATATGAAGGAAGAAATGTGGAAAAACAAAATGAATGCATGTAGTCCATAAGAATGGCAATACTGGGTCAAATTAGTCTGTCTCACTAAGTATCCTGTCTTCTGACAGTGGAGGGTGCCAGATGTTTCAGAGAGCATGAACAGAACAAGGTAATTATTAAGTGATCCATCCCAGGTCATCTAGTCCCAGCTTCTGGCATTCTGAGGTTTAGGGGTACTCAGAATATGGGGTTGCATCCCTGACCATCTTGCTTAATAGTTGTCAAGGTTCCTTCCCCACTCTGAACTCTAGGATACAGATGTGGGGACCTGCATGAAAAACCCCCTAAGCTTATTTTTACCATCTTAGGTTAAAACTTCCCCAAGGTACAAACTATTTTACCTTTTGCCCTTGGACTTTATTGCTGCCACCACCAAACGTCTAAAATATATAACAGGGAAAGAGCCCGCTTGGAAATGTCTCATCTTAGCTCATCTTAACTAATTAGCCTCTCACAGTTTGTATGGTAACTTCCTCTGTGTGTGTGTGTGTGTGTGTGTGTGTATATATATATATATATATATATATATATATATATATATATATATATATACACACAGAGATAGATAGATAGATATCTTACTGTTCCATTCTGTGTATCCGATGAAATGGGCTGTAGCCCACGAAAGCTTATGGTCTAATAAATTTGTTAGTCTCTAAGGTGCCACAAGTACTCTTGTTCTTTATATCCACAGTGATTCCAAGATCTCTTTAAGTGGTAAAAGCTAATTTAGACTGCACTTTTTTGTATGGATAGTTGGGATTATGTTTTCCAATGTGCATTTCTTTGCATTTACCAACATTGAAATTCACCTGCCATTTTGTTAGGTGGTCACTCAGTTTAATGAGATCCCTTTATAACTCTTCACTCAACTTTGGACTTAATTATTTTGAGTGATTTTTTTTTTTTAATTTTGAGTGATTTAAATCACTAGTCAGGAAGACTCAGTTTAATCATGGATTTCTACATAACAGTGCATTCTTGATGGTTATTATAACCTTAATACATATTCTTCACAACTCCGAGATAGATGTAAGTTTCATTTTTAGAAGGTACACACTATACATTTTTAAGTGATTTATTTTGAAAACTTTTCAGATTTGTTTTACAGCTATATCAGAAAATGAATGATTGTTTAGATATTTCAAATACCAAAGGTAATTGAAGCAGATATTTATTAAGTCATTGGGAAGTGAACTATCTCCAATTCAACAGGTTAATCGTTAATATTTGGAGGATTTTCTTGCCATGCTGTATTAGGAGAAGAATATCAACAGACAGATATTTAAATTGTTTTATTTAACTAAAACGACGTTATGTGTTCTGGATTTTTTTCTTCAACAGCAAACATATAATATTTTAACAAAACAAGCATATGAATTTTTGAATTTAATTAAACATTCACTTTTTTTAAAATCAGGTTTGTTTTTGTCATTGTTTTTAACTAAAAGAGTTAAATGAAATTTAAAAAAAACAAAACAAAAATTAAATTGACTCTGTCAGCCAGGTCAACACGAGAAACTTAAAATATTGGCTTCTGCAGCTAACTTAATCGTCTTCACCTTCATTTTCCTGTTTGTTCATAATCTGGAAAAGAAAAAACAAGCTTTCCTGCTTTTTCAGGTCCCAAACGATTTGTCAATTTGGAATGAATTAGTCCAAAGGAAGAAAATATTCTTTCTACACTGGCAGAAGAAGCTACTGCTGTTAAAAGTGAGATAATCACTTCAGCAGTCTCTGAATCCAAGTGCTTAAGTGACTTTCTTTAAAACATCATCAGCACCCTTAGCTCTGAAGTTCATTATAGTGGCATTATGGAGGGATGATTGCTGGATGTCCATGTCATAGCCAGCTCTTCTTCAGCAGTTAAGGTTTGACCCTGGCAGCGAGTATTAAGAACATTGGCAAGAAAATGAGCTGGAGATAGTGCTTGTCCTATCGTTTTTTTAATGCTTGTAATGTAACTCGGTCAGTGAATATTTCTCTTTTTAAGATCTCGCTCAGTTCCTTCCAAATTTCAACAGCGTCAGCAATAAAACAGCTATTTCCCTGCATTTTGTTCAGGGTTACAGAAATAGGCTTCGGGGTACTCAGCTGCGTTCAATGTTTCTCTTAAGCCTATGATGAGAACTTTGGCTGTGACAGTGTCATCTGTTTTTTCACAATTTTGTTCACAAACTGTCATCAGATTAGGCCAGTTCTTGATATAGTGTTCAAAACAGTTCACTACTGAGTTCCATAGCACGTTTTGTGGGAGAGTTAGCTTGGTTCCTCCCACTTTTTTTCAGAGCAGCTGCTGCAAAGTGGTTGTTACGGAAGTATGTTGCAGTTTCAACGTTAGCCTTTATTTCTGGAACACTGAAGGCTTTGGCTAGGAGGTGCATCAAATGAGCCCTGCAACCAAATGTTGTTAGCTTGGGACTCTCTTCTAAATAATTTCTTCTCATCTTGGATACATTTGCAGCATTGTCTGTGACTTAGGTGCTTACTAGACATTTGAAATTTTTTCCACAGTTTGTTATAGCTTTTACTGCTACTTCTTGTAAGTATTCTGCTGTGTGTGCATTTCCAGATGTATCAGTTGTTTCTGTAAGGGAATGTCTTCCTTTCTTCTGTTGTCACACAGGCACATACAAAAGGATCATTGTGGACATTGCTCCACCCATCAAGACTCAGGTTAACAATTTCAACCTCCAGACCTTTTGCACACTGCTCAATTTTTTCTTTCGTACACTTAATCCCGCAATTTGCCTGCGACATCTGTTCTCTTGGGTGGACTGTATCCTGGTCTTAATGACTGAACCATGTTAATGAAGTGTGGGTTCTCAATCATACTGATAGAAGAGTTTGTTGCATAAACAAACAGGGCAATTGCTTCATCAATTACCTCTTTTTGTAACCTGCTGATCCTTATCACAAATTTATCTATGGTGGTTTCTGGATGATGGAGATTTTCTTTTTCTTTTTGCTACAGGTAATATAGTGTGGTTATGTGGCATACATGATGTGACTGAAACATTATCATTGGCAGATAACTCTGAAACTATAGAAAATGATGATGATCTTGAAGGTGGATAGTCTTCAGAATCCTGTATGTTGAGGATGGATATTCATAAACAAAATAAGTCAATGCAGTTATTTAATTATTCTAACCATATGGCTCATTTAGTGTTACTCATTGCATTCACTGACACTCAGTACTACTTTAAAGCTGAAATTTGTAAAAGGAAGATCTGCCTATTTCAGCTATTTATGTTTTATCATAACTGCATCTAAAATGATAGTACCATAGAATAACAACTATATTTTTTGCTCAAACGTGAGAATTCAGGAATAGTCCAGAAGGAAGACAGGCAGTCCTTAAGAAAGAAGTATGAAATAAAAAAGTTTACCAACCTGAAGATCCTGCATGTTCAGACATGTTCCTGTCATCATCTTCAACACAGCTTCCTCCTGAGAAGGAAGACTTCTCATGATGTTTCATTCAGGCAACCAGGCCTTGCATTTCTTTGTTGCTCTGTTTGCATTTTGCATGCATGCCTGTCCTACCCACAGGTAGAGGAACTTCGTTAAAATATTCTCAAACTGGGTCTCTTTTACAGCCTGCTGGCATTATAGGTTTCCCTTCTCATGAGAGAATGGTATGGTAGATCTCAAATCAATGAAGGCTACGCTCAGAAAGACCTCTAGACTTCTGGAATATGCTGCTGAAGCAGTTTCACTTTTGTTTCTCCTGCCTGTCCCTCCCTTCTCCCATTTATCTCTAGACTTCTTCTCCTTGGCCAGATCTATTCCACCCCCAACAATCTTCTATGCATTTAACTTTTTGAAACTTTGCACTTTTAGAGAGATAAGGGATTGACTCTGTGTACACAAATTTACACAGCGACAGTAGGGTTGAGGTCTGTTATTTCTCACCTCTATATATTTATTTATTTAAAAACATTTTTGCTGTTAACAAGCATGTTTATCTCTGGAGAAGCAAATCCACAGTTTGAGAACTGCAAAACTAAGCATCTCTGATGGTATCTTCTAGACTGAGTCTGGATGCTAAATTGAGCTCTGTTGGAGCCAAGGTAGGAACATGGCCCCTTCACAAGGTAGACGAGACATTTGTGGGATCCTTTTTGAATCTCTTTCCCTGCTGCTACTGCTGTCTCAGCTACCTGCTTGTTCTAGTCCCCTAAATCTGTGAGTGTCTGTCATTCTTAGGTATTTTTACAGTATTGTTTTTTCATTGGTCGGTTAGGTTTCAGTGTTCATGATGTTGGATTCCAACTGATCAATCAAAACTGTACTGTGGCATGAAATTCACATAGTGGAGGTATCATTCCTTAGCATGTTGACCCTGCCCCGGAGTCGAACTCTGGTAATTTGAGCTGAACCAGTACCTCTCATGATGAGAAATTAGGCTAAATAAAAGTTGGTTTCCTCAGTTTGTAGCAGATGATTTCTAAATCTTGCTCAGGAGCAACTAATTTTGCTGAGTAGTAAAGTTTTGAGACTGGCAAGGCAGCAGGAAAATCCAGTTGATATAGAAGTCTGCAGCATGTTTCTTCTGCAACACAGGGCCTTAATCACAAACACATTAAACCTCTCCTCTGCTCCCCACATTGGCTTCCCTTAGAATTCTGAATCAAGTTCAAGGCTTTTGTCCTTGTCTCCATTTGTAAATAGATAAGTGAAAATATTCAGGACTAAAATGCTAACAGAAAAAAATCCCTGCTTCATAATTTATGCTTTGTAACTCTTAGTCTGTGCAGATTAGATATCTACTCAGTTTGATCAATTGACTTTTTTGGACATGAGTTTGGTTGCTTGTGTACATAATTGAACATCCACATGGTTCAATTTTGGAAGCTAGACCCAGGCTCTTAAAAATTTGCAACCAACATGTTTTGCCAAATGAAAGATTATGAAAATATGCCCCCAGTTGTAAAAGCACTTTGAGCTACATGGATGATGAGCCCTGTTTAAATGAGAAGTATTACTGTTTTATCATTTCAAGGTGTGCCAACACTGAGATTTCTATATCAGATTCACTAATAACAATGAATGGTATTGTGTAAAGCAGTTACAGCCTTTTGAAAAACTGAAGGGCTTCCAGAAAGCCTGGTGATTATGTTTAGACCAAAGAAAAAGGTAAGAGCTAAATGTATATACTTAAAGTCTATAACTATATATAATTCCAGATCTTTTCATTAATAACAAATATTTCATAATTCTTGCCAATTACTAGTAGTGTTTCTATAAATATTAACATTTTTAAATACTTCGGCTCAGCCAAATAAAAAAAGGTATGGTTTTTTTATCATCTAAAGTGCAATTTGCTTGGAAAGAAAACTGAGGCCTTAAAATTTGAAGATAGAAATTTAAGTGGAGTTTCTTTGGACCTGTGTAGCATTGATACAAGAAATATGAATTTTTTTGCTCAACAAAAGTACCTTTTTTAAAATAAATCTTCATCACAAAAGCACAAAAAAAAAGTGGGGGGCAGTGTTCCCTCTAATTTTTGACAGGCCGTGTGTGCAAAAAATTTCTTCTGTACAAATTTTTTAAGCAGAGTTCAAATTCGTGCACCATGAGGAAAATGCGCCCAAGCGAGTAAAATGCTTATACATTTAAAAAGCTTTAATTGCAATTTGTGGTGATAATAGTTTTACACCATCTTGTTTTATAAATGTCATTTTTAAATACTTAGGAAATTTAACCAGCTTTCCCTTTCCCCCCCCCTTGCCAGCTAGTAGAATCTGGCTGTGTTGATAGATGACGGGCGAAGAATGTCAAAAGTCGCCCGTAAATGATATTTCAGCCTGGCTCCAATGTAGTATTTCATTTTTTGTGCGCGTGGTGTTTAGGATCTGTGTGCATGCGAACAGCTTAGAGGGAACAGTGGCAGGGAGGTGGAGATTTATCACCCTTTTTAGGAATGCAAAATAAATACATAGAAGTGGTGGTTGGAAGTCGCCAATGCATTAAAAAAAAAAAGTAATTAAGTTTATACATGTCTGACACTAACTTTTAAAATATTCTATTATATGTCAAGAGATTTGTTATAGAAAAGTGTGCACTGTTACAATTTTTAACTCCAAGTTCCTGTTTGGGGTAGAAATTGGTGGGTTTCTTTTACTGACTAGAAGCATAAGATATTGTCTGTCTGTCTGAAAAATGGGAGCCCTGCCAGAATGCAGGAGGAAAAAGTCTTTTTCTTTGTCTTAAAAATATAAATAAAATAAAATTAAGGTTTGTGTATACAATCAATGCCCAAGAATTAGTAAGTAGTGTGCCAGCAGATATTATGGAAAGAATGCTGCTGCTAATATGAAAAGAAGGTTGAAATTCTGTTTTAAAAGCTAAATTTAATAGCCTCCCTTTTTAAAGTGAAGGTTTTATTTGATGTCTGAACACAAATCAACTTGTTTTTCAATAACATTTTTATCTATAGAATTTTAATGGCTGCCACAGCTGAAAGTCTGTAATTGCTTATTGTCATCTTTAGAGTGATATTTATGTTATGAGAAATGTGCTCTTCAGTCTTCATGGTATAAAGTGTGCTGTGCATGTACTTAAAGCATGGAGAAACACAGCATATTCATTTGTAAAATTCAGTTTAAAAAAGTTAATTTTTAAAAAAAATTCTCCTGATTTACAGCTTCACTGATGTGGTGGAGTCAATAATAGGTACTGCTTTTTGGTGTTGTCTAATGTTTCGGCACTGCCAGGTAATTTTAGGTCCTAGTTTTAGGAGGTTTTTTAGAGTAGCTTTGAAAAGGCAATTGTATTAACCTACCAGTAGTAAAACCTAAGATAAAAAGCATCCGTGTATTGCTCAACACTTCACCAAAAGTGGCTTTATATTGATTTCAGGATACGCCAATAGGATTGGCTCCTACAACAGAGAAGTTTGGTGTTAGTACATGAGAGTAAGAAAGTGAAACAGACTATAAATGGAAGTAACAATATCTACACTTCGTTTATTCGTTTATTTTTTATTGTTTGGGCTGAATGAAGGGCAAAACCTTAATGCTATAATTGATGAAAATATATCTTAATTTTAATTCTCTAAGGTAGTATTAAAATGTATACATATATTACCAGGTATTTTTAATGAGGCAGTTCCCCTGTTGCCTGTATGAGGTTATTAAAAGTTTAATAACATATGCTTATGGTCTTATTGCTCAGGACACGGGAGGATTTTACGCCACTTTTTCTTTTTTTCCTCTTTTGTCCCCCTAGGAAAAATTCTTCATCAGTGTCATTTGTAGCCTTCCTCTTTCAGTGAATGGAAAACATTTCCCTATAAAGTAGAATTGATTTCCTGTTAATTGTGTGGCCTGTGGTATCAATATTGGCGGCTGTTCCACATTATCACTAGTAATTCTAGTTAAAAAAAAACAAAACAAAACGAAAACTCACTGTACGTGTTGACTGGCTTCTGGTAGAGTCTGTGTTTTGTAGATCTATTTTTTTCCTTCTAACCATATTTCCTTAAGCTCTTAATAGTATGGGTTGATGTATTTATAATTTGTTGGTCAAGATTTGAAGATATTGAGGTCAGATGAAATTTAAAAATAGAATTGCTAATATTGCCAACAATAAAGGCAGTTGCGCCTTTTGAAATATTTTAGCTTTTAGGATGGGGAGGGGGAAGGTTTTCTGAATTAGTTTATCAAGCAATATCTCTGTTTTTTGTAAAGCTTAGGGTGTTGGTTTTTTTAAAGTGAATTATGAGATTGGGGTATAGGCCATTGTAAAAAAGAAAATTTAAAAAAAACCTATCTAAATGTCTTCCTACCTTTTCTGACACATTCTAGGAAGAAGAGTGACTTTAGAGTGAATATAGAGTAATATGGTTATTTTATCAGCAAAGCTAAACTTTGAACATTGCCTTCTTTATATTGATAAGATAAAGTTTTTATTTGAAAACGTTTGAGGCATGTTGTTAAATATTTTTCAAAGTACTAAATGAAGATACAAACATATTGAAACAATAGCCAAACTTCATAGGTCCCTTTTTGAACACTTTCCAGTTCACAAATACTTTACAAGACAAAGAGGAAAACAGTAAAACAACTTTTCCTTCAAAGAGTCTTATTAAAATGGTTTCCATTTTAACCAAACCTCCATACTCTGATAGCTGTTTATATTTCTTCACTCCAGTATCTAATCTTAATCAAGACTTCTGATTAGCAAGATTTTTTTTTTTAATCAGCAGGTGAAATAAATAGGAAGGTGCAAGTCTTCCTGTTTTGCATAGCATACTGTTTGGCTAGGTTTAACAAGGCAGTCTAGATGGCTTTTCTCTTGGTGTATGCTTAAAAAGGATGTGAAAGGCACTACTATCCACTAAGTCAATATGCAAAAGGCCCAAGGTTGCGTCCAAATCTGTCTTCCTCATAGCACTGTTTTCCTCTGCTGTTATCCATCAGGCTTGACAGCCTGAAACTGATTTATTACTTTGTTCAGAGTTCCAAGTGTTCTCTGACTTAATTGAAAGCAAAGAATTTTTGATGGTTTTATTAAAATGAAATAAATGAGTTTTTCTGTTAAACTGTGAACATTTGGGCCAATTTCCCTTTTCAGTGTGAGGCAGACTACTCTATTTTGGTGTCTTCTGAGTTTTCACATTACTGTACTAATGACAGTAACATAATTAAGTCATATTCAGGAGTTTGGGAATAGCTTTGGGGCTTTGACTAACACTATTTCAATTTGAATAATACTATGTATGAATCACTCTGATTTAAGCTTTAATAAACTCAATTAATTTATAGACTTTTCTGTGGTTTTGTCATATCACGTCTTTTCACATTAAACGGGTCAATGAGACTCTCCAGCATGGTCTGACAACTGCTGACTTGTAGATTTGAAAGAAGAGGCTGACTTTTTAAATTTGACTCCTTGTTTTTGTAAATGTTTTTTATATTATCTATAGTGCTCCATGTCCACTGAATTATTTCATTTCATATTATAGTTTCCGTTCTCCATATCCACTGAAGGTAGGACAAGAAGTAATTGGCTTAATCAGGGAGATTTAGGTTAGATGTTGGGAAAAACATTCTAACTATAAGGAAAATTAAGCACTGGAATAGGCTTCCGTGGGAGGTTATGAAATCCCTATCACTGGACATTTTTACAAACCGGTTAGATAAACTACTCCCAGGGATGGTCTGGGTATTCTTGGTCCTGCCTCAGCGCAGGGGGTTGGACTAGATAACCTCTCCAGGTCCCTTCCAGTTCTACATTTTTAGAATTCTGTGATTGTACAAAATTATTTACTAGCATCAGTCTTGGTCCATGCCTGATGTTTGGTCTCTTGCAGCTTGGCAGGATGTTGAGTAGGCCTGGCTTGACATGTAATAGAACTGTACAATTTTTCAAAGTGTCTGACTAGACTGTACATTAAGTATGTAAAATATATTAAGGTCCAGTTTATCAGAAGAATATATCAGCTTTTTCTTTTTCTGGATTGAAATCTTTTATCGTTATCTTTTAAGGAGTGAAATACTAATAATACATTCCATTAGAATTATTTTCATATAGTAATGAATGAATTCACATTAGTAATGTGGTGTGGACATTTATTTTCTAGAACAAAATCTCAAATTAAAATCGACACTTGGCATACTGTATACTTGTAGGAGTAAAGTATTGGACTGTTCAGTAGCATTTTAAAGTTGTAACATCTTCATTTCAAAAGAGCTTGTATTTTACAAACAGCAGTACTGAAATGCTATCACCTTGAAGCCTGAAACATAAAATCTAGTTTTCCCCATCTTGGCACACACAATACCAGTTGCTATAGTACATGAAATTATATAGGCCTTTTAAAAAAAAATCTAGATATAGTATTTATGATTAAGTTGGGAGGGTGCATTTTTGAACTTGCTTTATTTATTTTTTTAAATGTGAAAAATATTTTTGTCATTATTGTATGAGTTTAACTCAAGTAGTTCATTTTCCTTTCTAAACAGGATAGAAAGAGATTTCCAGAACTCAGCAAAGATGAATATGGTCAAGAGAATCATGGGCCGGCCACGGCAGGAGGAGTGTAGCCCTCAGGATAATGCTCTAGGGTTGATGCACCTGCGCCGACTCTTCACAGAACTTTGTCATCCTCCTCGGCACATGACCCAGAAAGAACAGGAAGAAAAACTTTACATGATGCTGCCAGTGTTTAACAGGGTAAGCCAGGTGATCTGATGAGAGACTTTTCTGGTGCTGGCTAGGTCTTATCTACAGTGGAGGAGAGCGTGGAGTAGCTCATGTGCACTAACTACTCTGCACTAACTCGCTGCAAAGATGAATTCACACCCTATCTCACTCCACACTAATTTCCTTGTGCAGATAAGTCCTAAGAGTACTTATAATCTAAATTTGGTGGAGATTGTTTTCCTTTAGAATTGACGGGATTGGGAATATACAGTGGAAACACAACAGAAATTATAATTTTTGTGTTGCCAACATTTTCCTTTTTTGATGTTAAAAGTAATGTTATGTTAGGAAATCTCTAAGGATGCACAGCAGCCTGAGGTTATGTTCCCTTTTATTAACTCTTCATTCTAAAGTAGGGATCTAAACTAGCTTCTAGATTGTCCCAGAACTATTTAGAAAATCTTGCTTTCACATGAGAGTTTGAGTCTGCATGTTCAAAAGCCCAGGTTATATTCAGACTCAGAAATGATTCACTTGATGCTGACACTTCTTTCAGTTGCCAATGCCAGCCACATTACGCTGGAAAAACCCAAGTCCCCAGCCCAGAGAGGTTTTCTTTATAACCTTTTGTCTTTTGTCACTCAGTTATTGTGCTACTTTAATATAAGTAGTTCTTTTGAGGACTGTTTCAGGTACTTTGGAGGGCACCATGTATTTCTGAAGTATAGTACTACCTATCCACTAGAGAGAGATCTAGGAATGCAATTGTTTGGTTTTTTTGCAGGTATATGCTTGTATATACTATTGGGGAGGATTGGAAGCATCAGCAAATTGAAGATCAAACATTTCAGTAAGCAAGCCTGAAAAGAAAAGTTATTTATCAAACTCAAAAAGATAAAATAACCTAAAATTGGCTTGTTAAAGGTTTTCATTTGTACAGTGTGATTAAACTGGTTACATGCTGTTTAGAATGACGAACCAATGTCAAAATACATCTTTAATGTAGTTTTCTAGGCAGTTCACACATTGGCACCACAGTTTGCTGCCATACAACACACTCTTCTTTCAGGAGCAAAGGATTTGTAATATTGAATTGACCTATTAAGTAGCATGATCAAGTAGATAGGTCTCCTGAGTCCCAATCTAGTTCCCCGGGTTCTATTCCCAGCTCTGCCACTGAACATGCCATGTGACCTTGGCCGAGTTCTCTCTTTGCCTCCATTTCACAGCCCACCTTTTATCTTGTTATAAGCCCTTTTTGGGCATGGACTGTGTGTGTAGAATACCCAACATAATGGAGCTTTGATCTTGGTTGGAGCTTGTAAGTGCTACTGTAATACTAATAAATCTGTGATCCATCAGTAGGTGATATTTTAAAAAGTAAATAATATCTTATACACATGATGAATCACTTAGTTGTAAACATGTGAGGGAGAAAGTTCCTTCCTGATCCCTACAGTAACTCGATTTGAGTACTGTGATGGTATGCTGTTTTATCTAGAAATTCTGTTGCTGATTAAATTAACTGTTACTTTCTTTTAAAACCAGCTACAATAATTGTGTGTAGACACAGACAGCAAGCTGTCTTCAGTGTCTCTGCCCAGGACCTTGCAGACTTGAAGGAGAAAATTAACAAGATCCATCATTAGCTCCTTCTGCTTCTTGTCTCTGTTTCCTCATCTCTCCCTGTAATCATGTCTCCTTTACGCTAGTCACTGACTCCAATCTCTTTGAAAGGAACGTGCTCTTAAAATCCATTTCAGTTTGGTTGCTGCCCTCTCCTCTCCCCAGAACCTCTGTTACTAATATCTCAAATGGTTCTCCCTGGCTAACTGTCTGGTCCTTGATTTTATCCTTATCCTCCTTGGCCTTTATTAGTGTTGATCACTTCCTTCTCTTGGACATCTCTTTTCCTTTGTTTTCATGGGCCTCTCCTTTCATGGTTCTCCGTTAATTCTTCTGACTGCTCTTTCAGCCTTATCTTTGATATGGCTCTTTTCCTTTTGTCTCTGTAGAAGTCTGAGTTCTGCCTATGTTCCCCTCACTTTTTCCTTTGATGACCTCATCTGCATCCACATTTTGTTACTTCTGTGCTGAAGACACATTCCTTTTCTTCTGTCTCATAAACTTAGTGGTCTCATGTATCCGAGTTTTCAGCTTGTCATATTCTAGGGCGTACTGCTGTGTAAATTCAGTCCAGCCATAACTGATCTCTAGAGACCTGCAAATTCATGGATATCTGTGGACCATTTTTTCAGATCGCAGATTGGGTGCAGGTACAAGTTTAGTATCTGTGCAGGGCTCTACTGAGCTCCCTATTTTTTCTTAAGCCCTTCTTATTTCCTTATTTCACCATTTTCTTGTGACATCATCATCCATTTTTTCTCTCAGATATTTTTAATCTGTCGTCTTTGGAATCCTCTCTCCCAGTAGAAATACAAGCTATTGCCAAATGTTGTCACCTTTTATTTACAACCTCTCTAAAATCTGAATCTTCTCTGTATTGATGAATAAAACTCCGTGATTTCCTGTATGTGGAATCACTGACAACCATTATCAGTCTTCTTCACGCCACCCAGAATGCCACAGCCAAAATGTGTTCGTGTAGGTCAACCAGACCATGTCACTTCATTTTTTTTTAATCACTCTATTAGTTTTTCCCTTGCCTTCAAGAGCCTGCAAACCTCCAGGCTGACCTACAGCTTAAATCTGTCTACTGTTGTGTCTTCCCCCTCACCCCATGACTGCTGTTCCTCCCACAGTCTGTCAAGCCCCCCCACCTATCATTGTCCACAATACACTCTATGAAAAGGAAAGAGATTTACCTTTAGCAGCATGAACAGGAATTAGAAGGTGACTCCCCTACAGAGGAAAAAGGTGGGCATTGGATCAGCTTCATCGGTCTTAGAAGACACTATTCAATTTCATGAGCCAGCTTGTCAGCAGAATGGTAACAAAATTTAAATCTACCATCTGTTTCATTAGAAGAAGCACCTCATCTAGTCTTTTGATATTCTTTGTACTCTTTCTACCAACAAAGTATCCTTACTAATCTTGGAAGGTCTCTGGCAACCAGTGAAATCAGTATATAATAACCCATCATTTCAAAAAAAGCAGACAAATTATATCAAATTTCCTTATAAGGGTTTCCTGTGTTTTCACGTGGATCCTTGGCAATTTCTTCCTTGTTTTTACTGCAGATGCCTCTGCAAGATCTGGGTATTTACCCTCCACTTGTTTTACCAATAAAATAAAAACCAGCAGGATCTCATTAAAGGGGAAAAGGCAAAATGCCACATTTATTGTGAATACAGAAAGAATCATAGTAAGCAGTTAGTTGTAGCTATAACATTCCATTCAATTACATATGTATTCACACATTCATTCATACACACACACACAGGTTCTGCAAGGTTGTTATCATAATTATCAGCCTTAGAGTTGCTCGTGCCAAGCCACTGCCCAGGTGGCCTGGACACAAGGAGGGAGCAGGGCCTCGTCAGATGCACATCTGACGCTCCTGGAAGTTGGTTTGCAGAATCAGACCCCAAAGTTCTCAGTTTCTAGAGTCCATTTTTACAGGAATTTATTTCTATGCCAGTCTATGGGAATTGCTTCATCGTGCTGTTGCTGAATCAATCAGCAGATGGCACATTCCTGATGGCTCCATGTTGTTCTTTGGTTCTCCCATCCTTGAGGCTGTTGGGTGGATTCCAGTCTGCCTTCCAGGGGTCCTCTGGTTGTTTCCACTTCACGCCTTCTTCGGCCGATGGACACTGGATTCTTAGGCTGGCACCTCCCTGATCATTCAGTTATTATCCGCACCAAGCATCCATCCATATACATCCTCTATCTCTATTTTAAATCACAATTGTTAACAAAGCGATATAGATAGAACAAAAGATGGGGAGTCTCTGTGTGCTGTTTCTGTTGTTACAAAGTATTGCTTTGAGAAAAGACTCTGTCTTAGGATGTACTAACACAATTAGCAGCTTGCAAGTTTCACACAGAGAGGGAGAGAAACAGTACCAAAAACCAAGAGACCTCTTAATTAATAATACCCTGGAATTTAAACTATGGGGAATCAAACTCATTTGTGTTTTTAATACAGAACTTCCTTAATATGATCTAACACACTCCTAATGACAGAGAAGGGGAAAAAATTGATTACTTGAGCAGGAAGCTGGGGTTTTGTTTTGTTTTTACTTCCTTGAGTATGAGGATTGCTAACTGTCAAGTGGTCATGGCTAGGTACCAATTTCATCTTGGGGATAAAATTTCACTTTTTATAAAGAATTTTCCTGAAGAGCATCAGAAGTTAGCTAATGTCCTTATTAAAGAGGGACAAAATGGGGTTAAACATGCTCTTAGACAAGCATCTTCGATGTCTCGGACACGGCTTCAAGATTAGTAGTCTCTTCTCTAACTCCTTGAAGATGCATGTGGTTACGTTGTTTTTGTCTTCCCTTTGAAGTGAAATCAGAAACTGAGCGTCCTTCATTTTAGAGAGACAGACTTTTCCATTCTGAAACAAAGTTTTAGAGAAAATGAAAGAGGTGAGATCAACAGCAAGATCTATGGAACTTGGACAGCCTTTTAGAAGAACTCCTACTTCTGCGTTTAGGTACCAAAGACATTTTCATCATGATCTTACTACACTCAAAGAAGATATCAGTATCAATAATGGTGATCGCAGCAGCTTCCTTCACAGCAACCTCAATATAGAAAACCATCAGGCAAATCTATAATGAGACCCAAGAGCAAGTCTGCCTCTTGTTCCTTACTTACTATTTAAACCTCTTGTTTGACATAGAGAGTGAGAGCCACAAACTAATACAGGACACTTGTCTACCCTTTGGAAGCAGTCTGTCCACTGTCACAGCAATTGGCAGAAGATCTTTATGGACAGATGGGTGTTGGATATAATAAAAGAGGGTTACACCATCCAGTTTCAGACCCTTCCTCCATAACAACCCCACTCTCCTCCCTTTTCAGAGAGTCTTCTCATGAGAGGGTTTTAAGAGCAGACATTCATTCTCTATTACTTTACGGAACAATAGAGGAAGTTCTAGAAAGTCTTAGTAATCAGGTCTTCTATTACCATTATTTCCTTGTTACAAAGAAGGATGGAGGTTCCTGACAAATACTTGATCTGTGAAAATTAAGCAAGTACATTTGAACTGTTCCAGTTCAGGATGGTGACCCTTGTGACAATTATCGTCCGTCTAGACCCTCACTCACCTATCTAGAGTCATTGGCCAACCAGATCTCAAGGATGCTTATTTCTATACTCACAGAAAATACTTGTAGATTTTCCTTGGGTCAAGAACATTTCCAGTACAGGCCCTTCAGTCTTTCTACTGCACTCAGAGTTTTTACAAAATGTCTTTCTGTCATAGCAGCTTTCTTGAGAAGATGAGGGTTTTTTGTTTTCCCATAGGTAGCTTGTGAAAGCTCAAGAAGAGCTGAGCAGAGTCATTCTTTACAGGACTTCATATAAGCTGTTTTTTTGTTTGTTTGTTTTTTAATATGACTAACTGCAGAGTTAGCGCTGTTGCTGCTCAGCTATTATCTAGATCAGTGTTTCCTGAACTTGGGACATGGCTTGTTCAGGGAAAGCCCCTGGCGGGCCAGGCTTGTTTGTTTACCTGCCGTGTCCGCAGGTTCGGCCGATCGCGGCTTCTACTGGCCGTGCTTTGCTGTGCCCGGCCAACGGGGGCTGCGGGAAGCGGTGGCCACTATGTCCCTCGACGCGCGCCGCTTCCTGCAGCCCCCATTGGCTGGGCACAGCAAAGCACGGCCAGTAGAAGCCGCGATCGGCCGAACCTGCAGACGTGGCAGGTAAACAAACCGGTCCAGCGCGCCAGGGGCTTTCCCTGAACAAGCGGCATCCCAAGTTTGGGAAACACTGATCTAGATGGTTCAGACGTGTACAGAAGAGAGTTATAGAAATGTTTCATGGAACACATGCTACTAGAGCAGTTGCTACTTATACAGCATGTTTTAGACCTGTTCCTCAAATTGGGATTTGTAAAGTGGCCATGTGGAAGACACAGCTGTTAGGTCTGATGCCCGGTTTGGTAGGGCAGTTATCCAGTCTTCATTTAATTAGGACACTGTGTCCCACCATCTGTTTTTCTTATACTGCTGAACTAACTATTGCAAGAGTGGATATATGCAGAGGATCTATGAAGAAGAAGAAATGAAGGTTACTTACCTGTAGCTGGAGTTCTTTGAGGCGAACTCTGCGTATTCACACTCCCCTCTTTTCTTCTTCTTGCCCGTGGACTCTTAGTTAATCTATGCTCTGCAGTAGCGGTATAAGGAACTGAGGTGGCAGTTGCTGCTGCTGCTGCTGCTTTTCCTTTTTATAGCCTCACCTTCAGAACGTACTTGAACATTAAGGGGAGGCATAAGAGGGGTGCATGAGTGCTCTAGCAGACACTACTTACAGAAGATTCCACTGTTCTGCTACACTGGTCAGTGCCTGTCCCAAGAGCGTAAATGTGAAGAGTCCATCTCAAAGAACTCCAGTGCCAGATAAATAGCCCTTGTTTTGGGCATCTGAATAAAACTTCATTTTCAAAAGTACTGAACACCCAGTACATCTCTTATATTCAAGGGGAAAATCAGAGCATGGTTATTTAGATGCCTAGAAAATAGAGATAATGGCTTGATTTTCAGATGTGTAGTGTACCTGAAGTTCTCATTAGTGTCAGTGGGAGGTGTACGTGTTTAGCAACTTTGAATAATGAGGCCATAAGTGTCTGAGTTTAGGCATCAAAACTGGAAGACTTTGACATTTCTAGTTTTCCTTTTGCAGAGCTTATAAACTGCTGCAAGTAATAGGCATCCTCTTCACTTTTGTCCTCCCTCAAACCTCCCTGCTGCTGGAAAGAGAAGAGGTCTACCCCTTCTTTGCTAGCTTCCATTTTTTTGGGTCCTCCTTTCTCGTGAATAACCGTAGTGCCTGTCTCTTCCCAAAGTGCTGCATCATGAAGCTAATGTGATACTTGAGTTTCAGTACTTCTGTTTTATTGCTGCCTAGAGTTCTGAATAGCAGAAGAGAAACAGAAAAGAGCATTGGCAAGTTAAAAAACTGTATCAGAGTGAAAGTTCTGAGCAGTGTTAAAGATAGTGGAGCAGGCTCAGGAAGACAACCCTGCATTGGCTTCACTCATATTTAGAAAGCTAACTTTGCAACCATAAGGGTAAAAACTTAACTTTTAAAAAAAAATGGGCGTTTAGATTCTGCGTAAGTTGACAAAGTTGATCTGCTTATTCACTGGGACAGATGGATTTGTCACACCCTGATCTAACACAATGTGTTGAATTCAAAAACTTCTGTTCAATTGTGTGCTAAATTCCTAATGGTAAAAGAGATTTGGTTGCAAGTGAAAAACTGCAACAGATATTACCACATTACAAAATCTGTTTTCTCTTGTCTTTAGGTGTTTGGAAATGCTCCTCCAAGTACAATGACAGAAAAATTCTCTGACCTCCTACAGTTTACTACACAAGTGTCACGATTGATGGTGACAGAAATTCGACGGAGAGCATCAAATAAGTCCACAGGTAGTGCATGGGGTGACAGACTGGGCCTTGTAAAGTGTGTGTTGTGCATTCCAAAGAAGTCAGTAATGTGCCAATGAGCTCTCGTCTGTGAGAGCTGTATGGATGCTTATAAAATGAATATTGGGAGGGTGCAGCATGTATTTATAGGTTTTTACACTCAGATATGTTATCTCTAAAAGCATTTCTAAAGCACCGTAGCTAATTATTATCACAAGACAGTAGCAAGTTCGTTCCAAAGACAGACAAAAATCCTCAGACATAGAAAAATGTTGCCATGCTTCTCTTCTGCTCTGTTTGATAAATGGCTTTGCATGGAGGTGAATCTTATATTGTACCTTGAATATGGGAAGTCTTGAGCTCTTCTTGCTTTCCTCTGAGAGTTGCCTAGCAGGCGATTCACAGCTGAGAAGACTCTGCTTCAGTCTTCTGCTAGTGTTACCATGTGTTGTCTGCTAAGGCTCATTTGTGTCTCTGGTGGTACTGAGGGAGTGGCGGCAGCACAGAGAGAAAAGATCCTGTCCTTTCAGTGTTTTAAGGATGAGGACCAGTATCTCAGTTTGGATCTGGTGGTGAATGAAGAGAGAGTGCAGATTGCAGAGTGCTGACGTTAAATGCTCTTAATGGTCTGTTCCATTTATGAAGTGGGGTGATGCGTGTTGGACCAGCTGCAGTTTCCTTCTGTTTCTCAGGTAGACTGAGTTACAGTAATCCACTCCAAATGGCTAAGTCCAACAGGATTCCAAGGTTGTGTATTAAGAAAAATGTGGAATTAGAGAGAATCCAAAGGAGAGCAATGAAAATAAGTAGTTTAGAAACCTGACCTATAAGGTAAGGTTTTTAAAAAAACAAAAACAAAAAAAACTGGGCATGCCTAGACTTGAGAAAAGAAGACAGCCTTCAAATAGGTTAAGGGCTGTTATAAAGAGGATGGTCATTGAGTCAGTGAATCATAGGGTTGGAAGGGACCTCAGGAGATCATCTAGTCCAACCCCCTGCTTGAAGCAGGACCAATCCCCAATTTTTGTCCCAGATCCCTAAATGGCCCCCTCAAGGATTGAACTCTCAACCCTGGGTTTAGCAGGCCAATGCTCAAACCACTGAGCTATCCCTCCCCCTGTGTATGATCTGTTATTCTCTATGTCCACTGAAGGTAGGACAAGAATTAATGTGCAGCAAGGGATATTTAGGTTACATAGAAAGATTTTCCTAAAAACTGTAAGGGTAGTTAAGTACTCGAATAGATTACCAAGGGATGTTGAGGAATCCCTGTCATAGGTTTTTAAGAACGTGTTTGGCAAACACCTGCCATGGATGTTTGAGATTTGCTTGGTCTTGCCTCAGCGTGTAGGGGTTGGACTTGAACTGCTTTCCAATCCTAAATTTCCAAGATTCTATGGGTTTTGATGAGTCTGGTGCTTCAGTGGACGTTAGGCATGTTTATCTTGAGAGAATTTGGTTTGTAAACACGCTTGTAGATCGATAAAAGCTGTTACTTGTATATTATTGTATATGTTATGTAAAAATCTATACACTTTGAGGTATGAGAAGAAATGATTTTAAGAGAAATTTGGTGCCTTAAAAGGGAGGGGAGTGTTTGCGCGTGTTTAGAGTAAAACTCTGTACTAATCTTGCCTTTAGTTAATTGAAATTGCTTTATCTGTTTTTATAAAAGTTCTGAACAATTGTCTGTATAAATGGGACTTGGCTTATTTGCATGCTGTTTGGTTTGTAGATTTTGTATCCAATATTTAATGCTGACTTTTCATAGGCAATACAGAATGCTATGGTGCATCAGCAAACTAACACTGAACTACACTAATAACTAAATTTTGCACTTAGTGAACAAACAAAAAATGCATCACAGGTAGTAGTGAAAGTACCGCACTACAGTGTATAAAAATAATCAATTCTTAGGAGACCTCACAATACCAGTCTGTTTATCACTATCTTTTGCAAAGCGGAGACAGTCATTATTTTAGATGAATTATAAAATGCATGGATTAGTAAAGCGCACTTATGACGTATGTATTTCTTGCTTTTGGTGGGCTCTTGATCAACCATGCTAAGTCACGGTTTTATATTCTCATTTCAATTTTGTATTTGGGGAAGTTCTTTATGGAATAGACTTTGATCTGAAATCTGTCATGTAGTATTTATTTAACTAAAGACAATACAGCTAAGCTCTGCCAGAATTACTACATCAGTAAAATGCTGTTATTTAATGTTACTTTAAATCTAGAGATTGTGAGTTGTGGTTAAGGGTTTCAGAAGAACCATCCCCTTTTGTTTACACTTTCAATGCATATTTTTGATGTTAAAAATTTATATAAAGAGAATTAATGTGCAAAGGTAGGAGTGTCTCTTAAAGCACTCCACTTCGTATTTTCTCTACTCAGTTTTGATGGTCAGTTGCCAGTAAATGTGGAAAAATTTGTTATCCATGGACAATGGATTATTAGTTCCTTCTTTACAAGTGTTAAAATGAACAGGGAAGTCAGAGTAGGGAAGGCTGCATGAAAAAATAATTTAAAAAATTCGTTAACTAGAATCCTTTGTGTAATGTTGCTACACCATTTACATCCACATGCAAAATCTTTCTAGCCACACTGAGAACACATTTACTTTCCTCCATTATTTACTATTGTTTTTAAATTGCTGCAGTTCAGTAGTGAACATGTTCAGAATTGGTTTGTTGAAGGACTGCTGTGACCCTTTTTCTCTTTACTTTCAGTGTATGTAGACTGTAAATGAAAAGATTTGGTTTTGAAGATTGAGGAGTCTGTTTGTTTTTGTTTTTTTTTAAAGTAGTGTATATGTATCACTTGGATTCTTGCCGATTTACTTTCTTTACTTTATACCCTTGCAGGAGGTGTAGAAATGTATAATAATTCAGTATATTAGATCTACAAGTCGATTGATTGACTTGTGTATAGTTCTAAAAGTTAGGTGCAGATGCCTAAATGCATAGAGCAGATGTGAAAATAAATCTTTCTCTTTGTGTGAAATAATTATTTAAATGGAAAATTTCAGTGTTCTTACGTGTCTCTTTTTCACCAGCCCTGGATCAAGTAAGACTTGTTGCTATTTTAGCAACAAGAAGAAAGTCAAGGAAAGTGTGGGCCCCTTACTGAATGAGGGAGGCAACCTAGTGACAGAGGATGTGGAAAAAGCTAATGTACTCAATGCTTGTTTTGCCTCTGTCTTCATGAACAAGGTCAGCTCCCAGACTACTGCGCTGGGCAGCACAGCATGGGGAGGAGGTGACCAGCCCTCTGTGGAGAAAGAAGTGGTTCGGGACTATTTAGAAAAGCTGGACGTGCATAAGTCCATGGGGCCGGATGCGTTGCATCCGAGAGTGCTAAAGGAGTTGGCGGATGTGATTGCAGAGCCATTGGCCATTATCTTTGAAAACTCATGGCGATCGGGGGAAGTCCCGGACGACTGGAAAAAGGCTAATGTAGTGCCCATCTTTAAAAAGGGGAAGAAGGAGGATCCTGGGAACTACAGGCCAGTCAGCCTCACCTCAGTCCCTGGAAAAATCATGGAACAGATCCTCAAGGAATCAATTCTGAAGCACTTAGAGGAGAGGAAAGTGATCAGGAACAGTCAGCATGGATTCACCAAGGGCAAGTCATGCCTGACTAATCTAATTGCCTTCTATGACGAGATAACTGGCTCTGTGGATGAGGGGAAAGCGGTGGACGTGTTGTTCCTTGACTTTAGCAACGCTTTTGACACTGTCTCCCACAGTATTTTTGCCAGCAAGTTAAAGAAGTATGGGCTGGATGAATGGACTATAAGGTGGATAGAAAGCTGGCTAGATCGTCGGGCTCAACGGGTAGTGATCAATGGCTCCATGTCTAGTTGGCAGCCGGTATCAAGCGGAGTGCCCTAAGGGTCGATCCTGGGGCCGGTTTTGTTCAATATCTTCATAAATGATCTGGAGGATGGTGTGGATTGCACCCTCAGCAAGTTTGCAGATGACACTAAACTGGGAGGAGTGGTAGATACGCTGGAGGGTAGGGATAGGATACAGAGGGATCTAGACAAATTAGAGGATTGGGCCAAAAGAAATCTGATAAGGTTCAACAAGGACAAGTGCAGAGTCCTGCACCTAGGACGGAAGAACCCCATGCACCGCTATAGACTAGGGACCGAATGGCTCTGCAGAAGTTCTGCAGAAAAGGACCTAGGGGTTACAGTGGACGAGAAGGTGGATATGAGTCAACAGTGTGCCCTTGTTGCCAAGAAGGCCAGTGGCATTTTGGGATGTATAAGTAGGGGCATAGCGAGCAGATCGAGGGACGTGATCGTTCCCCTCTATTCGACACTGGTGAGGCCTCATCTGGAGTACTGTGTCCAGCTTTGGGCCCCACGCTACAAGAAGGATGTGGAAAAATTGGAAATCGTCCAGCGGAGGGCAACAAAAATGATGAGGGGACTGAAACACGTGACTTATGAGGAGATGCTGAGGGAACTGGGATTGTTTAGTCTACGGAAGAGAAGAATGAGGGGGGATTTGATAGCTGCTTTCAACTACCTGAAAGGGGGTTCCAAAGAGGATGGATCTAGACTGTTCTTGGTGGTAGCTGATGACAGAACAAGGAGTAATGGTCTCAAGTTGCATGGGGGAGATTTAGGTTGGATATTAGGAAAAACTTTTTCACTATGAGGGTGGTGAAACACTGGAATGCGTTCCCTAGGGAGGTGGTGGAATCTCCTTCTTTAGCAGTTTTTAAGGTCAGGCTTGACAAAGGCCTGGCTGGGATGATTTAATTGGGGGTCGGTTCTGCTTTGAGCACGGGGTTGGACTAGATGACCTCCTGAGGTCCCTTCCAACCCTGATAGTCTATTATTCTATGACTTGCCAATTCGGTTTTGTTCACCAATAGCCACAGACAAGATTGCTGACGTGACACGTTTAAAAAATTGAAACTCCCCCCTCCCCCCCCCCCACTCTTACTGCTAAGATCATGGATGGAGGCTTCTGTGTGTGTGTTCTGTGCTCTTCATTCTTCTTTGACCTTCACTTTCAAAGAAATCTAGAAAAATAAGTCTTTTCTTTTTCTTTTTATTTCTTGGAAGCCTCTGTTGAATTCCCTGAAGATGGATCCACTGCACTATTTTTAAGGAGGCGTGCACGTTCCTCCCAATACAGTACTTTCAGACTGGATCGATCTTGTTGCTTGAGCTACTACAGTAACTCCTCATTAACGTTGTAGTTATGTTCCTGAAAAATGCGACTTTTAGCAAAACGATGTTAAGCGAATCCAGTTTCCCCATAAAAATTAATGTAAATAGCAGGGGTTACACACAGACACACAGACACACACACACACACAATATAAGCTTTAAACAAACAATCTAATACTGTACACAGAGATGACGATCGTGAAGCTTGGTTGAGGTGGTGGAGTCAGAGAGTGGGATATTTCCCAGGGAATGCCTTACTGCTAAATGATGAACTAGCAATTGGCTCAGCCCTCAAGGATTAACTTATTGTTGTTAATGTAGCCTCACACTCTACAAGGCAGCACGAATGGAGGGAGGGGAGACAGCATGGCAGACAGCGACAGCGACACACACCGTGTGTGTGTGTGTGAGAGAGAGAGAGAGAGAGACAGAGAGATGCGCATTTTCCCACTCTTAAGTATACTATCTTGTTAAGTTTATCAGCAAGCTGAGACCAGCAGCTGCTGCCAGGAAACTCCCTCTGTCCTGAGCCCTGTCCTGTTGTGTGTCCCCCCTGCTCTATGGAGATGGGGTAAGTGGGGTGCAGGAGCAGGGGGGAGGGGGACACCCTGACATTAGCCCCCCTCTGCTACCATCCCCCCCCCAGCAAGCAGGAGGCTCTTGAGAGCAGCTCCAAGGCAGAGGGCAGGAGCAACACATGGCAGTGGGGGGAGGGACAGCTGAACTGCTGGCAATTGATAGTCTGCTGAGCGGCTGCTGCACAGGGAACTTAGGGGAGCGGGGAGCTGATGGGGGGCTGCCGGTCCACCCTGGTTCCAAGCCCGCACCAGCTAGCTGCAATGGGCTGCTCTTCCTGCAAGCGGTGGACATAGC
Source organism: Chelonia mydas (assembly GCF_015237465.2). Lineage (NCBI taxonomy): Eukaryota > Metazoa > Chordata > Testudines > Cheloniidae > Chelonia > Chelonia mydas. The sequence continues at coordinate 19,828,295 of NC_057852.1, read as the reverse complement.
AGGCAGCTGCCAAACAATGTTATAAGGGAGCATTGCGCAACTTTAAACAAGCATGTTCTCTAATTGATCAGCAACTTAATAGCGTTAACTGGGACAACTTTAAGTGAGGAGTTACAGTATTTGAAAGCAAGACAAGGTGGATGAGGGAGTGTCTTTTATTGAACCAGCTTCTGTTGGTGAGAGAGACATGCTTTCCAGCTTATACAGAGTTCTTCAGGTCTGGAAAACTTACTCAAGGCAGGTCTAAACTTAAAATGCTGCACTGGTGAAGCTGCAGCACTTCAATGAAGATGCTCTTATGCCGATGGGAGAGAGCTCTCCTATCAGTGTACACCTCTTCCCCGATATAACGCGATCCGATATAACACGAATTCAGATATAACGCAGTAAAGCAAAAATGGTTTTCTGTCTTGTCTACAACATTGGTTTTCAAACTGGGGGGTTGCGACCCAGATACGGGGGGGTTGCGAGCCGCAAGGCCAGCATGCGGCTGCAAGTTGCGAGCCCCAACCCCTGCGCCAGGCTGTGAGCCCTGACTGCGATGCATGGCTGCGAACCCTGACCCTGTGTGGAGCTGCGGGGCTACGAGCCCCGACCCCGGCGTGTAGCTGTGAGTCCCGACCCTGACCCCTGTGCCGGGCTGCGAGCCCCGACCCCGACAGGGACGCGCGGCTGCGAGCCCCGACCCCAGGCTTGATGTGAAGGATGACATCAGATGCGCCCTTTCTAAAACAAAACCAAGAATAAAACTTCTTGTGTCAAATACTGTATTAATAATGGAAATGGTCGTGGCCAAAGCAAGTTCGATATAACACGGTTTCACCTATAACACGGTAGGATTTTTTGGCTCCTGAAGACCACATTATATTGGTAGAGGTGTAGTTAATCCACCTCCACAAGAGATGGTAGAAGCTGACCAGTTGACATAGCGCTGTCTACAAGGCAGGGATTAAGGTAAGTATAACTAGGTTGCTCGGGATGTGTGGATTTTTCACACCCATGAGTGAAGTAGTACTGACATAGGTGTCAGATTTCAGAGTAGCAGCTGTGTTAGTCTGTATTCGCGAAGTATAGGCCAGACCTCAGGATGTCACAGCTAAATACAAGGTGGAACAGATTGTTTACCATAAATAGTTAACAAATATTTCAAGGGACCATTCAAGATGAAGTAGCCTGTTAATACCCCTCCAGTCATAGGGAAGAAAAGGAGGGGGGGCAAAGCTGCTGGGGTTATGGTTATATAGGTTATAGATTGTTGTAATAAGCCATAAATCCAGTGTCTCCATTCAGCCCATGATTTTTATTATCTAGCGAAATTATGAATTGAAGTTCCCAGGCTCGTCCTTTGAAAGTGTTGTGCAGGTTTCCTCTGAAGATGAGGACTGATAGGTCGGATATAGTGATTGCTTTGTGAAAAGTGTTCACCCACAGGTGATGTGGTGTTTTTCTCTCTCATCATTTTTATCGTCTGTCCAGAGGATGAAAGTGTCATTGATATAAATCATTGGATTCATGGTGCATTTGTGGTGTACCTCATCCAGTGCACTAAATGCCCCAATAGCAGCTACATGGGTGAAACCAGACAATCACTACACTCTCGAATGTACTCACACCGGAAAATTCAGAATTTAACTTAAATTCTGTGTGGTGTTTGTAAAGAAGATCCACTTTCCATGCTGCATCTGTTCACGTAGTTGGCCTTGCTTTTTTTCAACAGAGGCTGCAAGTCGTGCCATAGTCCAGTTCCTGGAGATCAATCAAAGTGAAGAAGCCAGTAGAGGTTGGATGCTGCTCACTACAATAAATTTACTAGCTTCATCCGGTCAGGTTAGTTCTTCTTTATGATAATGATAATGAAAACCAAAGCAGGAATAATGTTTTAACCAAAATAATGTTTTCAGGTTTGCAGCATTCCTCATTAAATAGCACATGTGAAAAGGGGCCCTGGGAACATTGTACAGTGTCCTAATTCCAAAGCTTACAGGTCATAAAGTCCTTTACATCTCCTTCCTATATTGAGGTTTAATTTTATTATAGTGTCTCTGGAGTGATGCTGTAATGAATTGAAGTTGCCTAAAAAAGTCCCCTGGCGCTGAAATTTATGTCTTTTCCTAGCTCACAGTAAAATAATTTTTAGGTAAAGAAGTAATAAATCAGAAGTGGCTTAAGAGAAATTTCAGAGTCTAAAAAGTGCTTTCTGCACCTTAAAATCATTTTAAAACTGAAATAACTCAAAAATTCTTTACTTTAGAAACAAAAGCCAAACAAATTCTTGTGACCAGGTATTGATGATGATCTCTTTGGGGTCTAGATTTGGTTAAAGATATAAATAACCGTGAATTTTTTTAAAATTATTTTCTATTAATGCATCATTTATTGAATTAATCTCATTTTCTGTGAAAGTTTTAAAATATTCACTGAATAGTTGGTGAACAAATTTCAACCTATAAGTTGTTCATGAAGTGTTCGTTTCCCTGCTAATTATTTGTGGTAGTGCATGACTAATCCTCTAAGGGCTTGTTTGGACAGAGTTAGTTTGCTGCAAGTGGGGGTGTAAATCTGCAGCACACTAACTGTCCATGTGGACCCTGCTTCTGCACACTAAAAGTTCTTCCATGCGCTTTAACCTACTCTTGTTTCAAATGGAAGTAGGTCAAAGAGCACTAGGGAACTTCTAGTGCTTATGGACCCTGCTAGTGCAGGTAGTTGGTTCTTGGTCCACTAATATTTTGTGGATTTACACCCCAGCATGCCATGCACTAACTCACCCTCTATGCAAGCTATAAATCACGTGGTGTTTATTCTCCATGACTGGATAAACTGAGGTAAGGTCTACACTACACACTTCGGTATACCACTGTCACTCAGGGGTGTGGAAAAAACCACACTCTGGAGTGGAGTAGTTATACCAACCTTAACCTCCTGTATAGACAGCTCTATGTCAGCAGGAAAGCTTTTCCCACCAACCTGACTGCCACCTCGGAGTAAGCAAGCCGATGGGAGAGCTCTCTCCCGTTGGCTAAGAGCGTCTTCGTCAAAGTGGTGCAGCTTTGTAGTGTAGACCTACATAGAGACAATTAAAATAGAAGAAAATACATTTCTGGTAAGATTAGTTTCGAAAAAATCTTTTATATTTTGAAACCTTTGGAATTTGGGAATATTTTCACTGATAAATCAGCAGTCTGAACACTCAGAAACAATTAATAATTTGGTCCCATGAATAACAGTGGAGTGAACTCCTTGTGCTTACTAGGAAAAATATATGTAAATCTTTTTTGTTATGTAACCACCTATAATGGGGAATGTGTACTTTGAAAAATAATAGGAATATTTGAGAAGAATAGAATGATCTTTGCTACCAAACTAAGATCTCACTGTGAAGATGAAAGAAAAGTTTGTACGAACATGCAAGAACCTAAGATATCCGTAACAGATATTAGTCTTTGAGATGCTGATGGCACCTTGACCAACTGTCCTTGTCTCTTATCCTTATTCTGTATCCTTCCATACTCTTGAATTGTGTATGATCATTAAATTTGTTAATTCTAAGTTAGGGTACTTAAGGGCTATCTGCATTCGGTATGCTGATTCCTGCAGAGCATGTGGAATTTGATTTTGTCCCAAATGGATATCTTTGCAGGCTACTTGGAGCATCTTAAAAGACAAAGAATTTGGGAATAAATAGTACCCCATTCATGGAGGCCACACTATATAAAGAGATAGTGAAGCCAAAGGCAACCATGAGCTGTATTACTGTGGCTCTGCTGGCTGGCCTTCTGACACACTGGACAATTGCATGCTGTCTTCTCTCTGCTCCCTGATTATCTGTTCATGTATCTTACCAAATCATCCTACCTACTTTACAAATAATACCAGACCCCACCTCCCAACTTTTCCACTCTCCTCCAGATGTTTTCACATTTTCTTCCACGCTGTTCTGTATGCATGAAACAACGTAAAGCCAATACCTTCTCCTTCCAATCCAATCACACTTCCATGATGACTGCAAGAAATATCCAACTGATGAGGTCTAGATTGAGGGCCTGAGGGGATTGCTGATCTTTACATTATTTTAAAAAGCTTTATAGTTTGTAATTGCTAAGATCTATCAAGCTGATGTAAATTATGCTTTTATCGTTGTTGTTTTTGTCCTCCATTCCCTCTTACTGTTTGTTACATTGTTGTCTTGTCTTGTGGTAGGAATTGTCTTCCTCTGTGTAATGTAATGGCTCTAATCCTAATTGAAGCATTTATGTGCTATTGTCATATGAATAATTAATGGTTATTTTATTACTGTTGATATATTTAGACCTTTCTCTGAGTGTTGTCTTGTTTTTCCTCTATTTTTTTTTCCTGTTTTGAAAATGTTGAAGAATACATCATTCATCGGTACTGCAGTTCGGATGCTTGTTAAATTTATAGGAAGGAAAACGTCAACGTTTTATGCAAGCTTCTATCTCTGTGACTTGCGTTAAAGGCAATAATTTGCATAATTAAATCATTCTTTCAAACAATACAGAATACCTTGAATTTAAAAGAAAATTATGTTGTATTTTAAAAAAATTCACTGTTACAATATGGGGAAATGTTACTGGCTTTTCTGTTTTTCAGAAAACAGTGGACTGCATGACGACGATGTCGGTGCCTTCCACGCTTGTTAAATGTCTATATCTGTTTTTTGACCTTCCACATGTGCCTGAGGTAGTTGGAGGAGCGCAGAATGAGCTACCTCTAGCAGAGCGCCGAACGTTACTACAGAAAGTCTTTGTACAGGTAAAAAGAAAATATAGGTGTTGAGTATGTAGACAGACATTTTTCTCTCTTTTTTTTTTTTTTTTTTTAAGAAGGGGCGGTATGAAAAATGGAAAGAGGTGGCTTTATCAGGTATCTCCAGAAATTGCTGTTGATCTGAGCCAGTGACTTCATACATGGAAGTTTTTTTTGTCTCTGTTTCTTAACAGAGACAGCTATTTGTTAGCAAAATGAATTTCCCTGCCAGCACAGTTGAGATTGAGTACTTTTTTTCTCAGAAAATATTTTGTCTTCACAAATGAGTGTAGCACTTGTACTGGGCTGCTTAAGAGGGATGACATGCAGACCACTTCCTCCTCCTCTCCCTACAGTCATTTGAGTAAGTACAGTAAAAATCAGCAGCACTGATATTAATTAGAAGATTATTTAAAAACATGCCACCTTTATTTCTAATAGGGAAATAAATCATCTTTGTGTGGCAGGAAAAGGAAGTCACTATTGTGGTTTTCCTGAATGACTTAATTTAAGACCTTTTCAGCAGAACAGAACGAATCAGTCAACTTATTGCAGTTTACTCTGTGTACTTGACTTGGAATTTAACTTCACCGCTTTAACTGAAACCCCCCCACAAAATAATAAGAATAAATAAATAAAGATGGATTTTACCGCCGCATTTTATGTAGCTCATACAATTATCTTCACTCTGTTTGTCTATGGAAGGAAGAGGGTAGATGGCATATTTTTTTTTAACCTTAGAAAGGGTTGTATTATGTTAGTTTATAATCAGATGCTGATAGACAATTATATGTCAGTTGATACATCTGTTCTAGCTCCGGTGTTCGTTTGTGCAAGGTGCTGTGCTCCCTCAACTCATTTTGGCACACAGTACAATTTAGGTTTGGCATTATGGGTTTAAATATCTGACTAGATACATTAAACACAGTACATTTTTATTGGTAATAAATTTTGAGTAATTAAAAATGTTTAGACTTGCACTTAATGAACAAATGTTCCTGGAATATCAACTTTTTGGTGTGCTGTTCTTTATGAATGACACTTTGAATAAAAGGAAGAAATCCTAGAGAAGCAAGGGTCCTGTACCTTTATGGAAGAAAAAACTGACTGAGTCACTTGGTAGTCTGTTTGTAAAGGGAAAGCTAACTTCCCATTTGAAAGAGTTGGAAATATCAGGAATGCACCTTTGGCTGTTTCTCTGTCTTGTAAAAGGTTTTTTTTGATGAGGCTTCATCTTCTGAGTGATCTTTTCAAATTTTAGCCTTTGTCAGTTTGGCCATACATAAATATATATGAGGCCACACTGAAACCAGTAAGCCATTGTGGTGTTAGACAATGTCTCATGAATGTTCTATGTGTTGACAGAATAACTTCATTCTCTTGAGTCATAGATTGTTCTTATTCTTTCACTTGGTGATAGGCTTTGGTTATTATAGACTTATAACACGCTGCTGTAATTCAGAGAGTTTACACTTGACAAAACGAATATCTTGTCTCGTTCATGAAGTCTGAAAATTCAGAGCAATTCCTATTCCTCACTCAAGTTACTACAATTAAAAACAAGCGAAGGCTCTTTGAGTGTGGTACTCATTACTTATTAACAACCAATATGTTGGTTGAATTTAGATTTATTCTTCCTCCTAAAAATGATGTATCTTACTTGTCTTCAGACTTCTTGTTTTGAGTACCTTTTCTTTTGGCTTCTTTCTTTCACTTTGACCAGTCCACATTTCTCATGTTGATAAGAAAATTTAATAAACTATTTATTTGGTCAAAATAACCTATATGCTTCTAAGCAAAATGCATACCCATGGTACTCTTTGCATGTTGTACCTATTTGTTGTGTTTCTGGAAGGCCCCTGAGATCTCTTCATTCTGTCAAAGCTAGATGTTGATATCATTTTTCAACCTTTATATTGTTGTAGTGTCTCGAGGTGTCAGTCAGCTTAGGGCCCCATTGTACAAGGCAATGTAAAACATGGGTATGTCTTCAGTGCAGAGTTAGCCTGGGCTTTTATTTGCGTGCTGCCCAACCCCCTCCTATTCATTCTTGAAAACCTCTTTCCTGAATTCAAGTAGCACTTTCTATCCAGACTAGCTGGCATGACTGGGGTATGAGTTAGAGCTGGGTTCTGCTTTCATTTGGGCTGGTAATCTACCCACTTTCCAGTGAGGACACAAGCTTACATAACTCAAATGCTGATGGACCTCTGTTGCCTTCCTATAATGCACCCCACGTGCCCAGAAGAACAGAACAAGTTCTCCCACAGTTTGTTGTGAAAGAATTGTAGAGCGTCTCACTTATTGCAGCACTAAAGAACCATGGGATATGGCCCCAGAAGTCCTAGTAACACATACAAGGCAGCACAGCAACTCAGGTAGGGCTTTGCAGTGTGGCTGCTCACTCCTGGGCAAGGCTAACTCAAGGCTATGCTCAGACCTGGGTGTTGATTATCCAAGTTAATTCTGCACTGAAGACATAGCCATATTAAGTAACCTTACCTGCCCCAATGATTTGCCTGCTCTTCGTTTGGCCAAGGAGGCATGGATGCTGCTCTTCCCATCCCATCTAATCAGTGCTCTTCATGCATTAGAAAGCATTAGGGTAGTTAGCTTGTTAACACCTCTATTCCTGTTGCAAGAGTTGAACATGCTATCTAGGGAACAATTCTGCCTCTGGCAGACAGTGCATAAATGGAGCATATTTAGGACTCAAACTCTGATCCCTACATGGCAGCATAAAACACTTAAAGTAGTCTGCTAGTTTAGCCCTATTCATTACATTTTAATGGGCCTGAGGAGTGGAATAACCATGAACATTTGAAGACCTAATCTTAGTCTTATTTAACATGGATGAAGGTAATTAAGGCTATTCAGGAAGCGATATGCAAGGTAAAGAACTGCATCTTACTTTGCTAATGAATATAACAGTTCTAATTGGATGATCTTTTTTTTGATCAGTTTGTGTAAAAGTACCAATGAACAGAGTTCTGCTGTTAAATATTTTACTGTCCCTGTGCTGTTTTAATAATTTGAATGCCTTATTGTTTCAGATCCTAGTAAAATTGTGCAGTTTTGTGTCCCCGGCAGAAGAACTGGCTCAGAAGGATGATCTCCAGCTTTTATTTAGTGCAATAACCTCATGGTGCCCTCCCTGTAATCTGCCTTGGAGGAAGAGTGCAGGGGAAGTACTAATGACCATATCGCGTCATGGCCTTAGTGTCAATGTAGTGAAATACATTCATGGTGTGTATCTTAAAGAGATATTGTTTTTATTCTTTTGTTCCAGTTTATGTATTACTTCCTTCATCCTGTAGTTTCTGTATGTAATATAGCAAAAACTAATGTACTTAGGAAGATTTAAGAGTATTTGTATACATCTGTAGACTTAAGGTTAAAATAATGTCATCAAAATTGTTCTGTAATAAGATTAGAGAGGTTCTTGTACATAAACCAACTTCCCATGGTGTCAGCTGAGGTTTTTTTCCACACCTCAGTTTAATGTTGCAGAGCACAGGTTCTCAAATGTTTTCACAGTGTGGAACATGTTAGTGAAGAGGGTGCTTACATGAAAAAGTAATATTAAGAAGCTATTTGTGATTATTGTAACTGGTGCTGGTGGCATCAGTTTCTGAGGGGTGGCTCCTGTTTATCTCCTGCTTTTTGATGTAGCAGTAGCCCCTTGTGGAGGCAGGCAGGCTAGGTGTTTCTCATTTCCAGCTGGTGTACAGCCACTCTACTTTTAAATAAAGTCCCTGGACATCTGTGAACTCAGCTGGACACAAGGAGTTGGAACCAGTGTCCTGTGTTCTGCAGGCTCTGTCTGAACATTCAGAGATCCATGAAAGCTGCTGCCATAAGGTAAACAGTGCATTATTTAAAACAACCAGTGTAATCTCACCAACAAACAAATATGGAGAGAGTATTCAGATACATCCAGGTAATGAGGCAAAGTCATGTCTTTTTTTGGCCTTGTCTGAAATAAGCAGCACAAATAATAGCTCTGTTGCCCATGGAAATATAACTTCTCCAGGTGGTTCCATTGCGTAAGTCATGATTTCCATGGTTTGCACACCATCTTCACATTATCCCTAATGGATCTTCAAATGGCAATGTTTGTGATCAGCAATGATTGCTATTAGCCCATCACATAACAGATATGGAATTTGTCAGACCAAGCCATAAAGATTCTCCACCCAGTAGATAGAGTAACATGCATGGCAGTAGCTTTGAATGCAGATGAACTAGGCAGAAGGATGGACACATGTATTCCCAACATTGAGCTGGTGCACTTAAAAAAACAAACAAACAAAAAAACACTAGTTAGTAGTATAAAAGTACATACTGGTTCTGCCAGCGTTCATCATTTAAATTATAGGGAGTAGCTCTCAAATGCTATAATCTTTTAAAATAAATTAAATTTTTAAACTGGGGTGGGAGAGGCAGGCACAGCATCTTTTAGCAATCTGTAACATTAAGTTGGTTGTGAATATTCCCTGGAGAACGTCGTCTTAAGACTCTCTGTGAAATTGTGCTGGCAGCTTTTCAAATATGTAACCCTGCTTCCATATATCCCATGCAACATCACAGGAAGTTTGGTCTACAATGTTTTTCACACTAGCCATTCACAAATTACAGAAGACTCCCAACTCAGCCTAAAAAGAAAACAAAAAACCAGAACCAAATGAGTTCCTGATTTTGCTTTCAAAGACAAAAAATAAATAAGGAGCCTAATGGCAACAGTGGTAAGCGTTTTCAAATATGACTTCAAAGGGGGGACAATTGTTCCCAATTACATCCATAATGTATCTTTTTGGTGAATGTGGCAGGAAAAGATGATGACGTCTAGTTTGTAATTGTACCAATGTCTGTTGTTTTATTGATAGCATGTTACATGATATAACCTGGTTGGCATATTAAGAGACACATTGATAGTGCAACAAGGAGTCCGGTGGCACCTTAAAGATTAACAGATTTATTTGGGCATAAGCTTTCGTGGGTAAAAAAACACTTCTTCAGATGCATCTGTTATATATCAATCAGACCACAGATCTGAAGAAGTGGTTTTTTTACCCACAAAAGCTTATGCCCAAATAAATGTTAGTCTTCAAGTGCCACCGGACTCCTGGTTGTTTTTGTGTATACAGACTAACATGGCTACCCCCTGATACTTGACACCATTGATAGTGTAGTGTTCTTTATCATTTAAATAATTAATCATGTATCAGGCTTAAAAAAACCAAAAGTCTCTACTGCCTCTTTTTGGAACTGAACCTGTTCATGACCATAAACCTGATTAAAAGATGACAGTGTCTCGGAAGGGAGTTACGTGATCTGTGGTCTGTCTGATATATAACATTTTGTGTAATGTCATCCAAGATAATACTTTAAGGAACGTTTTTTCTGAGTGCCTGTTTTGAAAATCCACACTGCAGCTAGGAGAGAGAGATGGATGTTGCAGCTTGACTGGCAGTTTGGGCTTTCAAGCCCTCCTGCCTCCTTGGGTCTGAGCTCCTTGAGCATCCATCAGAGCCACAATGTTCACACTGCTATTTTTTGTGTGCTAGCTGGCGCTCAGCTAGTGTGAATCTGTCTACCCAAGTTGGGAGGCTCGCTCCCAGCTGTAGTGTAGATGTACCCACCGAGGAAGATATTCTGTATCTGCCAGGTGATGGTGAGCTAAGAATTGGCTAACTGAAGCAAGGCACATGAAATAAAGAATGCACCCATAAATCTAGCCACAAATATGGGGCAGCTGTTGGTCGAGTTTTCTCCATGTGACAAGTGAATATGGATTAATAATACCCAGTTCTATGCCACTGCAGGATGGGAGCTGAAATAAGACTTATTGCCCTGTTTGTGTTCAAGGATCCTTAGCCATGCAGAAGGTCCAGCCACACTATTTCCCTGCCAGAATAGCAATATGAAAGAAGACATAGGATAGTGTATCCAAGCATATCGCAAGAGACAACACTAAGGGTTTTCTCTAGAGTCAGTAAAATAGTAAAAAGTGTTTTTTAACAACCTAGAGGAAAGAAGATAATTTATAATTTATTGTAATTTGTCAGGGTTTTTTTCCTTTAACATTTTACTTCAGAATAGTAAATTTAATCTTTGTTTTATTTTCATTATATTAAAATTTAAAGTGCAAATAAATGAAATGTATGCTGGGCCCCTTCTGGATTTAGCTTCTGGGAATAAGTGTGTAATGGTTTTTATCAACATGCTTCGTATTGAACCTCTTGATTATTTGACTTTTACTCTCTAAAGAGAACTGCTTCCTTGGACAGTTTGACGGTTTTGATAAATGCTACATGGAGCTGTTAAACATTTTAAAGGGGCTTCATTAAAAGTCATACTTCTCTTTGAAATTGTCTTCTATGTTGTAATATGTAAGATTATTATGACTAAAGGGTATTCAAGTGAAAAACAAATTGCTCTATTTTAATGCGTATAGTCAATTTCACTTTATTCTCTGTACAGTCTGTTAGTTAGGACTTCCATACAGCAATAGGAGGGAGAAAAATATTCACCTATTTTTTAAATATAAGAAAATGTGATTGTAAGACAAAAGTGAAGGGTGTGGGGAGAGAGATGGGGGAGAGTAAACAGGACTAGGGTTTAGACGTATCCTGAAGCTGCTTCTGAAACTGGCTAGATTTCAAGCTCAGTGTCCCTTTAAATATTGTGTGATGATAAACTGTTAAAGTAATTGTTACTTCATTTCTAAGCATATTTTAATAATCAGAAATGATGCTTTTAAATATGTATAATGATGGGGGAAAACTGTTCCTTAATTGTGTCCTTACAGAAAAAGAATGTTTGTCCACCTGTGTTCAGAACATGCAGCAATCTGATGACCTTTCTCCCCTAGAAATAGTTGAGATGTTTGCTGGGCTTTCTTGCTTTCTCAAAGATTCCAGTGATGTATCACAAACACTGTTGGATGATTTTAGGATATGGCAAGGATATAACTTCCTCTGTGATCTCTTGCTCAGGTATGCAAATAATAATTTTTCTCAACAGATTCTCTAACAGATGGAGAGTATATTAATATACCTGAATCCATTTTTAGGATCTAACAAAATGCAATGAGGATATTGTAAATGATAAGTTTATTCAAAACGGGGATAATGATCCTGACACTGTTACGTGAGTATGTCAAAGTGCTGTAACAGTGTCCACACGGGATGTTACTGCATAGCAAGTTAGTGTGCTGTAGATTCACACTGTGGCTTGGTGCACACTAACATCCCAGCCCTTAATTATAAGATGTTATTATGGCATCTGTTAAAATCTTTACTAAAAAGTTTGGACAAGCCAGCAGGTTTTGGGATGCACATTATGGCTTGTGCAAATTAGCTAAGCAAATAAAAGGGAGTAAACAAAAAAGTTAACAAATAATACATAAAATAGTTTTCTATTTCCTTTTCTGTGTGTTACATTCCAGTTAATCTGCAATGATAGTAGAACCTTGCAAGACAGAAAGCTTTAACAGCAGAGTGCTGCCATGAAGGGTCTTGTTACTAAAACTTCATTTTTTTTACAAAATAAACTATACTAATTTTATTAGTACATTAGAAAGTATTGTCATAAAACTAAAATTGTCTACGTGAACAACATTTTATTAGGAAGCATGATATATGCTTTTATTTGTGTTCATATGCTCAGTTAGAAAATTCAGAAATCAGTAATAGCTCCTGCAGTTGCAAACCATATCTATTTGTTCTGAAGGCAAGCTCCACCTATTGTGCCAATCTGTGTGGAAGTTCAGATTGTAAGAAGCATGTATTGCCATAAAAAAGCCAAATCTATTTGAAAATGAAAGCTACAATTTTCAAACTTGGTGCCTGAAGTTAGGCACTAAAATCCAGAATTGTGAACCTAAATAACTGTCCTAATGTTCAAAGGTGCTAAGCAGCCAAGCTCCAGTTGATTTCAGTAAAAGCTGTAAATCAGGGGTCGGCAACCTTTGGCATGTGGCCCATCAGGGTAATCCGCTGGCAGGCCGTGCGACATTTTGTTTACATTGACTGTCCGCAGGCACGGCCCCTCGCAACTCCCAGTGGCAGCGGTTTGCCGTTCCTGGCCTGGGAAGTGGCAGCCAGCACGTCCCAAAGATTGCCAGCCCCTGCTGTAGATGCTAGCACCTCACTAAATCAGGCCCGTTATTTTAGGTACTTACGTAGAGATATAGTTCTCAAGCTTTTGGCAGCCAAAATGACAATTTTGACTGAAGTTTTCAGTTACATTGGCTGTTTCTGCTGCATGAACTTGGGCATCATGCAGAAGGTATAGCCTTGTTTGTGAAGTGTTGAGGCCCAATGAAAGAATCAAAAAGCTGTCTACCCTGCACCAATGCTGCTAACTTTATGCCTTATGATTGTTCTTCTAGCATAAATGTTGCTTTTGAAAATGTTTGATCTCTTCCTTTTAACCTCCCACATTAGCAGTATCACAAAATTAATCATTTTCAGTAGATTCAGTCATAAACAGAGTCTTAGAAAAGCCCATTGCAATTAAAACCTCTCTTCTAGAATATACTTAATTTTCAGTGAAACTGAAGTGCAGTTACATCAGGAAAAGATTACATAAAAATAGCAGCATCTTATTCATAGAATCATAGAATCTCAGGGTTGGAAGGGACCTCAGGAGGTCATCTAGTCCAACCCCCTGCTCAAAGCAGGACCAATCCCCAATTTTTGCCCCGGATCCCAAAATCGCTCCCTCAAGGATTGAACTCACAACCCTGGGTTTAGCAGGCCAATGCTCAAACCACGGAGCCCCCCAATTCAATAGATTTGCCTTTCTTCCTTGTGTATATTGTCACATCTGCTCTCTTTTCTAATTAAAATAGTGTTTTAAGTACTTTTTGCTTGTTAGCACTGCAGAGCTAGTGAAGTTGTGACAAAGAGTGTTGGATATTTTCTGGCTGGCACACCAGAAGTGTCTGCCCGTTTTTATTATGAGTCTTTATTCATGGTGTTATGATACCTAGAAAAAAAACTCAGATTGACTGTTAGATTCCACAATGAATTTTCAGTACTGATAACTTATTTCTTTGCTTTCTAAACTGAGCTAACTTGATAGGGAAGTCACTGAAACAAAATACATGTTAACAATCCCAACCTCCTCTTGTGATGCTATTAAATATCATTTTTCAGTATAAACCACACTTTTAGATTGTGATCATTTTCCTTTTGAAAAGGAACTTCAGTAACAGCAAGCCTCTTTCTGCTTGACCATACATTCTCTGTCTGTTCCTGATTATGTGATAGGGTTCCATGGTCACTGATGCTTCTGATCTCTAGTCTTAACACAATGACGCTGCAGCTTGTTCCTGTATAAGAATTATGGTTTGGAGATCTCTCTTGTGACTTTAGTCTACTCAGGTTCTGGAAATAGTGCCTTTGTTGGATCATAAGGCTTAGTTTCTGAAGAAGGCGAGCAACTAAGCCACATTTTCTTTTCAACTTTTTATAGTAATGAATCACAGAAAACTTTAGAATCACTGCTACCAACTGATCTATGGTGTCTTCCTGAAATTTTTGTTCGGTGGAGGAAAATAGTCTGAAAATATTTCACTTTAGAGAAATTTGATAGCTTGAATAAGAGCGGATTAATAAAACAGGTAAACTAGAATCCCAGAACAGTGAAGAATAAATGAAAAGCTTTGTTTTCTTCTGTAATACAGTTGGGGTGAGAGAGATGGTCTGTATTCTCTTTTATTTGTGTGTGGTCTAACAGGAGAATGAGTTATGTTTTTATTTTTAAATTGTTAGCATTAACCATTATTGAAATTAAACAATGTAACTTCTACCCTCTTACATCTTGCATTAAAAGAGAAAATACTATAATTAGGAACAAGTATCTGGGGGTAAAGTATCTGACGAAATGGGTTCTAGCCCACGAAAGCTTATGCCCAAATAAATCTGTTAGTCTTTAAGGTGCCACCAAACTCCTTGTTTTTATAATTAGGAACAGTGATCCTAAAATAATTATTAATCATGAACTTAAACTCAAGATACATTTCTGTTGTTGAGGTGCAGTAGTGACTGTTACTGAGGGCAGGTCTACACTACAGACCTAAATCTGTATAACTACATCACACCCCAGAGCAACATAGTTATACTGACGCAACCCCCTGCGTAGACAGTGGTGTATCAATGGGAGGGCTTCTCCCACAACACAGTTACTACCTCCTGGGGAGGTGGATGAACTATATCGACGGGAGAATCTCTCCCATCAGCATAGTTGTGTCTACCCCTTTGAAAATTTAGTAAGAAAATTGCAAATTTCTTTAATGGCAACATATTTAGGCATATGTATGTTGTTTAGTTTCATACTTCTAGAAGTAATTTTTAAATGTCCTTATAAAATAAATGCTTTTGTTCTACAAGAGATGGAGCTCAATGCTAGAAGTATGTTCAAAATCCTGTGTCCTGTGTTATGCAAGAGGACAGATAGTTTAATCATGATGTTTCCTCATAAGTTTAAAATTTCTGAATCTCTGAGAAAGCTTTAGATGTTTTCTGTGCTTGAGGTTGTTATGGTTTGCTCAGTAGTGCAGTTTTTTTCCTACTGGTAAATAATGAAGAGAGACTGCAACATCTAAATATTTTCTATTTAGCCATTATATCTCAACTTCAGTAAGGCTTTTGATGTTGTCTCACATCATGACTTCTCAGAAGCAAACTCGGGAAATATAGCCTAGAGAAACCTACTATAATGTGGGTGCACTGGTTGGAAAATAGTACTCAGTGTTTATCAATGGTTCACAGTCAAGGTGGAAGGGCATATTCAGTGGGGTCCCTCAGGGATGTGTCCTGGGTCCAGTTATATTCAGTATCTTCATAGGTGGATAATGGCATAGAGAGCGCACGTATCAAGTTTGCGGACAATACCAAACTGGGAAGGGTTGCAAGTGCTTTGGAAGACAGAATTAGAATTCAAAATGATCTTGAAAAGGTGGAGAAATAATGTAAAATAAATAAGATGAAATTCAATAAGGACAAATGCGAAGTACTGAGCTTAGGAAGGAATACTCAATTGCATGAATACAAAATGGGAAATGACTACCTAGGAAGGAATATACAGAAAAGGATCTATGGGTTATAGTGAATCTCAAACTAAATGAGAGTCAACAATGTAACACTGTTGCAAAAAATAGCTAACATAATTCTGAAATGTAGTAACAGGAGTGTTATAAGCAAGGCATGAGAAATAATTTTTCCACTCTAATCAGCACTAAAAAAACTGCAACTGTGTACAGTTCTGGGCACCACACTTTGGGAAAGATGTGGGCAAATTGGAGAAAATCCAGAGGAGAGCAACAAAAATTATTATAGGTGTAGAAAACATGACCGACCAGGAAAGATTGAAAACAATGGGTTTGTTTAGTTTGGAGAAGAGAAGACTGAGGGGGAATGATGATAGTTTTCAAATAAGTAAAAGGTTGTTATAAATAGGAAGATGATAAATTGTTCTCCTTTTCCACTGAGGACAGGCAAAAAGCAATGGGCTTAAATTGCAGCAAAGTGGAATATAGGTTAGATATTAGGAAAAACTTCCCAACTGTAAGGGTAGTTACGCACTGGAACAAATCACCTAGAGAGGTTGTGGAATCTCTGTCATTGGTGGTGTTAAAGAATGGGTTAAATACCTTTCAGGGACGGTCTATAATATTTAGTCCTGCCTCAGTGCAGAGTACTGGAACAGATGACCTATCGAGGTCCCTTCCTGTCTCACATATCTGTGATTAATTTTCATTTAGGAGCAATGTAACAGACAAAATGTATTGAAAGGATGATGCCTAGTGGTTTTTGTCATTGTTACAAACAAGTTAAAAGACTGATCATGTTGGTTATAAATATAAATTGCTGAAATGAAAGTTTACATTGCACTACAGTAGAACCTTAGAGTTATGAACACCAGGGTTACGAACTGACCAGTCAACCACACACCTCATTTGGAACTGGAAGTACACAAATCATGCAATAGCAGAGACCAAAAAAAAAAAAGCAAATACAGTGCAGTACTGTGTTAAACATAAACTACTAAAAAAAATAAAGGGAAAGCAGAATTTTTCTTTTTCATAGTAAAGTTCCAAAGCTGTATTAAGTCAAGTTGTAAACTTTTGAAAGAACCATAACATTTTCTTCAGAGTTAAAAACATTTCAGAGTTATGAACAACCTCCATTCCCAAGGTGTTCGTAATTCTGAGGTTCTACTGTATATTGTGATGATTATTTTTAGGATACATTATTTTGTTTTCATCCTAAAGCTGTCCTCGGTTCTTTGGTCCCTAATTATGCTGAGCCTTTTTCACTCTGAAGATTTATACCTTTTTTTTTTTTTTTTTTTTTACAGTAACTGAATATAATAAAATACCTGTGTGTACAAATGTTGTTAGTAGTGATATTGTTTATTATATTCTTTGTATGGTAATATTTTTTTATTACAAAGAACTGCATTTCAGAGAGTTTTATATAAAGACTTCTGCAGTTCCCTTCTGCTAAATGTGTACTTATGAAGTTTTGTATGTCGCATGTATGAAGTACTACTTTTATGTATTTACTCTGTATCTTATTTCCTCATCTGTAAAATGATAATACTTCCTTTCCTTTCATGCCCCCTGTTGACTTGTCTGGTTAATATTTTTTGGGTCAGGGATAACCTTTTACTGTGTGTTTAGCATATTGAAGCCCCATCTCAATCTCATTTCCAAATGCTACCATAATACAAATAATAATGTTTAATCAATTGAATGCTTTTAAAACTTAGAAGAAAGTTTAAAATGTGGTGAACTCTAGCTTTTGGCTTCAGAATTCTAGGTCACTAAATCTGTGCCTCTAAAATTAACATCTCTCCTTAATTTAAGAAAAACCAAAACTAACTAAATAAACCTCAGATGAGTTTGAGTGGATGGTTTATGTTAAAGTGAATATGTGCTAATGTGAGTTGTTGTATTGTATGTTCTTTAGATTAGAACAGGCAAAAGAGGCAGAATCCAAGGATGCTTTGAAGGATTTGGTTAATCTGATAACTTCCTTGACAACATATGGTGTCAATGAATTAAAACCAGCTGGTGTTACCACCGGGGCACCTTTTCTGTTGCCTGGATTTGCAGTCCCACAACCTGCAGGCAAAGGTGAGTTTACTGTTTGTATCACACAGAGCAGAAGTTTTATTGGGGGAGAAATGTCTGGTACACTACAGAAACCATTTACAGTTCATGTTTCTTCTGACATCAGCAATTAAATACTGACTTTAAAAGGTGATTTTGCTTAATTGCTAGTGTCCAGATGAAAATAAGGGAGGCAGTTTCTCCTCATTTAGCTCCAAATGCTGAATGACCCCTCTACAAAGTACAAATTAAATAGATCCTCCAGGCAGATTTTAGGAGTTTGGATAGATATAATTTAAAGTGTGATTTTAATCTAATCTGGTGCAAAAGGCTTTGTGGATGCTGTTTTTAGGTTTTTTTTTTTTTTTCAGTTTAAAGCAAGTTTATTTCATTTTAGCTTAAGTCAGTTAGGGAAAAGTATGCTAAACTGAAATCTTCTCTTAAACAGAAATAAATTGTCCACAGAGGGGTTAGTATCAGTTTAACTAAATCAATATGAGTTTGGGTGAGGAGATGAGGTTTAAGAAGTAGCAGAAACTTAAAGGAATATTCCCTCTTCCCCGTATCTATTTATCTAGACCTAAATTGATTTTATAAACAGATTTAGTTAAACCAGTTCAACACCTTTGTGTGGACATTTAACCTGTTTAATGTCAGTTTAGTTTAATTTTGATTTCTTATTCAATGAAGCTAAAATGATACACACTAGATGTAAATTGGTTTAAGAATGCCCACATCCGTTTTGCACTAGTTTAACTTGATTTAAAAACACACCTTTAGTTAGACTGGTGTAAATTCTTGTGTAAACAAGGCCTTAGAACCTTGGTGAGGAGTGGCTGAGAAGCTAATCTGGTCCAATTCAATTGTCTGTAAGTTTTAGTAAGACCTGGGACCCTGACAGGCCTCATATGTTAGTGAAGGTTCGGCTTGTGGATCCATCTAGCAGTAGATCTGCTAGTTACTCCATGTGTGGCTTGTCCCTTTCTGCCCAGCAGAGTGATTCCTGCTGTGTTTAATACTTCACATTGTCATGGAGGAGAGTCTTGCTTCTGGTGCTTGTGCTATGCCTATTCCCTGGATACAGTACTGGTTTTTCAGGTTCTGTAGCTGTCGATCTTTCTTGCACAATTCATGAGCTCTCAATTAACTTTTCAATATCTTTCATTTTAAAACAATCATGAAAAGCTAGTAATTTAGAAGAGAAAAATTAATGTGTGACTTTGCAATGCAATATTGGTATTAATGCTCTCTATTGGATGATTTATTGGATGAACAGACTAAACAGTTGTTGCATATTACATTTCAAAAGGTTCTGTTTTCAGCCTTCAAGGAAAAAATGAAATGTGGCATTAAAATACTTTGACAGGTTTCAGAGTAGCAGCCGTGTTAGTCTGTATTCGCAAAAAGAAAAGGAATACTTGTGGCACCTTAGAGACTAACCAATTCATTTGAGCAAATAAATATGCTCAAATAAATTGGTTAGTCTCCAAGGTGCCACAAGTATTCCTTTTCTTATTAAAATACTTGTGAGTTTTGTTTAAATCAAGTGACTAAAGGAGCATAACAAATGAAGACAGTATTCAGTGCAAACATAAATCTGCGTGCTGTCTCTCTCTTTTTAAAAATCTAAAAACCAATTACAGGTTGATTAAAACAAATGTTGTTTTCAATTAGTATTTGAAAATAAAACTTTATCAGGCTATCTGAAGATCAGTGATTTATATAATGCATAGTAGTTTCAGTTTTTATTTTTAGAAGATTTTGTGAAATTCTTTTGGAACTGAATTGTAATGGATGCCGCACTGTTGGATTTCAGTCTCATACTTGAGATTCAAAGCCACAGCTTTCAAACTAAAGATGGTTTCATACTATGGAACTTTTTTCACAAAAAGCTGCAAGTGTTTGATTAAATTGTTTTAAAGTTGTTTTGTACATTTTATAGCCTTTATCTAGATAATTTAGTCCATGCCATGGTACATATGTTACTAAAAAGGTTAATTGGCTTTCTCAAATTGTTACCGTTAATTTACTACTATCTAATTCCTTCTTAATTTTTTCCCATTCCCTCTCAAACATCCCCATCCTGCCCGAGAAAACCTGTTAGAAGGCCAATAGTAGTATGTAGGCTTTTAGTGCAGACCAGTATAATCCTGTGTATGATAGGTTAGACTACATGACAAGTATCGTGTTACACAAATTTAACACAGCTTTTGAAAGTGTTTGCAGCAATTATATCTTCTGTGACCCCAGTGTACTCTGATGTTTGGACTAATGAGAGTATTACAGCATTAGAGAGGTATCCGTGCAGTGCAAAACTATTAATGGCAAGAAAAATGTTTTCAAATATTGCAGATGTTGGCTCACATTTTGCATTTTTTAACCTTGACTATATCAGAAAACTCACTCATGAATGGGGCTATATTTTCAATATCTATAACCATTTGGATATGGAGGTTGAGGGCTTTCTACTCTTTTCCTCATCCTTCTGTACCCAGATATAAGACCGAGAAACTATCCTGTTTTTCTGCAAGTGATTGTCCATGTACATATTCTGCATATGTGCATATGCTCAAGGATTCATGAAACTACAGACATATAATTGTGCCACAGAATTTTCCCATGTCAACAAAACCTTAGCTTGTTTGTGGTTGCTCTCACCAAACACTATAATTCTATCACCACTGAGGGAAGTCTAACCCATGTTGCCAGGACCAGCCCCCAACACTGAGGTAATATGAATCAAAAACAAGTTAATTGTACCAAGTGCCTGTACTGTCAGTTCAAAGCTCAAGGTGTTTGCACAATGCGAAAAGCACAATTGTGTCGAAGGCCAAAAGTGCCTGTGATCGGCCTATGACTATTAATTCCACATCCCCTCTTAACCAGCCATACAGCAAATAACCCCATGCCAACTTATGGCCCTCTGCGACAATAACCACAAAGGGAAAAAAAAGTAGAAGGAAATAGATTTTTTGCAGCAGGAAAGAGTGGATTAAAAGAGGACACTCTCTGCCTGTTGCTTTTACTTTAAAGGAGGGCATTTTGTTGGCCAGCCAATCCCAGCTCTTGAAAGAATCCCTGGGAATTGAGCAAGAATAGCCTTCCTAAAGGAGGGCCACCACTGGCTGGCAGCATCTATAGCCCACCCATGAATGTAATGCCAAACCCCCTGGTCCTGAAATATGGTCTAACTCTCTTTGTTCAACAAGTGACTTCCAAACTGTTCCGAGGACTTCCAATCTGTTCAGAGGTGGGGGAAGTTAAAAGAATGTGCATGTTACTGAGCTTTAATTTGGTCAACACTTTTTTGTTTTGACTGACATTACTACTTGTGATATTATTGGGTGGTTGTTGGTGAGGGGAGCTGCTGCATATCGTTCCAATCTCAGTCTGCTTGAGTTGGTGCAAAGTTTTCCATTATGGATCAAACAGTGCTTTTCAAAGAAGTAAATTTCCTACCTCAACTATGACCCGTTCAGATTTTTAATTGGTTAAATTGCATTTAGATTTTTTCATGTTCATTTACCCTTTGATCATTTAAAATACTATATCTTTCAGTTGTTACACATGCCAAAGTTTATTTTCAAAAAGAGATGCCATCTTAAGCAACAATAAATAATAGATCTTTCCATTCAGAATTGTGAAATAAGTGGAATTGTGAAATAAGTTCCTTTAAAGGATGTCTTAGTGTGTTCTTGATTTTTGAAAAATCCATATTAGTAGAATTTGTTTCTACTTGTTGGGCTACAGAGAACAAATTGTTTGTTTAATTCATACTTCTCCCATAATGCAAATGAATATAAAGAATTCTGTTTTTCCCCCTTGTTTCCTATTGTAGGTCATAGTGTGAGGAATATTCAAGCTTTCTCCGTCCTTCAAAATGCATTTTTGAAAGCAAAAACTAACTATCTTGCACAAATTATTCTGGATGCCATTACAAATATTTACATAGCGGACAATGCCAACTACTTCATCTTGGAATCACAGCACACCTTGTCCCAGTTTGCAGAGAAAATTTCCAAACTTCCAGAAGTGCAGACCAAATACTTTGAGATGCTGGAGTTTGTTGTCTTCAGCTTGAATTATATTCCTTGTAAAGAACTGATTAGTGTCAGCATCCTCTTAAAGTCCAGCACCTCTTACCAGTGTAGCATCATTGCAATGAAAACACTTCTTAAGTTCACCCGTCATGACTACATCTTTAAGGATGTCTTCAGGGAGGTGGGGCTTCTGGAAGTGATGGTAAACCTTTTGCACAAATATGCAGCCCTTTTGAAAGATCCCACGCAGGCTCTCAATGATCAAGGTAGAGTGTTTTCTTTGTTTTTGTTTATGTACATGTTTTTGGATGGTTAAGGAGACTAGTGTTGGGTAGCAGGGGCTAGTTCTGGTTAGTTGGGCCACCTGGGTTCTGTTCTCAGCACTGCCAATGAATTACTATGTGATGTTATGAAGCTCACTTAAACTCTCTGTGCTTGTTTTCTTATGTAAAATTATGGTAATGTTTATCCAGCTTTAGAAAGTGCTTTAAGGTCCTCTAATGAAAGGTACTATATAAGTGCAAAGTATTTATTAAAAATATATAATAGCTGGAGTTTTCTACTTTAAAAAAAACATATTTAATGTAACATTATTTTTAAGTTATTCTAGTACAGGGCAAAAATTAACAAGTGGGAAATGCCATCTGTATAATTATATATTGATTATATATTGGCTTTCATCCCAGTTATCGCAGTAGTTTACAATGTGGCCCTAACCTAGTAAAGTACAGACCTTTATTCTTGCATGAAGTCCCAGTGATTCACTTTTTCTCCATGGGAGAGTAAGGGTCCATGTTTGCGGAGCCCTTTCAAGCTTTGTGGGGCTATATTGCTATAAACACATAAACAAATCTCTTCATCCATCTCAGGTATTGAACACCTCTCACCTGTGCCATGTAACAGTTTATGGTAACTTGATTGTGTTTTCTGGCTGAAACTATATTTTGCTTGTCTCCATTCAGCCTATGACATGTCAAATGAATTTTATGCATCTGTTGCCTTTGGCATCTCAGCATCTGATATCATGATAAACCTTTTTAAACTGCTCAGACCATACTAAGTAACCAGCAATAGTTCATAATCAAATACTTGATGAAAAAATCTGCCTTACACCATGTCGTAGAGATTTGTTAATGTGCATGGTGGTGGCCTACTAGATGAAGTCCTAAGCCTGCAGCTCCCACTGAAAAACACTTCAGTTCTTAAGAGTTCTACGCTTGTGCAGGGTAGATTCACACCCCATCTTGCTGCGAACTAAATATTTGTTTGGATAAGCCCTGAGGAAAGTTAAGATGACTTAACTAAAGGTGTGAAGTTAAGGCACATTAAATTCCAGTGTGCATGCCCCGTGGATTAAGCTAAAGCAAACTAAGGCAATTGTACTTCTGAATGAGAACATCTACAGATGGGTTTAATGTATTTTAACTTCACACCTTAAGTTAATTTGTCACAACTTTCCTGAGTGTGTGTGTGGATATGTCTTTAATGTGGTTTACAAGTTTGTTAGAGGATGGTTTTTGTGTGGAATCAAAAAAAAAAAAAATGGGGATTGGTGAAAGGAACAAAACTTTATTTTTTAATCTTTAAAAAAAATCAGCTTTGTTGTTTTCAGTGCAATGAACTTTTGAAATTATTTTTTAGGGGATTCAAGAAACAACAGTTCTTTTGAGGACCAAAAGCAGCTAGCTTTATTGGTTATGGAGACCTTGACAGTACTACTACAAGGATCAAACACAAATGCAGGTAATTATAGAAGTTACATCAGTTATGATAATGGTGGACTCTGAAGTGCATACTTAAAAGACATGATTTAAATGAGTGGTATTGACTGATTGGGCTAAATGTATGATTGTCTGCATCAAATAGAATGCTTTTGACCTTGAAGTACAGCACTTTATTATTACATTCAGTTTCTATCGTCAAAGTCTACTGATGATCTTGTCCCTGAGTCATGTATTGACTGTCGTGTGCTGCAGGAATTGAAAATATACTTTAATGTGACCTCATAGTTTTACTTTGTGTCCATTATATTTTTAAGAGTAAAAAATCTATATAATACAGTTAAAACAACATAATGAAAGGACTATGAACAATTTTAGTCTGTTTAGTTATAGGGTTAGGTTTACCTATTCAACTTTTTACTAACTATAAGCTACACATATAGTTTATAATGTAAAATAGTAGCACATTACTGAATATCTTATTTGCTTCTGAAATCACTGGACATGCACACAAATCGAGTAACTGAATATATAGATGTCGAACTAAACACACCTTGCCATTTACTTGAGCTTATTCCAAATTTGCATGTGCCAGTTGTGTGCTCAGTTACATGTGTATTTTTGAAAATTAGGCCATTTCTAAACTCACCTTTTAATGTAAGTTACTTTATTGTGTATCAGAGGAGTAGCCATGTTAGTCTGTATCCACAAAAACGAGGAGTCCGGTGGCACCTCAAAGACTAACAGATTTATTTGGGCATAAAAAAAACCCCACTTCTTTTTCAGGTGCATGGAAGCTCCGCACTCCATGCATCTGAAGAAGTGGAGTTTTTACCCATGAAAGCTTATGCACAAATAAATCTGTTCGTCATTAAGGTGGCACCGGGCTCCTCGTTGTTCATTGTGTATTTCATCCTCAATATATATCTAATTTACATATATGTGCCCTCTATGTAAATAAGAGAGAGAGGAAGCTGATAACTCTTTTATATCCTGCCTCTTGCAGATCTATTTTTGAAAAAAAAAAAAAAAAAAAAACACTACAGAAATTGGCAGCTATAGGCCTAAAACTCTTTAAAATGTCTTAAATCCTGCCCATTTCTTTTCCTCAACCCTCACTTCTGTTTCAAAGAATCTAGGGCTTTTTTACTTAGCAAAGAGAAATTAGAAGCTGTTAAAATGGTCCTGATTTGACTTTCTAAATTATAGTAAGCTTGAGAACAACCCAGCTGTGTTGGTAAAGCACTGTTGTGGCACACTGTCTGGACTGCTAGAATGTAACTTCTTATTTGTTTCCTTTTCCTTTCTGAAATTCAGCTTCTGTGTTTAACAGCAGTTTGCAGTCATATGAAAGCATTATGTTAATCCTTCAGTCATGGTACTTTGTTCAGCAGCCTTTTACAGGCAGCTGAATTCTTTTGTGTATAAAAAGTTTAGCTGGGTGTATTGGTCAGTCTCTGATTTAGGTTTTCTGAATACAGATAAATTTGAAAGCAGCCCAGTTGCTCATAAAACATTGTTTGGCTGCTAACCTGTAGTGTACCTGAGGGGTAGGGGGAAAGAATGAATTGCAAGTGAACGGGAACAACCTGGAAATTGCAGTGATATTTAATATTCAATGAGTATTTTCTGTATTTTAGCTTTGTCTGCTTGTGGGTGTCACGCTTTCTGTTTTAAGTAACCTACACCACCTGCCCTTTGAAATAATTGACTTCAATAGGCTTTGGATGGGAAGGCTGTGTGAGGGGTAAAGCTGATGTCAGGCCTTAGGGTGGGAAGAACGACTGTTGAAGGAATGATCTATCCTTATAACAAGCAAAAAAGGGAAGTAGAGATCAAAGATTTTATTTGAAACTGGCGGAGACTCAGTAACAATAAAATAAAATAAAAATAAAAGTTACAAACACAACATTTACAAGGAAATAACTTGTAAAAATGTATAGAAACTTACCTAAAAGCTTCAAAAATTTCCAGTGCTTGTCATAATGATTTTTAAGCAGAATTAATTTTTTCCTGACTTGATTTCTTTCTTCTGGCCTACAAGCAGGAAAGTGTAAGCTTCCCTGGATTTTACCTTGAAGAATGTGTGCTTGTGTATTTAAATTGATGACTTCTGTAATTTTGATGTGTGTCTAGCTACAGTCAGTGCCGTTAAATACAAAACAAATGAAAAAACCACCCAAATAAAGGATGATTACTGCACCATGTTGTTTACCTTTAATGTGGCTTATGGTATCTTAATTTAAATGGAAATGTTTCAAGTGCTCAATAAATGTTACGAATATAGGTGATAAATGTCTGAAATTTAAAAAAAAAAAAAATACTGTTTTCCTTAACAAAGTGAATTTACATCACTCCCAGTTAGGTATGAGTATCTCGTTTGATGCTGTATTAATGTTCTGTCCTTTTCTTATAAAATAGGTTACCTACCATACAGTGTTTCCGTAATGGATATCACTTCACACCTGCACCAAATGCAAACTGACATAATTCTGCTTGGCAGTCTGTCAACAACATTCCTAATAGTTACCCACTAAATTACCTTTTTGACAGTAACTATCGGGCTGTTTTATTCCTGCAACTTGTTGCTAGTAAAACAAAAGCTTAAAATACATAGCAATGTAGAACAGTTTGTAGTTGGAGTATATTATTTTGTTGATGACTGTCAAGGTTCCTTCCCCATTCTGAACTCTAGGGTACAGATGTGGGGACCTGCATGAAAACCCCTTAAGCTTATTTTTACCAGCTTAGGTTAAAACTTCCCCAAGGTACAAACTATTTTACCTTTTGCCCGTGGACTTTATCGCTGCCACCACCAAACGTCTAACAAATATATAACGGGGAAAGAGCCCGCTTGGGAACGTCTTTCCCCCCAAAACACTCTCCAAACCCTACACCCCCTTTCCTGGGGAAGGCTTGATAAAAATCCTCACCAATTTGTATAGGTGAAAACAGACCCAAACCCTTGGATCTTAAGAACAATGAAAAAGCAATCAGGTTCTTAGAAGAAGAATTTTAATTGAAGAAAAAAAGTAAAAGAATCACCTC
Source organism: Chelonia mydas (assembly GCF_015237465.2). Taxonomy (NCBI): domain Eukaryota; kingdom Metazoa; phylum Chordata; order Testudines; family Cheloniidae; genus Chelonia; species Chelonia mydas. Next base: position 19,801,593 of record NC_057852.1, on the reverse strand, counting down.
TGTAAAATCAGGATGGTAAATACCTTACAGGGTAATCAGATTCAAAACATAGAGAAGCCCTCTAGGCAAAACCTTAAGTTACAAGAAGACACAAAAACAGGAATATACATTCCATTCAGCACAGGTTATTTTATCAGCCATTTTAACAAAACAGAATCTAATGCATATCTAGCTAGATTGCTTACTAAGTTCTAAGACTCCATTCCTTTTCTGTTCCCAGCAAAAGCATCACACAGACAGAGAGAACCTTTGTTTCTCCCCCCCTCCAGCTTTGAAAGTATCTTGTCTCCTCATTGGTCATTTTGGTCAGGTGCCAGCAAGGTTATCCTAGCTTCTTAACCCTTTACAGGTGAAAGGGTATTTCCTCTGGCCAGGAGAGATTTTAAAGGTGTTTATCCTTCCCTTTATATTTATGACAATGACGAAGTACAGAATGGAATATGTCTTTGGTTTCACATTGGATAACCTTGATAACTAAATTGTGATTTTTTTCCAATCATACATTTATATATTTATCCCTAACTTATGGAATAGAAAATTAAATTCAGTACACTGGATATTCCCTATACTGTGTAAAAAAATATATTTACAAGATTAAAATTTCTTCCATAAACTGTGTAGTGCAAAACAATAATCCCATTTCCCCTTAGTTGATATTGTAGCACTAACTCTGTTACAGTAGAACTTTGCTAATTACCATGTCTGGAAGACATATTGTGAATGACTCAATGTGGCAAATTAGCAAGTAAACAGGTGTTTTAAAAAACAATCGGAGTAATGCATCAGAATGGTTACTGTTCCTTTGTTTTGATAATTCCATTTTAATGTGATATTGCGTGATATACTCAAGTGTTTTAAAGTTCACTTTGTAAAAGTAATGAAAATCTTATTAATACCTTCCTATTAAATCTTGGCAGAGAGTTGTGTTGGGCGGCTACCAGTTTTTCTACAGATTACAAATCAGATTTATTTTAATTATGATTAAGAAAGTATTTCCATTATGAGCCTGTATTTTTAGGTGTTCATAGCTTTCTGTAAAAATTACTGTATCAGGCTTACCTCTTGCATTGTTTAGTCTAAGTATAGAAATAAATGTCTTGTTTTGGAAAGTTTTGATAAAATTTTGTTTTTCCATTTTGGAGATATGCAAAAGTGAAAATGTGGTTGCTAGTCAGAAGTTGTTACAGGTACTATTTTACACTTGGATGACTGAGATTGTTTCTTTAGGGGTAGAAAAAAGGGAAACTGAAAACTTAAGCATCAGAATTAATGTCAGACAATTTATGTAAAATTTTATTGGCAATTTAGAACACTAAGTATCATTTGAAAATATTATGTTGTGTATATGTAGCAGATATTTTTCCCTTATTAATTTAAGGGAAACACTTGATCACATTCGTGTGAATAATGTGTGATGGTTTCAGCAAGGTGTCTGAAATGCAGTTAGTATATCTTACAATTCCTGACTTTTGTTCCATCAAAATATCTGTAAGGGTAAAATAGGTCTTGCTAACCTTGAATCCACTGAAAATTGTTTTAGAAATAGTAACTTAGGCAAAGTAGGAGGCTGTGAAGAAAAAGGTAAAGTGTAAGGTGGAACATAAAATCAAGACATAGGAAACTAAGTAGTAAATGGAGGCCTATTTGTCAGCATGCAAAGAGGTTAATACTGGAAAATCCCAGTGTCTGTTGTAGGTTTTTTGGTGGTCAATTATATGGAAGACAAGGTTGTCTAGTATGGTGCCCAGAATTGCTATTTATTAACATTAATTAAGTATGACAAGACTAGATTGTGAGGAACTCCACCAGAAACTAATGGAACTACAGTAGGTAATTGGAAAATATAATAGCAGATAAAATTAAAAGCAGACAAATGCAACTCAGCGCACTTTGGAAGAGAAAATTAGATTACTCAAGCATACTGACAAGTTGTAACTCTTAAGAGGAAAAAAAATCATGCTGAGCAACTTGATGGATGAAAGAAGCAAGTTAGGCTCTATTAAGGAGGTTATCAAGAATAATACAGGATATATTACAGTTGTATTATATGAATTAATTATACGCTTTCACCTTGAATGTTGTATTCAGTTTTGATTGTTTTATCTCGGAAAAGGCACAATAGAAATAGAAAAGAACCAGAGAAGGGTGACAAAAAATACTTGTTATGGAGAGCTTCCATGCAAGGAGAGATTTAAAGAATCAGGATTACTTGAGATTAAGAGGAGATATAGTATAAGTATATAATAATGAATGGTGTGTCCGATGGATTTTTAGCTGGTATGTAATAATTTATTAATATTGTGGTGGGCTTGATAGGGGTGTTTTCTGTGTGACTGTATTGGTAATGAACAGGAATGAATCTTGAAAAATGAGGAGGATGGAAAAAGTGTCTCAAGAAGTTACCCCGCAACAAACAGGACTGCTAAAGGACAAAACAGGAACTGTTGGTTCTGAGAACTCTGGCTTGATTTCCTGGAAAGCCTAGGTGGACTACTTTTGACAACAAGGGTCAAAGTCTGAGAACACAGAAGAACCAAAGAACTGTATCAGGGTTTGAAAGGCACCCTCTCTCAAAAGAGATGTGATGGTAGTTCAGGGGAACCAGCCTGAGATACAGCACCAGCTGGGGGTGTCTCTAAAAGGTAGGCCTACTTAGATCACCATCACAGGATGATAGGGCTTTAGGTAAGATGACATATATGTAGCCTGTTTTTAAATTCATTTTCTCTCAAAGCTTTGTTCCTACTGCTAAAATCGTACTTTTATCTTAAGAAGGCTGCCTGGTGACCAACTCCTGAAGGGAAGACCCTCAGGTGCCTGATCTCAGTTGGAGCTGCAGGATCAGAATGGTACATATAAAATACTGTAGCCCAGGGTCTGGTCTAGAAGTAGGAGAATTGCAAAATTCCACCCCAGGATATGTAAAGCCACGAGGCCTGACACCTGACGGAATGTGCTCAGAGGGTATGTCTACACTGCAAGTAAAAACCTGTGGCTGACCCATGCCATCTGACTTGGGCTCATGGGGCTCAGGCTGTGGGGTTGTTTCATTGCAGAGCTGACTTCCGAATTCAGGCTGGTGCTCAGGCTCAAGAACCCTGTGTGGTGAGAGGGTCACAGAGCTCAGGCTGCAGCCCGAGACCAGAAGCCAACACTGCAGTGAAACAGTCCCACTGCCCAAGCCCCATGAGCCAAAGTCAGCTGGCAGAGGCTAGCTGTTGGTTTTTAATTGCAGTATAGACATATCCAGAGAGACCACAAAAGAGAGAGAGGTGCCGTTAGCTCTGTGACTGTGTCAAAGGCCAATCAGCCTCTCATTTTACCATGTCCATTAATATTAGTATCAGATCCAAGAGACATAAGATAGAGCTGGAGGGAACAAATTGGAAATGGATAGAAAGAAGAAGGTTTATACTCTTATACATTAATTAAGAAAGTAATCTGGAGTTAACTAATTGTTATCCTAGCTACAAAGGTTATTAATACTCATGCTTCAGTACTTAAACAAGTCATCCTTGAGGGTCAGGAAGAAAATTGTCCCTCTTAGTTTATTCATGGTTATTCATGTGCATTACGGGAGTTTTACTTTAAGCATCTGGCATAGGCCATCATTGGAAGTATTAGAATAAGTGCCACTGATCAGTTCCAGTATGGCCCCTGCTAAGTTCCTAACATCATCTCAAGCTATTACATATACTGTATTTTTTCTTAGGTTTAATAGCCAGTTTTTTGAATAACAAAAGCTTAAGAAAGCAATTGCTCGACCGGTGGCATACCAGGTTGCCAGAGGCTGTTGCTTGTTGAAGGTGACCGTCTGTTTCAATGATAAAACAATGGATCATCGTTAGGGATCCATGTCTGTCATGGAGGTTGCAGATGTCACGGATTCCATGACTTTCCGTGACTTCTGCAGAGGCCGGTGTGGCTGTCCCCAGGGCTGCCTGAGCAGCTGGCCCCAGGGACAGCCACGCCGGCCGCTGCTGGAGCGGCCCCAGGGACAGCTGCACTGTCCGCTGCTCAGGCGGTCACCAGGGCTGGAGCAGTATGTGTGCTCTGGTCCATCACTCTAAGTGTGGCAGACCCAAAAGTAAAAAAGAGAGCTTTTAAATACAGAAAGCAACTGTTAAGATTCCCTACCTAGAGGCAATCCAAAATGATGTTGAAGATTAGATGAGGTTGAAGTTTTCCCCAACTCTGGCCTGCCTTCTGAAGGTGGCCTTCTGTCAACACATGTTTTGTATTATGAGTGGAACCAAAGGTGGTTCTTCGAGAGGTGTCCCTTTGGGTGCTCCACGGTAGGTGTCAGTGCGCCCCTGCGCCATTGTTCGGAGATTTTTACAGCAGTATCCGTATCGGCCACACCTGCGCGGAGCCTTCCTCACATACCAGTCTTGTCTTAACAGTGCGCGTGCACGGCCAAACTCCTCAGTTCCTTCTCTGCCGTCCCCGGCCGGAGTCGGACCTACAGCAGACTTGTTAAAACTTTTTCTCTTACCCATTCTACGTCCTTTTTTCCCTTACTTTAGCACTTAGTTACTGGATAAGTTCATCCCTTTCTAAAAAAAAAAAATTTGTTCCTGCTTGTTCCTCTCAGCCTCCAGCCGACGCTAATATGCCTGGCTCCCCAGGATTTAAGCAGTGCACTACGTGCAGGGACGCCATCCCTATCTCATATGGTCACTCCCAGTGTATAAAATGCCTGGGGGAGTCCCTCATTCCTCAAAAATGTGCCCATTGTTCCAAATTAAAATCCAGGGCACATAAAGATTGAGAACTCCACCTGAAAATGATTATTGGACAGAAGTCACTTGGACCTGCTTCTGACCCAGGTACGGGCTCCTCAGTGAACCACAGCCCTCCCACCTCCAAAAAGGACAAAAAAAAAAAACACCTGCCTCCCTTACCCATAAGGGAAACATTGCAAGCAAAAAGGTTGCTGAGCAGGTCTGTTTCTTCTATGCAGACCTTTTCTTGGTTCAGCACCTTTCATGTGCTGGTTCCCCTGGCATCGCGCTAATCCCACCTCTGGCTGCGGTGATGGCGCAAGCTCCTGGTGCCGAGGCTTCAAGTTGCCTGCTTCTCTCATGGCACCATCTGGCACCGCAATGGACACTGTGCCAGCACAGAGGATCTTGCCGCAACAGACCCGGGCTGCTCTTACCTTCCCAGCACCACCGACCTCAGCGAATGCATTGAGCGCTATGGTGCAGAGAACGTCCATGCCGAACGACCCTCCAGTGCCACAAGCACTCCTAACAGAGGGTTTCTCTCACACAGGCTCTCGGGCACCACAGTTCATTGGTTCACCAGCCCTACAGGTGTCGCCTAACCTACAGTTACCTCTACTTGACATCTATTTTTCTCCAGACATTCGCATGCAGTCCGGACACCTGTCTCCGGCTGTATCTCACTTTTCTAGTGATGAGGAAGCTATAGTGCAGGGAGACTTTTCACCATACCAGTTCTCTCAGTCACAGAGCCAAAACAGCACTTGTCACAGAAAATCTAGGTCTTTGTTCATCAAAGACCTCCCTCTCTGGTATACAAACCTATGGATGGCACCACCTATGCCTTTCCCCGGTCAGTGGCAATACGGGGTCCATGAGCACCATATAAGTGATTCCACTATGATCCCCAAGATGCCAAAAATAGGAGCAATGCCACCTCGCCGCCGCCACCACCAGTGCGTATGGCTATGAATGAGACACAACAACAAGCTGTTACTCCACACTTTGATGAACATGCTACACATGCTTCCCCAACCCTTGTGGAGCCCATATCCACGCAGGATGAGGCTACACTGCCTCACCACCAACACTGTTGGATGATTTCTTAAAATTTCAAGACCTATTCAAAAGAGTCGCCAGTGAGTTGAGGATTAATCTGGAGGAAGTTTTCTGAAAACCAGCATGAGTTGACTGATATCCTGCAACCTTCTTCCACATCCAAGATTGCTTTACCTATAAATCCAGCCATTATGGATCCTTCCAAAACTATATGGCAGACACCGGCTACTACCAGACCTACCTGTAAGCGAGCTAACTGGAAATATTTTATTCCTTCCAAAGGGTCTGAGTTCCTTTTTACTCACCTAGCGCCAAACTCATTGGTAGTAGAGGTAGCTAACCAAAAGAACAAACAACAGTTCCCAAATCTACCCCAACTGATAAAGACAGTAAAAGGCTGGACTTGCTTGGTCGTAAAGTGTATGCTTCGTTCACATTACAATTCCGGATATCTAAATATGTGGCCGTTCTGGCAAAACATGACCACAGAAATTATGAGAAACTCATGGACTTTATTGATGACATTCCAGAGTGGGGGGGGGGGGGGAGATAACACCATCAGTTTAAAACCATAGTCTCTGACGGACAAATCATCTCCCGTACCGCACTACAAGCTGCACTTGATGTTGCTAACACAGCTGCAAGGTCCACTGCTACAGCAGTCATGATGCATCGAGCTTCATGGCTTTCATAGTCTTCTTTTCCTTGCGAGGTTCAGAATATCATAGAAGATCTCCCTTTTGATGGTGCAAAACTATTTGCCAGTAACACCAATGATGTGCTTCACTCCATGAAGGACTTGAGAGCAACATTATGGTCTCTCTGTATGCAAACCCCTGCAAATAGGAAGAGACCATACAGATACCAACCTTATCAACATCCATGCTACCCACTGTATACTCCAGAAAGTCATAGACCATGTGAACAACAACATCCGTGACCAGGATATCAATGTCGCCATACCAATTCATCGGCTCCATGTCAGCCCCCTCCCACTAACAAGCAAATGTGAAGATGTGACCAACAGTATAGAAAACATCATCCCTACTTCAGTGCCCATTTCTTCCCCCCACCCCCACCCCTGGTCCCCAAACAACTGCTCCACCAAGAGGTTCATCATCTCCTCCAATTAGGAGCAGCGCCTGACCAACACAGAGGAAAAGGGTTCTGCTCCCATTTCATTTTAACACAAAAGAAAACTGGGGGATGACGACCCATTCTCTACCTCAGATGCCTCAATAAATTTATTAAATAAAATTAATAATAATTAAAGGGTGACACTTGCAACCATAATTCCAGCACTGGAGCAGGGAGATTGGATTTTCAGCCCTCAACCTGCAGGATGCTTATGTTCCTGTGACCATACATCCTGCCCACAGACATTTTATTTGCTTCGTTCTGGGCTCACAACACTACCAGTACAGGGTCCTACCTTTTGGCCTCTCGACTGGAAAAAAACTTGTCTTTTCCAAACTCGTCGCAGTCATAACAGCTCATCTCATAGAGAATCATAATTTTTACTTACCTCAACAACTGTCTTTTCAAAGCCAGGACTCTCCAAGAAGCCATTCAATCCAGACAACGGACAGTCCACTGTTTCCATGCTCTTGGCCTGCGAATGAACAAAGAAAATCTTCACTCAGTCCCACCCAACAACTGGAGTTCATAGCAGCACGTTTCGACTCATGCAAAAGAATAGCATCTCTCCCACTCCACCTTCTTAACACTATCAACCTTTTCATTCCCAAGCTGTGCAACAGTTCACAAGTGGCTATACGAGCTTGCCTGCAACTCCGAGGCCACATGGCCTCTTGCAGTTTTGTAGTCAGGAAAGCTCGCCTCTGTTTCCATAGTTGGATTCCACTGTCTACAGACTGAATGTCCATGGTTTGAACAAACTTTTATACAGACCTCCCAGAGTCTAGGACTCTCTCCACTGGTGGACATTGCCTCACAACCTTTGCTATGGGTCCCCTTTCTACAGGGCGTCCCATTGGTTGTCTTAACTAAAGTCACATCCCTTACGGTATAGGGAGTACACATGCCCCAATACACTATCCAGGGTCTTTTGTCTCCTGCCGAGACATCCCTTCACATCAACATCTAGAACTCTGAACAATACGCAATGCCTGCCTCCAATTTCTCCTTTCATATAAAACCAACGTATCAGGATAATGTCCAACAACATTGCCTTCATCATCTATGTAAACGGGGGGCAGGGCGGTGATCCCACTTCCTTTGTACATAAGCGATGAAATGATGGAATTGGTGTCTCATACTTACCTGGCTCTCTCAATACCACTGCTACGACTTCAGCAGAAGATTTCCCATAGACCGTGAATGGGAACTAAACGAGGATATAGTACTAGACATATTCCACACATAGGGATACCCAACCACAGACCTTTTCACAACTGCAGCAAACAAGAAATGCCCAAGATTTTGTTCCAAAGCAGAACTAGGCAAACTCCTCGGGGGATGCGTTCTGTTCCCATGGAACACCGACATAATGTATGCATTTCCCCGATACCGCTCATACACAAATTATTGATAAAAATACGAACACACCAAGCCAGGGTCATAATGATGGCCCCACATGGCCCAGACAGGCATGATACCCTTTCCTTACCATGATGTCGCTTTCCACACCCATCCCACTACCCTCTGCCCGAATCTCTTGTCCCAACAACAGGGTCTACTACTCCACCGCAATTTAACCATGTTACACCTCAAGGTTTGGCTCCTTCATGGTTCTCTCATGCCGAGTGAACTTGCTCAGAGCAGGTTCAAAATGTACTCCTTCATAGCACAACAGATTCTACATTTACCACCTGCCTTTATAACTGGACAAGATTTACACACTGGTGGGTTGTCACAAAAGCTCCTTTTTTCCGTGCCTCTCCCACTAATACTTGACTATCTATTATAGATTAAATTATCTGGACTCTCCCTCAGTCCCATCAAACTCCACTTGGCCGCAATTACAATGTTCTGTGATGCCATCGACGACAGGACTATCTTTGCTCATCCCATTACTAAGTGATTCCTTAAGGGACCCCAAACCTTATACCCACGCATCAAACCGTCTAATCCATCCTGGGACCTCCCCTTAGTCTTAACATGCCTAACCCAAAACCATTTGAACCATTGCAGGGAGGGATAGCTCAGTGGTTTGAGCATTGGCCTGCTAAACCCAGGGTTGTGAGTTCATTTAGGGCCACTTAGAGATCTGGGGCAAAAATTGGGGATCCATGGCGGCCGCAGTGGCCTTTCTACATAACGTCCCCCTTTAAGGACATTGCCAGAGATGCCATTTTAGCTTTTGAAAATAGGTTTGCAAAACATTATGCTCTTACACAGGGACCCATTACCAATACGCATGTGGACAGAGCTGTTCTGTCTACTGCATTCCTTCCAGATCCGAAGTCCCTACCTCCTTGAGAGATACTGCTTTTCAGTCACCTACAGTGGAGCACCCATAGGGACACCTCTTGAAGAAGAAGAGGAGGAGGTTACTCACCTGTCCAGTAACTGACGTTCTTCGAGATGAGTGTCCCTGTGGGTGCTCCACTCCCCACCATCCTCCCCTCTACTTCGGAGCTGGGGCGGCCTCCGTTGTAGAGAAGGAACTGAGGAGTTTGGCCGCGCATGCGCACTATTAAGACAAGACTGGTATGTGAGGCAGGCTCCGCGCATGTGCGGCTGATACGGGTACTGCTGTAAAAATCTCTGAATAGCGGTGTGGCGGCGCACCGACACCTACAGTGGAGCACCCAGGGACGCTCATCTCCAAGAACGTCAGTTACTGTACAGGTGAGTAACCTCCTCTTTAAACACGTTTTTGTTTAACGATTGGGAAAATGAAAGGAGAAATGATTGAGACCCCCTCTTCAAAGAAAACAAAATTCTGAATTTTTGTTAACCCTTACTTTAAAAGGGAGGGGGCGGGGAGTAGGTAATAAGACAAAGTAACTGGTTTTTTTATTTAAATTTATTGATATTATATTATGTTACTTATTTATTTAAAGTGTTAGATGTAGTGTAGGTGTCCTCCCTGAATGATTAGATTTTTACATGTTCAGGGAATTAGGTTGTAGAAAATACTGTAAAAGGACTGAGCCCATCTTCAGTTAGTACCACTACTACTACTACTACTAATTTATTTGTTACAGAGTAACACCCAGAAGCCTAATTAGAATTGGGGCCCTGTTGTGTTAAGAACTGTACAAGCATATTATGACAATCACTGCTTTTTAACAGTTTACCCTTTCTATGGTCATGGGTCAGAGAAAAAATAATATGGGTCCATCCCACCACTCTTTGAACTGTAGCATGAAAGAAGTGAATAACCAGTGTTGAAGCCTTCTGTAAGAGTGACATGGAAATTCTTAGAATTGGACTATAAAATTACCCCAACGGTAACTTTGAACATAAAATATTCCAGGGGAGAATATAATTAGAATTCCAGTTAACTGTGATCAGCTCATGTTCATATAAAAAGCTGTTGTAAACTTCTGTGTGACCAATGAAAATGGTCACTGAATTTGTACTGGTGAAGAATGAAGCATTTTATGTTCAGTTATACGCTGATAGTGCCCTTGAACAAATACAAGGTTTTGATACAGTATCTTGTGTTTTTTCTCCCGTTTTTTTTTTTTTCTTACGCTATAGGTATTTTCAGGGAGTTTGGTGGTGCAAGGTGTGTACACAATATAGTGAAGTATCCACAGTGCCGACAGCATGCACTGATGATTATCCAGCAACTGGTGTTGTCACCTAGTGGGGATGATGATATGGGCACTTTATTAGGGCTGATGCATTCAGCTCCACCTACAGAACTACAACTGAAGACAGATATATTACGGGTAAGTGCAATAAAACTTAATACTTTCCACTCCTACACTACTTATGAAATTCCAATTTTAAAAATTTAAAATATACACTGTAGAACTACTTTTATTTTATGCATGATGGTATTCAGATATTGAAAACAATTCAGTGACTTAGAAATTAAAATCTTATACAAATCAGATCTCAAATTTTTAAACACAGCTGGCAAAAAAGAGACCAGTATATATTACATTTGTTATCATTAGGTGTAATAATTACTGGTGGATGGGAAATGAAGTTCTAAAAGCAGTCTCTTTCCATCTGGCTTTAAGAAATTATTTAGGTACAATTAAAAAACAACGTAACACGCACACGAACTGAAGCATATTTTTAGTGCCATACTTGAATTTTTCCTTGGCAAAATCTCATTTTTTGTAAACATAGCCAGAGTTGTTGTTAAATGAAAATTTTATAACTAGATCTGGGCCAAAACTGGATCACGGAGAACAAACCCCCAGTTTTTGAGCTGGAGGCTTGTTTCGTTCCTCTAATCTTAGCCTGATTTGTGTTGGATTCTAAATTAGAAAGGGTTTAATTTCTGGTTCAAATACAGCTGAAATCTCATAAGAATAGGTACACCCGTGAGTTTTCAGTTAGAAGAGGCCTTCATTTAATCCAAACTGTCCACAGCATTTCATTGCCAGTCCTGATGCATCCTTGAGGCTCAACTTCTAACTTAAACCTGATATGGATCTGAACACTGTTTTCTCAGCCCAAGTCAGTTTACCACAAGCCCTGACCATGGTGGAAATGTGTCCAATAAGTATAGGAAAATATGGAGAATTCATCTTTCACTACTAGCTTTACATACAAATACTCTTTAGATTTTGTGAGCTGATTGCTGGTTAGGTGAGATGGATATTAATGTAACCTTAAAAATTTTAAGGTCTCTTGTATAGAGATTAGGTAACGCGTAGACGTTTTAGAGTTGTAGAAGATTAAACATAGAGAAAAGTGGTGAAATTGTGTATGATGTGTATATCACTCAGTTAGACTTTTTCAGTAGTGATGTCTACTGTCCAGGGTGATGGTTTACATTTTTTTGGTGTAGTAGCACATGAAAATGTGATCTTTGAAAACATGTGCCTTCGAGAGAGCTTTAATGGTATCACATTAAGGCTTTGAGTTTTTGATTTTCACTTGAATACAAATACCATACTATCAAACTGCAAGTTTCAATTACTCAACTACAGAAGCAATTATTTACCTATTCAGAAAATATTGATACATCAGGAACAGGCTGATAATGAACTTTATTGTTACTGGTAATAATTCAGATTATTTGAGAAGCAAAGGGTTATCTATAGTCTGTCTCAGAATCTGAAAATTACTTTGTTAAAGAGGCTGCTCAAAGGAGCCCTAAGTCAACTGTGTAATACTATTGCAAAAAAAGCAAATATCATTCTGGTATGTATTAGGGAGTGTTGCAAGCAAGACACGAGAAGTAATTCTTCTACTCCCTTCTGGGCTGATAAGGTCTCAACTAGAGTATTGTGTCCAGTTCTGGGCACCACATTTCAGGAAACATGGATAAATTGGAGCAAGTCCAGAGAAGAGCAACAAAAATGATTTAAAGTCTAGAAAGCAAGACCTATGGGGAAAGAATAGGGGGATGGGGGAATAATTTGTTTAGTCTGGAGAAGAGAAAACTGAGGTGGGACATGACAGTTTTCAAGTACATAAAAGGTTGTTACAAGGAGGAGGGTGAAAATTGTTCTTCTTAACCTTTGCAGATAGGACAAGAAGCAATGGGCTAAAATTGCAGCAAGGTCGGTTTAGGTTGGACATTAGGAAATACTTCCTGTCAGGGTAGTTAAGCACTGGAACAAATTGCCTGGGTAGATTGTGGAATCTCCGTCACTGAAGGTTTTTAAGAACAGATTAAACCAGGGGTTCTCAAACTTCATTGTGCCGAGACCCCCTTCTGACAACAAAAATTACTACACGATCCCATGAGGGGAGACCAAATCTTCAGCCCAAGCCCCGCACCCCTGCAGGGGGCGGCGAAGACCAAGGGCTTGAACCCCAGGTGGGAGGCCTGTAACCTGAGCCCTGCCACCCAGGGCTGAAGCTCTTGGACTCGGGGTTGGGCTTCAGCCCCAGGGCTTGGGCTGTGGGACTCTGGTGCTTTGGGCCCCAGCAAGTCTAATGTCAACCCTGGCGACCCCATTAAAACAGGGTCATGACCCACTTTGGGGTCCTGACCCACAGTTTGAGAACCGCTGGATTAAACAAACGCCTGTCAGGAATGGTCTAGTTATTGCGTAGTCCTGCCTTGAGTGCAGGGGACTGGACTAGACGACCTATTGAGATCCCTTCCAGCCGTACACTTCCATGATTCATCTCGTAAAGTTCAACTCAACTGAATAGATTTTTTTTTCATTTTGTGCTAGAATTTAAGAGAAATTAACAATGTACAAGGATTTGATTAAAATTTTAACACTCTTTTTCGTGAAGTCAGATGTTGACTATTAGCCCTGTAGAGAACAGCTGAGAACTAGTACACTGAATCCAGACGTTTCAATTTTAAATGGAGCATGTAGAAATGAAAAACTCATAAATTCTTCTCTTGGAGTTAGTCTGTTAGAAAGCTCTGACATTAAATGTGTCTTGCTTTGACGATACCAAGCTGGGAGGAGTTGCAAGTGCTTTGGAGGATAGGATTAAAATTCAAAATGATCTAGACAAACTGGATAAATGGTCTGAAGTAAATAGGATGAAATTCAATAAGGACAAATGCAAAGTACTCCATTTAGAAAGGAACAGTCAGTTGCACACATACAAAATAGGAAATGACTTCCTAGGAAGGAGTACTGCAGAAAGGGATCTGGGGATCATAATGGACCATAAGCTAAATAGGAATCAACAGTGTAACGCTGTTGCAAAAAAAGCAAACATCATTCTGGGATATATTAGCAGGAGTGTTGTAAGTAAGACGCAAGACATAATTCTTCCGTTCTACTCCGCACTAATTAGGCTTCAACTGGAGTATTGTGTCCAGTTTTGGGTGTCATATTTGAGGAAATGTGAATGAATTGGAGAAAGTCCAGAGAAGAGCAACAAAAATGATTAAAGGTCTAGAAAACATGAGCTGTGAGGGAAGATTGCAGAAATTTGGTTTGATTAGTCTGGAAAAGAGAAGACTGAGAGCGGACATGATAACAGTTTTCAAGTACGTAAAAGGTTGTTACAAGGAGGAGGGAGAAAAATTGTTCTTAACCTGAGGATAGGACAAGAAGCAATGGGCTTAAATTACAGCAAGGGAGGTTTAGGTTGGACATTAGGAAAAGCTTCCTAACTGTCAGGGTGGTTAAGCACTGGAATAAATTGCCTAGGGAGGTTGTGTAATCTCCATCGTTGGGGATTTTAAAGAACATGTTAGACAAACACCTATCAGGAAAGGTCTAGATAATATAGTCCTGTCCTGACTGGAAGGGGCTGGACTAGATGACCTCTCGAGGTCCCTTCCAGTTCTATGATTTTAAGATTCTGTGACAATCAGTTGGCATGTCAAGTAAAAGAAATTCAATGAAAGACAGAAAACTAGTTAAGTTAGCGAATTATGTTGCAGAACATTAGTTTTGATATCTGTAGGGGGGCTTTAAGAGTATTTTCAATAAGTAATTTATAGACTGACCACGCATAGTTTGCAATCTTTGGCTCTTACATTAGAACTTGCTTGTGCTAACATTCAGTTAAGCCATCACCTTGTTTTAGCTGATAGGCTGTGGGAATTCTCATTCACCTTGAGAGGCATTAATTTACTGGGTAATTCTCACCCATAATGGTACAACAGAGGTAATTTAGTACTAGAATCCAAGGGCTGGTGTCACAATCCTGCAGTTAGGTTCGACTTTCCTTTTTTTTCTGTTAACTAGTGGTTTTTTTTTTTCCTTTCTGTTCTAATTTTTGTCCTTCCATATGTAACAGCAGAAGTTAGTCTCAGGTAGCCCAAGCCATCTGCCCCATTCAGTATTGGTGCTCCGCAGGGAGGTCAAGACAGGCTACTATCTACCATAACATCTTGGTCCGACCCAAGTGTTGATAGCTTTGTTAGAGGTCGGTAAGCACTTGGCTAACTGTGGGAGTCTTGTACCGCTCTTCCATTTCAAGGTGTCACTATCAAAATGGTTGCCAGATTTCTGGTTCCTCTTGCCTTGGAAATCTCTTCAGCCCCCACTGCTCCCACAAATTCTGCTCAATAGCTTGAACCATTTCAATTTCCTTAAATCCACCTGTGGTTGTTCAGTACCTCAACATATTGTCTGATTGTTCTAGTCCACACTTTGCCTGCTGAGCTCTCTTTCTTTATTCAATTTACTCAGACTCAACTGATTCCCTGCTATCTGTGTGCTCAGTCAGCACCGTTCCCAATGACTTGGAGGAATCTGACCCACCTTCAGTGACCTACAAGCACAAAGCAAAGGTTAAGGATGTAGAGTTGGATTACAGTTCTGATTAAAATAAGAAGACCAAGTATCTCTTTGGTCTTTCTTGGAGTTTTCTAAAGTTATCTCATATTTGGATGCCATTGGCAGATTATTTAGTGAGGATAGTCTCCTGATATCCTGTAGGAAGATGAAAAATCTGCGACTTTTGTAGTTACTTTTAAAACAGCGTTAAAAAGTGTGTAGTTTTCCAACCTCTGAATCCTTAAATAAAATCTTACTCTGGCTTTTCTCTGAAAAGGTCCATAAGTAGAGAATACCATCATCATTATAAAAGTCAAAAAAATTGAAGCTGAGAAACTCATTTCTGTCCCCAGAGTATATGCTTCCATTTCTTAGTGATTTCAACATAAACCCTGTAGCTGAGCATGTAGCTGTTCTTAAAGGACCCTGCTGGCAAGCAAGTTAGGCAGTGCTTCTAAAAGGGACCTTGAACCTGATTTTTATGATCCGAACAGCGTCAGCAATGAATGAGTTCTCTGCCCAGCACTGGGTCAGATTTCCTTCCACTCTTGAAACAAAGTCAAGGGATTAAATGAGTGAACAAAAACTTTAATGTGGCTGGACTAAAAGCTATCTATGTAAAAATGACACCACTGTAGTCAACCGTCCTGCTTCCTGTGAGTATTCAGAATTATGTCTGCTCACTTAAGTTTCAGAAATAAGATTTTTAACACTTTTTACCTTTGTTTTTTAGCTGTGGGAGAAGGAGTTGGATTCTGTGTGTAGAGGCTTCCAAAATGTCTGGAAACCCTTTGGCTGCTTCAGTGTTTGCAGCGTTGTACATCTTTGTGTCATACAAAGCTCTCTTAATTTCTGTACATTAGCTTAAACTGAGACCCAATTTGAAGCCATCTCAGAGTTCAGGTAGCTGCTTTAGAAGCTCTTGACTTCTTTATGAAACAAGGCATCCTTGTGACTTGCTATCATGTGTGTCATTTTATTTATACCAATTCAAGACTTAGACCTCAAATCAGAGTTTATTCCTGAATGGGGCATTCTGTAGTTCTGCAAACAATAATGCGAACTCCTTTTCAGCTCCAAGGTGACACTTATACTTTCCGTCAGTCACGTACTCCTTTCTCATTGCCACCACTTTGCCAGGCGGGAAAGTGAGTTGTAAGTTATTTCTGCATGAAGCTTAACTTCCAGTTTCATCATGACAGAGTAACTCTTTGTTCATCCTCTCCTTTTAAGTCCAAAAAACTAATACTTGTTTTACTGCAGTCAAAATCTTTGTGCTCTCCACAATGTGCTCATAATAAAAAAAAAAAAGTCATCCTTCACCACCTAAACCTCAGAGTAGCGGCAAAGTACTACATTCATAGAGCAACCTAGTTTTACAAAATGGTCTTTTCATCTTCTATGGTGGACTTTTAAAAGGGAAATAAAATCTTTAAAGACGCTATTTGATGAAGAGTCAGATTTAGTAAGGAAACTTAAATTTTCTTCAGTAAGCCTAATAGAGTATCTCAGCACTTACTCAACCAAACTCATAGTTACCTCATAAGGAGAGAAAAATCAAGCCACCTTCTTAGAGTGGTTGTCCACATGGATTCCGCTCTTAGTGCACACGCGCCCTGTGGATGTGAGATTCGACTTTTTTTAGCCAGCAGTGTCCATTGCCTCTACACCCGTGCCCTGGACACTCTCACGTCCCGTGTGAGGGCTCAAAGGGCTGGGTGGGCCCAACAGTCCCTCAGTTCCTTTTTAGCACCAGTTGCAATACAATAGTTAATGGCAATGATATGGTTATACAGTTGACAGCACTCAGTCTCAACTTTATGCATAAGATTTCAATGGGAGCCACATGGGAAACTCGAAGGTAAAAATATTGAGATCTCACTGTTACAGAATGTCACTTGACAAGTCACAGCCTGATCTTTTATTAAAGTACAAATGCAGAGTTTGGTAACCATTTAGTTCGTTTTTATTTGTAGATATATAAATTACAATGCTTTACCATGAAAGGTTGTTTTTTTCTGTCTGTCTCTACATGCCAATGCCTTATGCTTTATATACCTAATATTATGGTTAAGGGACTGGACTGGTATTCTTGGTTCAATTGCTGACTTTGTCTCACGCTTCCGGTGTGATCTTGGCCCTTAGTTTCCCACCTGTAAAAGAGGGATAATGCTTTCTTTTTTCTATTCTTTGTCTACTGTGTCTATTTAGTGGGTAAACTCTTTGGACCAAGGACTTTATACTGTATTTGTCTGTCTGGTGTGTAAAATTCCAATCTCTTTTGGGGTCTTCAAACAGTACCATAATACAAATAAATAATTGTGCTAGCATATCAGACAAGATATATGCTTTGCTATAATGTATTAATAACAATGCTTTTTTCTTTTTTGAATATCCATAGGCCCTGCTCTCAGTACTAAGAGAGAGTCATCGCACAAGAACTGTTTTTAGAAAAGTCGGTGGATTTGTGTATGTCACATCTTTACTTGTTGCTATGGAAAGATCCTTGTGCTCTCCACCTAAGAATGGCTGGGAGAAAGTAAACCAGAATCAAGTGTTTGAACTGCTTCACACTGTGTTCTGCACATTGACTGCAGCAATGCGCTATGAGCCAGCCAACTCGCATTTCTTCAAAACAGAGATCCAGTATGAAAAGCTGGCAGATGCTGTTCGATTGCTTGGCTGCTACTCAGACTCAAGAAAAATAAGCCCCTTGAATGTCTTCCCCTCAAATACACAACCATTTCAAAGACTACTGGAGGATGACCTAATCTCCATGGACTCTGTGGCACCCACACTAAGGCATTGCAGTAAACTCTTTATTTATCTCTACAAAGTAGCCACAGATTCTTTTGACAGGTATGATCTGTTTTCCCTAAAAAATGGTTGGTTTTAGAAATGTGTTTGCAGGATTTGATGTTACCACCTTTTTCTTCATCCACAAAGTGGAGCAAGACATTTTCCTCCACTCAAATGTAAACTTCTCTTATTGCTATTTTCAAGAATGGCAACATGACCTCTAATGTTGAATGCCTTAGGTCATGACACCAAGCAACAGAGAGACATTTAGTTTAAAACCATTTGATGGGTTAAAACTGTCAACAAGTAGTCTGCTTCTCCAGTTTTTTTATTATCCATAAGTACTTGATCTTTGTCCATTATATCATAAAATTAGAAATATGCTACTTTGCAGTACATACCAACTTCTGACTGTCATAAAAATGGGATACACTAAAAACAAGTCATTTGATCGTTTGTTATGACAGATTTATTTTAGACAGTGGAGATGCCATCCTGGCAATTGCCATTTAGCTTTTTAAAATTAATTTAGCATGAGAGACAATGGAGGCTGCTAACTACCTGAGATTTTAAAATCGTATATAGTAAATATACCTCTTAATGGTCCCCTACAAAATAATCCTTATTTTTGAAGGTAGTTCTCACTTGTAACTTTTTTTTTAAAGAAACTAATAGAGCAGGGATGATTTAAGCTTCATTGCTTAAATTGCAAAGCTGCTATTCCATGTCCATGTGCTATATGTTGGCCAAGATTTTCAAAAATAGATGTTTCACGTTAGGTTCCTAGTAATATTTAGGCAGCTAAATAAGAGACCTGATAAAAATGCTGAGCATTTGGCAGCTTCTGATGAAGTCCCTGATGAGCTGCAGGGTGCTTAGATTTTCTTAACTCAGAGCACTTCTTTAGGTGCCTAAATATTAATTTAAGAGCATAACTTCAAGCTCTCGTTTTTGCAGAGTTTGTCTACTGCCTTTAATGTTGTAAGAGAACAAATCTGTATCCCTTCATCTCGAAAGAAATTAGCATAAAAATCCTAGTTACTTTGTGTTAAAATCGCTTGGAAATATTTGATAGAAACATTTTTGAATTAACCAAGTGGTGATGTATACAGTACATGCTGTAATATTGGCTAGTTGTGGAATCTGATGAATCTCTCGTGTCATTGCAAATGCATTCCTTTCTAATTTCCTTTTATTTTCTATTCTTCTTTAATCAACACTTCTTTTTCTTCCTTTCTTAAACCATCTGATGGTCATGTTTTTGCAGAGTTTATTCTCAGGATATTATTTTAATCCCATCTAATGCAAGTTAATTAAATTTTTTTATTTGCTCAGAAATGACCTATTGTCAATTCCTGCTCTACTTACCCTTGAAGGATGTTTTAATGTGCTGGTTTGATTGTGTAGATTACCATATCTGCTGAGTAATGAGCAAAAACATTTGTTTCCGTAATTATTGTAGAATGGTGCACGTCTCTTTGTTTTACCTGATGCATGTTTCTCAGTAGCATTCTTTGTTGTCCTTGCTGATTCTGTAGGATGGATCCTATAAAGGTTTTTACTGGTTGGTGGTATTGTAAAACTAACAAGCTTCTGGCCTCTCCTTTTCTTTTCTAACTTCTCTATCCCAAACCTGTCTGTTTTGTCTGTAGTCGTGCAGAACAGATCCCTCCTTGCCTGACAAATGAGACTTCTCTCCCCTCTCCTTGGGGTACGCCAGCTTTGTCCAGGAAAAGGTACTGATCCTTTAAGAGAAGTTGATCTCTCTTCTGGTTTCTCTCGTCACTGTTCTTGTTGCTTTTTTTTTCTCAAGCTGCTTTTTGTGGTGGGGCGTGTACTGTCTGTCTGTCTTTGTTCTTTGAGGAAAACAACTTGTCAACTTGTAAAAGAATTAGGTGGCTAGTCCAAGAAGAATGCAGTAGTAGATAAATTAATTTAAAAAAAAAATCCCGAATGAATTTCTCAGTAAAGATATTTTTTCCTTTATCAGTAAACTGAGTACTATTATGATATGTCTATTGCCTACAATTACTGCGTAATGAAAATAATAAAATCTTCTGAACGTATACTACTGACAACTGTGGAGGCATGTGAATGTTAAATGGCTTGGAAAGTGAGTCTGTGACTGTCAATTTCTGAAATCTTTTCTCACTGTTTCCTTTTTCTCAGCTAATTCTTTCTTAATACTTTTATTTAAAAAATGAAGTAAATCTGTTTAAAACCTGCTTTGCAATGTTTGCAGTAAAGGAGATTACCACAAAAATACTTTTTTTCACTTTGCTAAGTGAAGTAACACAGTCACATGTTGGTATTTTTCTGGGATTGTTTTGGAAGGGACTTCCTAATAATCTAGCACCTCTCAGACTGTCATTTCTTTTCTGATACTAAGGCATTTAGGAGCAAACTCCGCTGTTACTGAAGAGAGAAGTGTTTGCTGCCATATTCATTTCTCTCTCGCACATGTTGAAAGAGAGAGCTTTCCTGTGGAGACCTTCTAATGTTTTGCCCATAAGATTGACCTATTCCATTACGGATTGTACTTTCTTCAACTGCATTGTTCTATTCTCTTAGGTGTAAATGGCATTACTTGCTCATATAAACTGAATTTTTGAAATACACAAATATGCAAAAAGTACAGTCTTGCCAGTAGAATACATTTAGTCTGCCAAACATAGGCTTTTAAGGGCAGCTGCCAGAGGATGACTAAGAAGGTGCCAGCTTTGTAGCTAGCACAAAGTATTAATTTTAAAAAATATTTTAAGCTTTTTAAGTCTTCTCAAAGTGAAAATGTGGCAGTCCTTTGGATGTTCCACTGTACAAGACTACTTAATTGTTAGTTGATTATTTTAAAAAATAGAAGCATCAGGATAGGATGTTCAACCTATCAGATAATTTAATTTGGCTATTAATATTGAAGATCCTTGTTAGGAGAACTGAATGCGTTTTCTATAGATGTTGTTGAAAATCTCAGCCAAAATGCTCTTCCAAAAGCAGGTTTCAGAGTAGCAGCCGTGTTAGTCTGTATCCGCAAAAAGAAAAGGAGTACTTGTGGCACCTTAGAGACTAACAAATTTATTTGAGCATAAGCTTTCGTGAGCTACAGCTCGCTTCATCGGATGTAAAGCTCACGAAAGCTTATGCTCAAATAAATTTGTAAGTCTCTAAGGTGCCACAAGTACTCCTTTTCTTCTTCCAAAAGCAGTAGTCTCTCTCCACTTTTACATTTCCTTTTTCCTGCACTGATCTGCCACTTGCCGTAGTCTGTTATTCTGCTATGTAATTTATATAACTTATCTCCTAGGTTAGCAGACTAATAAGCACAAAGTATGGTGTTATGTGAACAAAAGAAATTTGTTGTTTGCAATCTATGTACAAAAATATCTAAAAGTTCTGCGTATATACATTTTTTAAGCTCTCTTAATTATATACACATTCAGTGCACTGATTTTCAGTCTTGTTTACCCAAAAGATGTTGTCACCTAAATATTATTGTTTGTATAAACAAAATACAGATAACTTGTCTAGTCAATGTTTTGTTACGGTTCACACTGTTTTTTTATGTAGCGTAGAAGTACTGTGCTTTCAGCCATCTGCATGATTAGATCATGCATTATTGCTTTAGTGCTAGTTTGATTTCTGGGAATTTCAGAAGTAGAAGGGCTGACTGGACATTACCTGAACTGTCATCTCATTCAAGAGGCAAATAGAAAAGGGAGTGTACCTTTCATTACAAATATTTTTTATTCATTAACTTAGTAAACTTTTGGATAACAGTCACTCTGAGACAGAATTCTACAGTGGTTATCCCCAAGAAATGCTACTCAATTTTGGATAAATCTGTTGGGAAAAACTTTCTAACTATAAGATTGTTAAGCACTGGAATATGCTTAAAAGGGAGGTTGTGAAATCTCTGTCCTTGGAGGTTTTAAGAACAGGTTAGACAAACACCTGTCAGAGATGGTCTAGGTATACTTGGTCCTGCCTCAGAGCAAGGGGCTGGACTGGATGACCTCTTAAGGTCCCTTCCAGGCCTGCATTTTTATGATTCTTTGGTTATCTTTTGTTGACATATAAGCTATTGGGTTTAATTATAACTCAATTTGAGTTGGACTTATTTCAATCTTGTCTCTCTCTAGGAAGACCTGTAGATTTTCTTTGTATACCTTAACTTTTTTCCTGTTGTCATTTTCTTCTCTCCTAGAGGGCCAGTACAAAGAGTATGCGCTAGGCAAAGCTAGATATAATGTTCTGGAGGTGAAATTGGAGAGGGAACCACTAAATTTAGTCAATACCTTTGTAATATTTTTTTTCTGAGCTCTAATTTATCTTTACATTCTAATAAGTATTCTTGAACTAGTAGTTTGTGGCTTTCTGGAAATAGGAATCCATTGTAGAGAAAACTGAAAAGAAACATTTGAATATTTTAAGCAGACCCAGACCTGAAAATCATCCAATTAATTATGGGCAGATTGAGGGACAGATGGGGATAGTTCATGCTCTCTATAATGCAAAGAAGAAAATTGTATGTTTGACTGAATCCCTTTCCCTTTTACTTTGAAGGTCATCTTAGACTGTAAGCTCTTTGGGGCAGGGGTCATATCTTTGTGTTTATACATCAACCTAGCATGATGGGCCTGATCTTGACTAGGCCCTCCAGGCATTACTGCAATATAAATTACAACTGCAACAACAAAAGGATGGTGTTGGCACCCACAGAATATGACCGCATTGTAAGGAATGATTTCTAGACAAATTGAAACTCGGTGGAAAATTATTTTTTGAAATTACTCTGATGGTGAAGTTCAGTTATGGATCCGTTCTGAAATACTGGTCAAAAAGTCTTATATAACACTGTTAAATATATGTAGTCTTGTAATCCTTAAGAATTTAAATGCCTGTGAACTCTGACACTTGAGACTTACAAATGTTTACTGTACAGAAGCAGGACTTTTCCTAGTAAGCAGAAAAACGTTATCAGCTAAGGAAATTACCCATATCTCTAACCTCAAAAAATCATCCAGGTTTTGAGAGACCTATTAAACCAGGGAGAATAGTGCTATATTAATAACATTTACATGATAAAACTGCTTGCCATTTTTAATTTAGGGCTAGCGTACACTACCATGCTACATCGGTACAGCTGAGCTGTTGTAGCATGTCTGGTGAAGATGCACTATACCGACAAGGGAGTGCTCTCCCGTTGGCATAATTACTCAACCTCAATGAGAGGCAGAAGCTATGTTGGCGGGAGAGCGCCTCCTGCTGACATTACAGTGTAGACACAGCTTTAAGTCGATGTAACTTAAGTTGCTCAGGGGGATTGCTTTTACACACCCTGAGCAACGTAAGTTACATCGACTTAAGTGGTAGTGTAGACAAGCCCTTAGTCTAATAAGAAAATACCCTGAAATAATGTGTTTTGGGCCTTGGCCATACTAGAGATCCAGGTTTTTTAAAAATGGAGGTTGGAGTCAAGCACAGTTGTGAAAATACTTTCAAAAGTGGTTTGGACAGCATTCAAAACTTCTTGGGAGGGATGTGTATTTGAACTAATTTTTAACCGTACCGTAGAATTACTCGATTTATCACAAAAAAGAAATATATTGTAGTTTTTATAAACAGGGGTTGAGGAATCAAAATATTAACAATTTCCTCCACTTTAAAGGCTCACATTCCAAGAAAGAAATGATAGCGCTCTTTTTGAAGATTGTTCTGAAGGCAAAATTAGATATCTAGTTAGATATAAAGTATTAGGAATATTGTGACCTCCAAAGAAATTGTTAGCTAGTATTTATGCTTTGTGCACACATTCTACTTGAAGATGCACATATACTATAAATATGCTGCATATTTTTTGTAAATGACTATCAGCCTTTTCAAGAAAAGAAGCCCCACATGAGCAAATCATTGCCTTCAAAGCATCTGTCCTCTGAACTGCCCTACTGCCCAAGCTGCTGAATCTGCAATAGTCTTGGATCCAGAAGTATGTCATGTTACTGCTGAGAATCTCATTGGAATGCAAAGCGGTTATGGACTTCTAGACATAAGTGGTTGCGTATGCTTTGAAAGCATCTGTTCTGTAGTGTCGATATGCTGAACCTGCAGAAGTCCTCTTGGATCACAGAAGCTCCATGTAATGTTAATGTTGCTGAGAGGAACTCATTGGAAGAGTGAGAACGTATTGGCTGCTGGCCTGAGTATATCGTGGAACAAACTTCCTAATCTTGGGAGTTAATTGTTTAAATTGCCTCCAATTCTGTAATAGTGAGTTTTCGAAGCCGCCGTCACAGAGGAGAAAAACTGGGTGACGGATGATGAAAATTGATTTTGTCCCAAACATTTGTCTAAACATTATTTATGGACTGTTTACACTATTGTGTGTATTGTATTCTACTCTATTTGAAGGAAGTGAACATTTTCATGAGGAAATACATTTTTGGGGGGATATATTATCTCTTTTTCTAACAGGAAGTGGCGTTGCAGAGCTGGAACATATTATGGAAATGAAATTCTCTCCAACAGTCCTGCAAGAATATCTGCTTGTGATTTCGAGAAGAGGAAATCACCTGGCATGTTTAATTGGGAATTTTCTATGTACAAGTTGAATGTTACAATAGTTGATGGAGAAGTTCAGAGCTAATAGTGAATGGGTATAATAAAAGCTCTCTTTCCTCTTGTCCTATAGGCATGCATATCATTCTGTTTCAACTCCTCCTGTGTACCCTCCCAAAAACATAGCTGATTTGAAGCTCCACACAGGAGCCACGTTGCTGCAAAGCTCTGATGCTGTCATCATTCACCCTGGAGCTATGCTTGCCATGTTGGATCTTCTAGCCTCTGTTGGATCAACTGCACAGCCAGAAGTAAGCAAATAAGCTGTAGTCCTTAATGTTGAATCTGAGTAGGGGACTAGATAGTAAAAGGATACACTGTCTTTTATCTGTATGTTGCTAGTTGAAATTTAGTGTAGGTTTTAGTGAATTAAACGAAGGTATTGATTAAATCAAAGTTAATAGCTGGAGGTGGTTTAATGCCCCCTAAGATGTGCTAGTTATAGTCCAGATATCAGAGTAAGTGATTAGATAATTAGACCATATGCATAACTGGCACTAATTGCCATTCTTACCGAAAGAACCAGCAGCGATTTCAAGGAAATGGGCACAGACTCTACAATCTTTTACCCTGCTCCTCTCCAACCTACCCCTAGAGCTGGTTGCTTCAGGTCAGGGTAAAAGACATTGGAAGGGCAGCGTGAGGAAGCTTGCACAGCTGCTGTCCTTCTGCCCATGTTCTAGTGGTTATGTAAGAGGACTTCAGTCTCCAAAACTGTCAACGTAGCATTTTTACAAGCTCTTTATTTAAAAAAAAAAAAAAAAAAAAAAAAAGTGGAAAAAATCCTTATTAGTAAAAGCAATATGGCTTTTGGTAGAGAGATTATTTTACTCATGCTTTTTGGCGTAGTACGAGTCAGGTAATAGACCAAATACATGTCTTTTTGTCAATATAACAAAGACTTATGGTATTTTGAGTTTTATTTGTCCTTTTTATTATACTTGCATTTATAAAACTAAGGTAATCAATACACTGGAGTAGAAGGAGCATCATAAATAATTGCTTACATAAAAAATTATTTCACCAGTATAAATCATTTTGGTTCTTAGTCCTCTTTTACTTTTTGATTAAATCTCATAAAGTAAAAGTGTTAGCAAGTGTAATGAATTTTTTGCTTTTCTTTCTGAAGCATCAGATACTGTATGCTGCTGGAGAGAAGGCAGGACACTAGACTGGATAGACTAGTCATCTAATCCAGTATGGCAACTTTTTTTGCCATGTTCCATTAGAAATAGCTTAGGTAACTTTAAGTTTAACAGTGTAGAAAGTATTAAAACACAATATTTTATACTTGTATATATTTTTCATCTTACTAAACAGGATTTATGTGATATTGTTGCTAACTATTTTAAACAGATTTCAGTTCAGGTATCTACCCCACAGATCTTTGTTTATCAAAATTAAGCTCCAAAAACTGTCAGGCATGTATAGCTATGACAACATTTTGCTGTTTTTCTCTCTTGAGTTTGGAAGCCTTTTTGTGTTTACAGTTGTAGTGACAAATGTGCTGCATACGACACAAAGTTTATTACAGTGGATGATGTGGGAAAGGCTGTTTTTGGCAATAGCTTAGGCTGATAAGGATAAAAGTTCTAAGCAAGTTGAACATATTTCTAAGTCTGCTCACTTCCATTTAAAGTAGAAGTTATTTTCATCAGGTGCACCAGAGCAAATTTCCTTGGCAGAGTTCAGATCAATGCATTGTTTAATTTATTTGTCCTCTTTCAAAAAGAAGGGAAACAATACTTAATTTAGATTCTCTTTTCTCATTTTTAAAATTGCATTACAGGACATCCTGTGCTAATTATTTCCTTTCTACTGTATGGGTATTTGTATTTATTATATTTTGCAGCATGCATTGGATCTTCAGCTTGCAGTAGCCAACATATTGCAATCCCTGGTGCATACAGAAAGAAACCAGCAAGTCATGTGTGAAGCTGGACTCCATGCACGTCTTCTACAGAGATGTAGTGCAGCTCTTGCTGATGAGGACCATTCATTGCACCCCCCACTCCAAAGGATGTTTGAAAGGCTGGCCTCTCAGGCACTGGAGCCAATGGTGTTGAGGTCAGAAAGATTTTTTTTCAGGTCACTGATCTTCACATTGGGTGGGTCCAATCTGTCAAAAATTTTGGTGTATAGACGTTGTTGGCTGGTCAGTTTCAGCAACGTCAATTTCTTAGTAAAGTATTAGAAAAAATAGCTGATGGTTTGTGTTTGTTAGTGACCCTGTTGGATATAGCCTTATTTTACAAAACAGTTTTTTAATATAGGTTGTCTTGCTGCTGTTAATACCTTGGGAATACAGTATTTTTTTTACGGTTCAGATTTAAGCTGCCTTTCTCATATTTTTAAATCATACTGTCAAAATATGTGTCCTTACAGCTTCTAGTGTGGCTGGCAGGGAAGAGAAACTTGGTTAAAAATGTGAAAAGAACCAAAAAGAAGTAGCCACTGCATCTGAAGAAGTGGTTTTTTACCCACGAAAGTTTATGCCCAAATAAATCTGTTAGTCTTTAAGGTGCCACCGGATTCCTTGTTGTTTTTACTGCTACAGAAGATTCTTTATAGACTTTCTAAACAGTATAAAGTAACTTAAACTAGATAAGACTTAAACCTTCCCTTTTCTTTAGCTTTGTTTTAGTTTATGTATGAGGGAGAAAGAAACACCTGAAAAGAAAGATGTCGAGAAGAAACCTCTCTAGTCTGTGGGGTTTTATTACTGGCTTACTACCATAGTTTACTGACAGTTTCTGGTCTTAGTGAAAATATATTTGCTATAGAGTAACGTACACGAATTCTGAGAGAAAAAACACATTGAAAGGCTGATGACCTCGCTTTGGTCATTGACATTTCTTGTTGGTAACAGAATGCACTGTGTTTGCTACAGCTTAAGGTTAGTTTTTTTCCTCCTTCATGTTAACGCAGGTGCTCTAGTACACCTTTCTTAGGGCTTGTCTACACTTAACAGAGCTATAGCACTTAGTGAAGACACTACCTATGTTGACAGGAGAGCTTCTCCTGTCGTTGTAGGTACTCCAACTCCCCGAGAAGTGGTAGCAGTGTTGATGGGAGAAGCCCTCCAATTGACATAGCACTGTCAGCAATTGGAGTTGAGTTGGTATAACTGCGTCATTCAGGGACGGAATTTTCCACACCCCTGAGCGACATAGTTCTACAGACATAAGTTCGTAGTGTAGACCAGGACAAAGCCAGCAATAGAAAAGAGTTCGATATTGTTTGTTCCCTGTTTAATAATAAAAGTATCTTGGATAGATTGAGTAGTGCCTGCAGTATTGAAAACAGTAAGTTACACAATTAACTAGGTAGCTAGTAATGACGTATGGAACTTTTTCCTGCTGGACTTTTCCATTCAGATCTAACCCAGATTAACTGGTTTACAGTCTGATTGTTGATTGGTTGTAAGAAAAGGTATGTAGTGTCAGTCCAGTTTTTAGTGGTGCGTATCCACATCAGAAACTGCAACTTCAGTTGGTATTCTGAGCTGAGGGACCGAGGATTTAAATTGGCCTGCAGACTGAACTACGCTCTTATCTGCTTGACCTGATCCCTTTGTCAACATAGAAGCACATTGGTGATAAAATGTGCAGCCCATTTTGTACCTTTCTGGAAGAGGAACAAGTGACTTCAATCTTCAGGGTATAATGAGCTATAATTTCACCAAACAAAGAAAAAAAAAGAAATCCGAGAGAAAAGTCTATTTACTTTAAAGACTAGAATATATGTTTTTACTACTATATTTTAGCAGTGTGGTTATCTAAAAATATGTAATGGTTTATTACAAAATATCACATCACAAATAACTAGAAACCATAACATTTTGTGGTAATGAGTGAATTTACCACCACTCTGTGTGTGTGTGTATACACATTGTGTATGCAATAGTTAATTAAAAATAGAAATAGTTTTGAATCAAAATACTTTTTTTTGGTGTCAGTATTTGTTTTTGGAATTCATATTTTATTTAAATAGTTTTAATGTTTTCTGTTTTGTGTTTGGTTGCAGACTTCAAAAATGAAAACAAGTAAGCAACTTGCTTTGTATAATTCCTTTGTCTCTCTTAACCAGGGAATTTTTACGTTTGGCAAATCCTTTGAATTGTGGCGCTTGGGACAAAAAGCTGTTGAAACTGTACCGAGTGCACAAACCCAGCTCATTAAGCTATGAACCAGAGATGAGAAGTAAGTGTTCAACATCAGAAATATATTTAATTAGTGTTCCTGAGCAAATCTGATTTATATCTAATCAAAATTTATAGGTAAACTTCAGGAAAGACATTAAGACACATAATGAAATAAATAATCTGAGTGATTTGATAGTAACTAAAAAAAAATAAACCACCAAAAAAACACCCCACTAAGGGGAAAGATAGCTATCCAATTATAATTAAAAAACATTATTTTCACAAAAGTTCTTAGCAACAATACGGGACCTGTCACCACTTAAACTTAACTAACTAAATCCTGTGAGGAATATATAACTTTAAGGGACACAATCGACTTAACTATCACTCATCTCTGATTTTTAGTCTTACCTTTACAAATAGCATCTAAGATTACAGTAAATCAAAGATAAGAGAAAAATATGATCAATTTCACATGCATACTTTGTGTATTTGTGACAGCCCTTTGTGTATCATCACCTTTCACTGTTTCTGCTGCAATAATTGTTTAGGCTCCAGCCATGCAATTGGTCCACTAACTCAGATCCCTGAAATAGGTCCCATTGCTTAAGTGGGACTCTGTGGGACTATAAAATTGCGCACTAGCATAACTGCAGGATCAGGGCCATTGTCAGCTTCCTTCTGTCTTTCAAATGGCAAAAAGTGAGAGGGAAAACACGAGGGGGCGTTGGAAAAACATTTTTTCAAAAAAAAAAATGTGATTTGAAAATCCATAGAAATTGGCAGAGTACATGAAATTAATTGCAATTCAGTTTTTAAAAACTGATTTAGTTTTTAAATTGGTGGTATATCTTTTTAATAGTTAGGAAGTTCAGGAATATAAATTGTTTACTATTCATTGTCTTTGACATACTAATATAGGATTGGAAGGGACATCTTGACTCACTGAGTCCACTTCTCTCTCCGCTCCCCTCCCCCCTATCCCCATTTCAGGCCCTGCATCATATTATCCATTCATAAATGTATCAAGCTCCATTTTAAATGTAGTTAGGTTGTTTGCTCCTACTACTTCTCATGGGAAGCTGTTCCAAAACCTCACTCCTCTGATGGTTAGAGACCTTCTTCTAATTTCCATCTGAAATTTATTCATGGCGAATTTATACCCATTTGTTCTTCTGCCAACATTATCCTTTATCTGAAATAGCTCTTCTCCCTCCCTAATGTTTACCTCTTTGTTGTATTTATAGAAAGCAATCCTATCCCCTCCCAGCCTTTATTTTGGAAGGTGAAACAAACCAAACTCCTTTATCCTCTTCTCAAAAGAGGGGCTCTCCATTCCACTGATCGTTCTAGTAGTCTCTCAGCACTGGTTCCAATTTCAGTTAATCTTTCTTGAAAGAGGGTGAACAGAATTATACACAGTATTCCGGATGAGGTTTAACCAGTGCTTTGTAAAATGGCATTTATACCTTCCCTATCTCTGCTGAAAATTATTTATCTGATGAATCCTAGATGATACATGAAATATAACAGAGAATGTTATTCCGTATCAATTCATTCTCAACATAGTCTACATCATTAGCATACTTTAAATTTGTCTTGGGTAGCATGTGCTAGGCATTGTTGGATGACAGGCACATGCATAATCTAAAAATTTTCAAGAGACTAACACAAGTAACTCTAGTAGTAGTAAGAACTTCAGTCTGTCATCTTGGTATAATTTGAAAAACTACTGGTTAGTAATTATTGTACACTGTACAGTGAGAAAATGTATTTGACTTATTTTAGCAGTATGTTACTTACTTTATTCAGAAAAGACTTCAAGAAGCTTTGAAAAATACTATCTTTTCATTCACTCAATCTTAAAATAAAATTGCATTTTGTTTTCAGTACCCAAAAGAAACCTGAGTGTAGTAGAACAGGAGCATCAGGAAGTCTGTTTCAACAAAATCTGAGAGAAGAAAAGGGGCACTTGAGGCTGAGGATCTGGACAGGGACTTATGAGATCTGTCACATCTCTGTCACAAACTTTCTGATGACCTCGAGCAAGACATTTAATCTCTTTGTTTAGTTTAGCATCTTTAAAATGAGGGTAATGCTAGTCACAGAGGAGTTAATAAATATTAAGCACCCATACTGCAGTTAAAGAGGCATGAAAAGTATATAAATAAATAAGGGGCTGAAAAAATGCTTTTTTCTACCAATATGTTTGTTTTTTTTTTTTTGGTTTCTATTGTAGGTAGTATGGTCACATCAATGGAGGGTCTGGGTTCTGACAGCGTGTTCAGCTTGCATGAAGATAACCACTACCGCATAAGCAGGAGCCTGCTAAAGCCAGCAGAAGGAAGCACAGTGCCCCTGACGAGGGTTAAGTGTTTGGTCTCCATGACAACCCCACATGATATCAGACTTCACGGATCATCAGTTACTCCAGCATTTATTGAATTTGACACATCTCTTGAAGGATTTGGGTAAGGTCTTGCCACACTTTCAAATAGTGTATTGCAAAGAATAATATCTTATTCCTTTTTTCTTTCAAAGAAATGTGTGCAATTTTTAATGAGTAGTTTGAAAAACAAAAACAGTTGATCTATAGAAAGAACTACATACTTAATGCCGTCGGACAAAGGATACTGAATTCAGCTAATGAATTTGAAGCACTTTTTGTTACCTGTGGAAGTGTGAATGCCACTGATAATACTACTTACTTAGATGATCTTTTACATGTGCATGATGGGATCTTTTCAAATAAAGAAGAAACACAAGCATATACTAGCACAAAGAGTCCAGCTGCCAGGATTCAAATGAAGCCTGGGTCCCTAAAATTATCCTAAACTACCCTGAAACCTGGAAGGATTTGGTTGAGAGTTGTAGAACAGAGAATTATAGGCAAAGTAGAAATAGAACTAAAATTGTTTTGAAGCAGCAACATTTAAAAGGAAATTGACCCAGTAAGTGCAAATCATTGTAGAACAATTTGATCTCAGTAATTAGAGGTGTGATCCGTGTACAGGACTTAACTCCCTCTGTACCCTTTGTTCAGTCACTTAACCTCCTTGACGCCATTTTCCCATCTAGTAAGTGGGACTGTTTGTGAGGATCAGCTAGTGTTTTTATATCAGTGCTTGGAATATTAAGATGTGGTGCTATAATACTCAGCAATTTTCTTTTAAAAACATTTCTCTTAGGTTGCTTTTTAAAAGATTGACGCTTAAAATCATTTTTCATATTTGTCCTGTGAAGAACCAGACCCCTTCAAAACCACTATGAATGAATTGAAGTAATTTCTAAGGAAAATATCTATCTTCTGCATTTCTGGTAGACTCCACTTGGCTGGCAGTGAGATCCATGTCAGCTAATTTAGGCTTAAAAATGCTGCCCGGCGATCTCAAGTCAGACAACTCTGAATGAAACCCTGGATAATAATTATTCAAAGAAAATCCATTGTCTCAAATTCCTCAGGTGGAATTCTATTTGGGCAGAAGCTTGACAAGAAGGTTTCTAGTTACATGGGCAAGCCGCTCTCAGAAAGGACTAGAGGCTTTCAGACAAGAGGAGTAGTTCCTTTACCTTTTTGTCAAACAAAAAAAAAAAAAAAAGGGAAAACTTTCTTATTTCAGGGGTAATACTTGAATTCAGAAAGCCAGAGGGAAGCTCAGATTGGGGAATGGGTTCTGTCAAGGTTCCTTCCCCACTCTGAACTCTAGGGTACAGATGTGGGGACCTGCCTGAAAGACCCCTAAGCTTATTCTTACCAGCTTAGGTTAAAAACTTCCTCAAGGTACAGACTTTGCCTTGTCCTTGAACCCTATGCTTCCACCACGAAGCGTGTTAAACAAAGAACAGGGAAAGAGCCCACTGGGAGACGTCTTCCTCCCAAAATATCCCCCCAAGCCCTACACCCCCTTTCCTGGGGAAGACTTGATAAAAATCCTCACCAATTTGCATAGGTGAACACAGACCCAAACCCTTGGATCTTAAGAACAAGGAAAAAGCAATCAGGTTCTTAAAAGAAGAATTTTAGTTAAAGAAAAGATAAAAGAATCACCTTTGTAAAATCAGGATGGTAAATATCTTACAGGGTAATCAGATTCAAAACATAGAGAATCCCTCTAGGCAAAACCTTAAGTTACAAAAAGGCACAAAAACAGGAATATACATTCCATTCAGCACAGCTATTTTACCAGCCATTGAACAAAAGAAAATCTAACATATTTCTAGCTCGATTGCTTACTAACTTTTTACAGGAGTTCTGAGCTGCATTCCTGATCCGTTCCCGGCAAAAGCATCACACAGACAGACAGACCCTTTGTTTCCCCCCGACTCTAGCTTTGAAAGTATCTTGTCTCCTCATTGGTCATTTTGGTCAGGTGCCAGCGAAGTTATCTTAGCTTCTTAACTCTTTACAGGTGAAGGGGTTTTGCCTGTGGCCAGGAGGGATTTTATAGTTCTGTATACAGAAAGGTGGTTACCCTTCCCTTTATATTTATGACAACCATAACATATTAAACCACTGATGGGTCACCCGAAGTTCAAGTGTAAAGGTCAACAAGATGCAGATTCTCTTGCAGGCAGAAGATCACCTAACTTGCACCAAGGCAATCCATCTAAAGGGAAAGCAGACTTGATATGTTTCATCAGCAGGTGGACAACTTGAAAATGCTTCTGAACCAAGAATTATTCAATTGATATCCAGAGAGCTACCCTAGCTAGACCTATTTGCATCAAGTCAAAACCCAAACGTGAAACTACTTTTCCCCAGGTCAGGGAAGCAGAACTGGGATTATTGGAGACAGATGGCCTGGCTCACAGATGTCCTAATACAGTTTGTCTACACTTTCACTCTCCACCATTAAGAAGAGTGATTCAGAAGGTTAGAAAGGGGCGGGTGTGTGTTGATCATTCTCCTTCACCAAGAATTTGCCAAAGAGACCATGCTACTCAAACCAAGTGAAGCTATTACAGAGGTCTTTGTTCACCTTCCCAGTAGGCAGGATCTCTTATCCCAGGCCTTGCTCCTGCCTCCAGACATAGATTACCTGAACTGAAAAGCTTGGCTACTGGGTATCAAGTTCTGAACAAAATTAGATAGCATCTTTCCTGGCCTCAACATATGTAACTGTTCTGGTACAATTATCTTACTAATATCAAAATGATCACCACCACAAAAGGACAGGTATTCCAGCTTTTCTGTATTCTTCACCAAACTGTTTAGACCTGGTTTAAGATTACCACCCACCTACCATCATATTGCTGATCTTTAAGATAAGCAGTGTCATAAATGCAGGCTTGGCTTGTTTCTCTCTTCGGTGACCTCATTATATTGAAGGTTTCTTAGGGCAGCATGACAATCTCAACCAGCAAGGTAGTTCTATCTGCCCTTCTTGGGATCTGCCTACATGCTCTCACATACAGTCCTTTTCAACCAGTGGAATCTAATTCCCTATAATTCCTCTCCATGAAGATATGCTTCCTGGTAGTAATCACACCAGCAAGAAGAGTGTCATAAATTTCTGTTCTTGAAAGACATGAGCCTTATTCTGTTTTACCCGAGGACACAGTAGCTATTTGGACTCCAAAGTCGTTTGTCACTGTAAAGAGGTTAGCCGGGGCTCGTCCCTCTCCGGGGTGGCGGGGGACCACACCACCGCACTACAGTCACCAAAGTATAAACTCTTCCTTATTTCAGAGGTAATCAGTCTTCCCTCAGTTTGCCCAAGGCCTCAACAATTGAAAGAAGAAACACAGCATATGCTAGATGTTGGAAGAGCAGTGGAAATACATCTTGTCAAAACTAGCCAGTCTAGGAAAATACTTCATTCCTTTCCTACCATCCTAAATACTTGGGCCTGAAGGTATATAAATCCTCCACAGCTCGTTAGCCAGATGCGTCTCTAAAGCATACTTATCTGTAGATAAACTGATTACTTTAAAGGGTCAGGGAACACTCAGCACATTCCATAGTGGCATCCTGAGAAATGTTGTCAGCCACCACAGAGGAAATCTGTAAAACTGCTGTCTGTTCGTCCATTAACACTTCTTTTTAAAGCACTATAGACTTGACTTTCACTTCCCTGCAGAAATATACTTTGGCACAAAGGTGCTCCAGGTATCTTCCATATACAGTGTAAGTTGTTTAGGTAGATACAGTGGAATATAACAAAATAAGAGTGTTGAAGGTGTTTATATTAAATCTAATAAGAATTTAGGGTGAGATCTTGAATCCCTCTGATTCTTTAGCTGACACAGCTCTCAATACAAATTACCAGTCCTAAAGGCTGCGGGGAGTTATGACTGACTACAGTATCTTCCAGTGGCCATTGGACAGAGGCCCTAGAGCTTCATGGATCAGTGTCCACTGCCTCTGGTATTTACAGTAAGACAGACACTGACAAAATATCTTGAGGAGAGTTCAGTCCTGGAAAGAAAATTAAGGGGTAATACATTTTTTTGTATTCTCTATGTAAGCAAGTGAATTCAAGTACTGTGTGGGCATGGTACAGTACCTTTTTCCAGGTTAGATTTTATGTATAAAGTAGAGATTGGAAAATTGCATTGATATTTGGCTGTCACAAACACTAATGTAGAGATCTTTTATTTGTTTTAACAGCTGTCTATTCTTGCCAAGTTTGGCTCCCCACAATGCACCTACAAATAATGCTGTCACAACAGGTCTTGTTGATGGTGCTGTAGTCAGTGGAATTGGAACTGGTAAGTATATACAGCTGTTTACAATATTATATATTAATGACTGTACTATTTAGGACTGCTGTATTGCTCTGTTAACCATAAAGCGATAGCAGAATGTATGTGCCCCTCTCAAATAGTCTAGAGCTCTTCTTATATCTTTATATACCTTTCTATTGCTTTCTACTGCATCAGCAAAAAGAAATAGAAAATGTAGAAATGTTTTACAGTGAAAGATTTTTCAGCAGAAGGTTGAACTGTGTAAAAGGAATGTATGGGATACAAATGTACTGTGGTGTGTGTGTGTGTGTGTGTGTGTGTGTGTGTGTATATATATATCTGAACACGACATAGTCAAATTTATTCCTTCAGAAGACACATGTTAAGAGAACATTAAGATTGCAGTGTTAAACAGCCAAAATTTAGGAAGTGCTATAATTTAGGTCACACAAACAAACCTAATTGTTTATGCAATAATCATTGTTGCATCGTCACAATACTGTTATTTATTCAGGATCTCAGCCTCCCTCAGTGCATAGAATAAATGGTACTGAAATAAAACAGATGTTAAAACATGCATTATTTTGATCTTCCCTTTTTAAGGAGTAGACCTCTGTCACATGTGAGCCCTGATTCAATTTTCATTGTAGTCCATGGAAAGACTCCTATTGACTTCAGTGGCAGTTAGCACAGGCCTTCATTGTACATCATACGGTTGGTACACTTACAGCTCAAATCTGCTGTGTTGCACCGCTTAAATTGAGTTAGTTCATTGACTTCATTTCACTAGATGTACTACAATCTCCGCTATTGTAATTACAGAGTTAGCCCAGAATGGGAAACGGATTCATAGGACTCCTGTCTTAGTCATGAGGTACCCCTAACATTCACTGACAGAATACTGTCCAACCTGAATGAATCAAGAATCCTGTGGCGATAACTGCATGTGACAAAGTTAAGAATGCACATCTATAATATAAAACTGTTTAGCAGACAGCACTTAAATTCTCTTCTTTTCCCTGATTAAAGGATTTGCTTTAAAGAACTGCCTCATTCAATGTGAACTTTAAGAGATCAAATGAAATGAGGTAAACCTCATACAGATAGGCCCTTTGAGGCATGAGTCGCCAAATTCCATACACGTTCAAGCACACTACAGCCTTTTCCTTTTAGAATTTTTTTTTGTACAGCAGTCTCATAATTAAAAGTTTCCCACCTGTGGATGAATTGTAATTTTTTTTTGTAATAATTATAGCCCTGTCAAATCAAAACAAATTTCACTGTGACACTGAAAGTGCCTAAGGACTATGAGCCTGTCAAATTTCAATTATTTTTTCCGAAGAACTGACACTGAGTGTTGGGGGAGGGGGGGTTAGGTGGGGGGAGAGGGAGTTTTTTTTTATAAACTGGAAAAGTGAGCTCTTTTCCCTTTCCTTATTCTCAAAAATAGCTAGCTGTGTGTGTTAGTGTTAGTGTTAGTGTTTGTTAGTTACCCTCAGCCAGAGAGCAGACTTGTAAAATGTCAGCCCAGAAAGCGAAAGCTTATAAGCAACTGCAAAAAGGAACTTCAGAATGGAAATGCTTGTGCAACCTTAACTATTGCTGCTACAACTATAATCAAATTTTGTTTTTTTGTTTTAGGGGAAAGGTTTTTTCCTCCACCATCTGGTTTAAGCTATTCAACTTGGTTTTGCATTGAGCATTTTAGCACACCTCCTAATAACCATCCAGTCAGACTATTTACTGTTGTGCGACGAGCAAACTCTTCAGAGCAGCACTATGTATGCCTTGCCATTATCCTCTCAGCAAAAGACCGATCACTAATTGTTTCAACTAAAGAAGAACTGCTTCAAAACTATGGTAAGAGGTGTGCTGTAGTCTCATATTTTTGATAGTATTATGGAGGTATTAGAATAGTTAAGTTGATGTCTAGGTATTGCAGCTGATGGAATTTTCACTGAAATATTTCTTCCTCTAAATGACTTTTGCAACAAATGAAATGCAAAGCACACTTCTGTTTCTCTGTGAATTTTTAAGGGTATCTTTGAGAAGTTGGTGTGTGCATGTAAATAAAATGACCACCAACTTCGGGGTACAGATTTCAGGGAGGAGAACCTCACCATTTTTGAAAGTCTTTCTGCTCCTAAATTAACTAATATGTTCACTTCAGACTTCGTGCTGTGGGTCAGAAACGCAAACCTTACTACCATTACTCTAAAAAAGCTAACAAGACATACAAAGGTTATATATATAAAAAAAGAAAAGGAGTACTTGTGGCACCTTAGAGACTAACAAATTTATTTGAGCATAAGCTTTTGTGAGCTACAGCTCACTTCATCGGATGCATTCAGTGGAAAATACAGTGGGGAGATTTATATACACAGGGAACACGAAACAATGGGTGTTACCATACCACACTGTAATGGGAGTGATCAGGTAAGGTGAGCTATTACCAGCAGGAGAGCGGGGTGAGGGGGGGGACCTTTCATCTTGGCTATGCCAGTGTTTTCTGGCCATTTGGAAGAGATCAACCATTTTACCTCCAGTCTTAATGTTACAGTCATTCTACAGAAGTGCCTGCAGAGGGCATGTGGCCTCATGCACTGTCTGTGACTGGGGTTGTGAGGGTAATGATAGGCGTCTGAATAATTAGAGTTAGCTGTCTGTATTGATACTCTTCATAACTTTTAAAAAGTAGCATTATTAGATATGGAAGCTGCTATTATATTTTCCTCTAATTTTAACTATCTTGAAAAACATACCCTAATTAAACCAAGTGTAAGGGAATAGTAAAGGTCTAAAGATTCTGCAAAGAAAGTTTTCAACCTAATTTCAAACTTAATTTATATGAAAACTAGAAATTACCTTGAGTAAGAAGATTAAATGAGTGTTAATGTAGAATTCTTCAGACCTTATGTGAAGATTGAGCCAATAATGCTTGTAAATTCCTAGTCTTCTAGAAGAGATGATTAAACTTAAAAGGGACAACTTTCAAGGCCGTAAATGTGTAGTAGAGGTTAATGGTTCAAAAGTAGGTTAAAAGGTATCCTTTTAGCATTGAACTCAGATGCTATGAAAGGGTTGATTGTTCTCAGGTAGGTCTAACAATGTTATTGTCTTTTAAGTGGGCTTGAAACAATATGAACAGGTAATCCAGACTCTGGACACAAAGTAAATTCAGCTAGTTACTAAAAACTTATATTTATTTCCATTGGAGCTGCATGCATTAAGCACTTTCATGATCTGAATTACTTGTAGAAAGTTGAGCAGATCATACTTTGTAGTATTCCTCTTTTTTTACATTAATTTCATATTCATATTGTTACAAATGTTAGAAGTTCAAGAAATAAAAATGAAAAACTTAATAGCCATAACACAGTGGGTTCTAAAATTCTTCAATCGCACAAGTATTGTTATACCTCTGTTTGTGAGACTGTAGACTCTTCTTCTTGGGGGAGAAATATATCTTGATAAATTTGTATAATTGCTTTTGCCTGCATGTAAGCCAAACTTGAACATTTCAAGTATCAAGTGGTATGTTTCTCACTCTTCCAAGAAGTACTGGATTTGAAAAGGCATTTTCAGGGAAGACCTGAAGCTTTTAGACCAGTTACAAACACTGTTTTTGAATTGGCTGGGAAAATCTGCTCTGGTAAAGTGTCACCCTACCATTTTCTGATGATTGGCTAGTTGATGTTGTAAAATATGAAGGAAATAAGTACCTAAGAACTGATATAACAAGCCTGCCAGAGGTTCCAGTTTTGAAAGTGGTGGTGGTATTTTGGATCAAAGTGTTTACTTGAGGATTCTTTCGTAATCAAGAATTGTGTACCCCTGAAGTGTTTGGCTTGTGAGAAACAAGTTTGAAAAAGATGGTGTGTGTTTACAAGTTATTTCTGGGTCACCTGGTTTTATCCTTCTTTTTCTTGAAATCTATAAGGAAATCAGAGTTTTCCCCAGATGCTGTCACTAAGGTGAGAAGTGAGTGGGTTCTTGCCTGAATAGACAAAGATGAAAGGAAGGCTGAGAGAACTCAGTTTCTATTAAGTTGTTCCCTGGTAGATGAATCTTCAAGGTTTTTTCCCCCCTCTAGATCTAAAATAGAGCTTGAAGCAGTGACTGCATAAGAAGCTAGTGTAATTGGGTCTTGGGAATTGTTCATGCCTTCCAAAATTAAATTTAAAATGCTTGTTACACAAAATGAGCAATGTTACAGTTAAAGTAAAGCGCATTCAGTGTTTTGAAAATGAAATCAGCAGCTCTTTTTGAAGAGTTAAGAACTAGGAAAGAGCACAGTATAGTTCTGGTACTGCTAAAACACTAAACTGCAGTGTTAATTTTGGCAAATTATTTTAAAACTCACTGACTGCCCAGATATAAATTGGAGATAATAAGTCTCATCTATGTTACGCAGACATTTTGAAGATTGATTACATAATATTTGTATGGAATTTTAAGTAATTATTTAATAGTTTTAAATAAAATTGATACAACTAACTTATTATTTTCATATATACTTGGCAAATTTGCATTGAAAAAGTCTCAGATTTTAAGACAATTTCCAGATTGAAGCAAAAACTATTCAGGAAATTTTTCCAAATTTTGTACTTTTCCAGTGGCCTTAATGTTCTGATTTATACTATTTTCTTTCTGAATTTCATGAAAGATTAATGAACTGTTATTTCAAGGTTTCTCAAAATTGAGGGTTTTTTAATTTGGCAGTTCCTTTTTCCTCTGTACAGTAGTTGAAAAAGGAAAAAAAAAAAACTCACTAAAACATCAACATTTCTGAGAGAACCAATATCACAGGTCAAAGTTCCCTATGACCTTATGAAAACTCCTCATCTGTGTACCACCTTTATATGACTTGGTCACTAGTTAATCCATCTCTTGTAAAGTTTTTAATGATGGTCCTTCCTAATAAATTTGCATAAGATTAATTAGAGTGGGATTTTCAAAATTGCTTTCCTACTTCTCTTCCCAATAGTCAGTGGTAAAACTCCTCTTGACTTCAGTGGGATTTGAGCTGGGACAATGTTGAGCAATTTTGAAAACTCCACCCTTAGTACTCATACAGAAAGTACTAGAGTCTTGATAGTACACCATTTTGTGTCATTTATGTACTTCCACAATGAAAGTGAAGAAAAATATTGCCGCAGGGAGATAGGGCTTCAAGTTACTATTTCAAAGCAGGTAGGAACAATAAGAGAAATTAAGTCAAAAAGATTAATCAGTGCCCTTAGGATTTTCTTGGATAAAAAGTAAAGAAGCATAAGTGCAGAAACTGTTAAAACTAATAATGCTATGCCAGTTTCTCTTTCTGCAACTCTGTAAGGGAATTTATACTATCAGACTCTGAAAATACATTCTCAAAGTAAACTTGAAAAATTCTGTGTTCACTCTTTCCATTTGAATTGAAAGTAAAGGAATATTTGATGATTTACTCAGATCATGTAACTTTTTATTGGGTTTTTGGTTGCCTTGAAATATATTTGCTTTCTGAAATGTCAACCTTAATTTATTGATTTATAGTATTTTAATGTAAAGTCTAAGGAAATAGAGGTGTAGACTGTTATGATAGCCACCATTTCCTATTAATACTCCTTTATTTTTAGTTGATGACTTCAGTGAAGAATCATCCTTCTATGAGATTCTTCCTTGTTGTGCTCGATTTCGCTGTGGTGACCTCATAGTGGAAGGCCAGTGGCATCATCTCGTTCTGGTGATGAGTAAAGGCATGCTGAAAAACAGTACAGCTGCACTTTACCTTGATGGACTGCTTGTTAATACTGTGAAGGTGGAGTAAAAACTTTACATTTTACCTTGTGTTGTTCCAGTAGGCTTATATATTTTCTTTTACATTATGCTGATGTATTTTACTTATGCCCATGGCAATGGAGCATCATTGCTTCCAAATAGAGAAGACTTTTTCTAAGTTCCCTGCGTCATTCCTTATACACACCATCTGTAACAAATGAAGCAGGGGTTCTACAAACATCCTCCTTCATTACTCAATCTTGATTCAGTCCTGCTACTGTTAAAAGGAAAGAGGTAAAAAGCAAAATCTATTATGTGCTTTGTAAGAACAATGGGGGCCATCATTCGTTATTGATAGGATTTGAATCCTGAACCTTCAGAACTGCAGCATATCTTAAACTATTGGACTAACTACATTAGACCGCAGAAGGCTGTTACCCCAGGGAGGGAGTGGGTTGTTGAGGCTACATCCTGGGTCTGAAGTTTAATGGGGGGAGCTTGGCCCACTCTTGCCTTTCCTTCTGGGAGACTTTGCCCATGTGGTACCTTCAGCGGTGCGAATGACCCAGTGGGGCCATACGTTGGGTTCGGGGTGTGGTGTATTCGGGAGGAGTATTTATAATGGAAAGCATTAGGCAATCTAAATAGAAGGATTGCAATAAGCACTCCTTACATTATTTTTTATTGAGGGGTGAGGAATGCTTAATTGTACAGGTTAGGAATTTGATACCCAAGTGACTAAACTATGAAGCCTAAGACAGAGTAGCAAATATCAGTGAGGGTTTGATCCTGCAAGGTGTACTAAAAGTTCTTCACTTCGTACTGAAGTCATTGGGACTAGAGGGAACTCAACACTGGGCAGGATTGGGTCTTAAGGGAACTGGATCGGTGTTGAGGAAAAGATGACATTCCTTCTAATAGACCTGAAATGCTACAGGTGAAACAATGTTTTAATTATAAACATATGTCTGACACTCTGTACTAATCCTGCAAAATGAGGAATATAATAGTTTTGATGAACCTCAGTATTTCATACAAATTATTACCCTTTTTTAATCTGATGACTTGTCTATGTTCATGTAAGCGTAACCCACTTTTCTCATTTAAGATGTTTCTTTCCAGCTGTATGAATCTAGTTAATTTGTGTAAAATAAAAGATGGCAGTTTTTGTTTTGTTTAGGTAAGGGAGAGCTTAGTTGCACGGCACGAGAACAAATCTCTTGTTTAGATTCTTCCATGAAGTGAGAGATCAACATTTCAGCTTCTTTAAGCCTTCCAGATTGGATTTATATGAATACTATAATGGTGTGAAACAAAATATTCCTGATACAAAATTCGAAAGAAGCAGAATTGAAAGAGCTCTCTATCACGTTACTGAAAAGAGAAAATGTGCAAAAAAGGCTTTGGAAACACTGTAAAAGGGCAGTCTTCCAGAAATGTTGTTCTTTCCCAGAGCCTGGTGAAACTTCCAGGGTATAATTGTAGACATATGTTTGTGTGCTACAGAATCTGTTTATCTTCTAAGCAGTTCTATTTTCCTTAAATGTAAATGCCAGAGTTTTGCATGAAGCTACAATGATGAATTTGAGCAGGAAATTGTTGATAATGGCAGTCCTTACTTTAAGGATTTTATGTGAAGACCTCAAGGGTCTATAGCAAATTGTAGCATTAAATTTCATTTAGTATACAAATTTGGAGACCATTGTTGCAGACTTTGTTCCATATATTTAAAAAAAACCTTTGTATTGTATATTGGGAAGTACCTGTTTAGTGGTTGCACTTACTGTATATGGGGCAGTGTTTATTCCTGAGATCAGAAAGGCAAACTTATTTCTGTTTCCCTGTCACTGGAATGAAATAACCTTGCTTATTTGTGCATCAGCATGATCAGTAGTGTGAACTACCATTGCTGTTATCTTTAATTTTTAAAGAATAAGTGCAGGGATCACTAGAGTATAAAATATGGTTATATCAGAAATATTAACTGTAATTTTGTGTTCTAGTGATTTCGTCTGGCGTGTTATGCTTTCGTTATTTTTTTGTTTCTGTTTTTTAGAATAAAGGTACAAAGATAAAATGGCGATGAGAGTGATAAAAGAGCCAGTAAATAAAAGAATGAATCTAGAGTAACTTCTCTATCAGTGTGTAACAACTTCAAAATAAGCCAAATGTTA
The DNA here is from genome assembly GCF_015237465.2 of Chelonia mydas. Classification (NCBI taxonomy): domain Eukaryota; kingdom Metazoa; phylum Chordata; order Testudines; family Cheloniidae; genus Chelonia; species Chelonia mydas. The sequence goes on along the minus strand of NC_057852.1, from coordinate 19,758,332 downwards.
GGAGTTATTTGTGTTCTTTAAAACTCTTTTAGAAAGAGCTTGGTTATGGGACATAGCATGGCCATAGGTGCTGGAACTATGGGGGGGAGGGAGGTGCTGCAGCACCCCCAGGTTTTATGCAGGGCTCAGCTTCCGCCGGCCCCGAGGCTCTGCTCCCGCCAGCCCCTCACCCAGGGTTCCACGCCTGCCCCCAGCTGTGGTTCCAGCCTTGGCCCCCTTACCCCTGTCTGCATCCCCCGTCCTGGAGCCACAGCCGTGCTCCCAGCCGCAGTTCCAGGGGGTGGGAGAGGGAGTGCGGACAGAGGTAACTGGGGGAGCAAGGTAAAAAGAGGCCTTTGCAGTTTCACTGACTTTCAGCACCCCCACTATGAAAAGTGTTCCAGCGCCAGCGAGCATGGCTCTGCCACAAAGTCAGTAATCTTGTGCAAGTTACTTAACTTCTGTGTTTCAATTTCCCTTTAGCAGCATAGGCAAAATTATCTCACGAGGATTAACTAGTTAATGTTTTACATATCTATTTGAACACATTAAACACTTCTAAATTTTCAAGTTATTTACTTTCTTTTTGTGACAGCTTTGTACTCCTCCTAACAGCTTTGTCACTTGTTTCTCTTTTACAGCTTCACTATGTTCACAGTAGCCCAGGCGGGTCAGGTTCTACTAATCCACCAGTAGTCAGCACAGTTTATGCCTATACTGGCACACCACCTGCCCAACGCCAGATCTCCTCCCTGGTTTGGCGTCTGGGACCAACACATTTCGTAGAGGAAGTCTTGCCTCTTTCAAGTGTTAGCACCATTTATGAGCTGGGACCAAATTATGTTGGAAGCTTTCAAGCAGTGTACATCCCATGTAAGTACAAATACATTTGTTGTAGATGATTTTAGGGAGGATTCTGTTTTTGGATCTTTTTTAATCCCGAATCTACCCTACGAACAATGGAAGCCCCCCATTTACTTACTGTTTGAGAAAGGTGAGGGCCCAGCAACTCATAGGAAAAGGTGTTACTATGAAACAAACTCTTAAGAGCTCAGAATTACCTCATAATTATTGTTTTAACATATGGACTGTGAATAAATTATTGGTCTCCAGCATCAATATAGAATATCGTAATTCTTTTAATTGATCCACTGATTTAAACAAAGTTATATTGAAATGTAATTGCTTATAGTGCCTAAACATAGTTCAACGGAGAATAAAATTACACTGGACAAAATGTAGTGCATACAAAATTATTACCGGTTTATTGCAAACAAAGGAGAGTAATGGTTACATTGGTATTGTAACCAGTTTTTGAGAGTTCTTTTTGGAAATAGAATGTGGTGATGGTGTGGTGATTGGGAAAAATGGTCACTTGATTTCAGAAACATGTTGAATAGCTCTGTCTGGAACAGCTCAGACAGTGTGTTCCTCCTCATTTGCTCTGACAGGATGATGAACAGCCATCATTCAGGATTTTCCTACTTTGTAGAGCTCCCTCTTTTGCCTCTGCATTCAGATTCCTACCTCACTGAAAGCAACATGCAGGAAGGAAATTTCCATGGCTACCTCTAATAGTCACAGAACTCTCAAGCACAAAAGGCTAAAGAAAAAATGAAAAACCAACAGAAAAAATCAAGCGTGCTGCTTCTTACAGTAGTTTTTTCCCACAGGGACTGTAACATTTTTCTGCTGTCACTGAGAAAAACCTCCATTATCTCAGAGGAGTAAGGCAGTGGGTGAAATGAGCTGTGACAGACAAAACTAACCACAGAGCTTTCCTGAAGGACGAAAGAATCTCTCACTTGGTCCCAAAGGCTGTCCCAAAAGTTGGAACAGAGACAGCATTTGAAGTGGTGTCTGGAGCTGAGGACAAAACTCAGTCAAAGAGGAAAGAAGCTCATCTTAGAGGCTTTCCAACCAGTTCCCAAGATTTGAGGAATCCTTGTTGTAGACCTGTTCACAACAAAATTCAGTGTCAAGTGCTCCTTTTTCTGACAGCAGGTATCCAGACCCAATAACTCTAGCTCTGGACCCATTTGCTATTCCATTAATCTTTTCTCTAGATTACAGTCCTCCTGCTCATGTGGTGAGTCCTAACGAAAACTGCTCAGCACAAGACTTCTTAAAATCTAATTGCCAAAAGTGACCAAGGCAGGGTTGGCACATGGACCTGCTGGTGCAAGAAGTAAAGATCCCTATGCTCTTATGCAAAGAGCTTATTCAGTAGGGTCCAATGATGACTCAGACCCAGGACTCCTGAGTCTCTTCTCCTGTCTCACTGAAGCTAATCTTCTTCATTGGGGTGTTTTAGGTTGTACTGCACCCATGAAAAAGTGACCACTTTCACTTTCTTCCTGTACAAGCTGAGTTTTTCCATGTGATGGAAGGCAAAGTTTTTTTTTTTTTTCTATCCAGCTAGGCAGGCTAGAATGTTTTTGTCAAAGGCCTAGCCACTTGTTCCTTTACTGTGAGCTGTGCTAAGCACTGTAAGGGGTTTGGTAGATTGTACAACTGTGGGGCCTTCTTCCTTGGTATCAGATTTCCTGAAGGGTAGGTGCCTTTTTCTGCCCTCACTCTGGTTAACTTCCCAGTGCCTCTGGGTAGTCTGAACCTGTATCAAACTGCCTTCAACCCGCCCTGCTGGCAGATTTGCATTTTTCTCCCGGGGGCTAGTTGTTGGAGACTAAATCCCTTACCTAGGAGAACAGGAGAGCTCTCTGTTTTCCTGAAATCCTCTATGTTGGGTCTTGCAGAGAGATAAACTGGTCTCTGTAGGTCAGTGCTACTCAAAGTGGTCATCCGTGGACCGGTGCCGGTCTGTGAGCCATCAACTGCTGGTCTGCGCTCACATTGGGAAAAAAAAAATTGCCGGTCCCCCACATCAGATAGCTTGAGAAGCACTGCTCTAGGTCATTTGCCCGTCATATATTTTGACAATAGTCCTGTCCCTCTTTCATCTAACCAGGATGTCTTCTTTCTAAGTTTCTGTCCCAGTCTGAAGCCATAAAGAGAAAAACCTGGTGCAGTCTGGACCCCAGAAGGGTCCTCAAGGTATACCTAGATTAGAAATCTTCAGGGAAATAGTCTTCTATTCACTGTCTTGGTGGGTTAAAGGAAAGACCTCCAGGCATCAAAATATGTCATGAACAAAAGATCAAGTCTGGTATCCAGGAGGCTTAGGAGGCCACGGGAATTCCCTGTCAGGTTAGTTTAGAGCCTGCTCCAGTGGAGCCCTAGACACTTCCTGACCCAGAGAGAGGAGACATTAAGTGAACAGGATTTGCACTGCACTTTTTCACTAGGTATTGCAGATGCAGCTTTACCACGCAGGAGTGGAGCAGAACTTTATAAGAAGCATCCCCTCCCAGGGCAGTGGATAAATGAGTCATAGGTCATTTTTGCCCTTCTGACTTCTTCTGGGCCTTCAGCTCCCTCTTCTAATTCAGCCTTGGATCTCATTCTCCTTTCCTAGAGTGTTTCTCTTAGCAGAGGTACTGTCATGTTGTCGCAAACCAAGCCACAGATAAGCAAATAATATTGCTGTTTACTGGCTAATTTGGTTTCCATGGCTTGATCACAGCAGTGCATATTCCTGTTCTAGTGATTTTTCTAAGACCAGGCTTTCATAACAGACTTGCCTTCTTAGCAAGGTAAGTGGGGTGGTCTTAACAGCTCTCTTTCAGGTCAGAAAGAAATGGGGGAAACAGCCAGACTTGGTGCCCATCTTGACTGAATGAGGAGGGGGAAGCCAGAAGTTGTATTGTCAGTCACAGACAGCAGACTGGCCTTTAAGGATTAATATAATTTACCTTTGAATAGGAAGGAAAATAAACATGTTTTTAATAATAGGGGGCAAGTTCTATGACTTCTTGTATGTACAGTATGAGTTTATATAGTGCTGTTGGATGTTAACTCTATCTTTAGAAAGGTTATTCATAGCCACTGAATTTATTATTGGAGTCATATCTCTAGTGTAAAGTGTATTGCAATTTTACTTTTAAAATTTACTCTAAAGAAAAATAGTTCTGGTTTTAAAATAAGTTTTTCTTATCTTAAAGGTAAAGATTCTAAATCGGAAGGAGTCAGCCCATCTCCAGTATCTTTGGTACCAGAGGAGAAAGTCTCTTTTGGTTTATATGCACTCTCAGTTTCTTCACTTACAGTGGCAAGAATAAGGAAAGTTTACAACAAATTGGATAGTAAAGCTATTGCCAAACAGGTATGTTAGAAAATACATGGTATTAACTTCAAAATTTTGCTAGGTTAAAAATGGTCTCAGACTTATAATTCTACATATTTTCACTGTTAATTTTTGTTTTTAATTCTGTCTGACATTTGGGCTCTACGCTGCTGTGATAGCAATCACCTAGGCCCAGATTCACAAAGGTATTTAGGCTCCTAATTTCCATTGAAATCTGTGGAAGTTAAGTGTCTAAATATCTTTGTGGATCTGGGTCCTACTTACTAAAAATGTTCTCTGACTTCATTTTTCTCTTAGGTAAGTTTTTTAAACTGGACTGAACCATTTTATGGGATGATGATCTTAGATGACCCTCTCCATTAGAATTACTAATGACTGTTTTATTCCTTTTTTCCCCCTGTTGCAGATGCTCGTTGTAATTCCCAATGAAAATATTTAGGGTCATACTGTAGAACAACAAAGTTGATAGTAATGGAAGTAAACATTACTAATGGCCCGATCTTCTGAATGTGCAAATGTGTGTTGTTCCACTAACCCTCAAGTGCATAAATGTTTGAAGGTTCTAAGTTAATGTCATAGGGGCAACTGCAGTTTTGACTAATTTCCTTTACTTGGAGCAAGATGATGTCTCTAATTTTTACTCTGATTTGTAAAACTGATAGTCGGTCTAACAAATGATGATATTAGTTAATTTAATTTTTTAACCTGTCACTGAATTGATTACTTATGGGACCACCATTTCTAAGTGTTGTAATTTGTTTCATAGAAATAGGGTCAGTGGAAATCCTAGGTCTTGTCCAGATAAGTTATCTCAGTGGCCCCTTTGGGTTATTTGAAAGTTAATTTTATTTTTAAACCTTATCGATTCTTTACCATGAAAGAGAGAGAAATTGTCACATCTGTCACAGTTCAGGGCGGCTGCACTTGTATTGCCCCTCAGTAATCCAGGAAGCGCACTCACTCTTAGAGACCCAAGTCCCCAGCCGTTGCCTTTCTTGGAAGGAGAACTGTGTCTCTCTCTCTTCTGACTGTAACATTTCCAGGCTGCACGGTTCCCTGGCTTCACAGCAAAAGACCATCTATGTAAACAGGCCTGCTTGCTTCTCCTTTCAGGGATGGTATACAGTGTAATTGACATCAGTTATAAAGTATCACACAGCACTTCCTATACAAACATATTTATTCTGAAGGTATAAACAGTACAAAAAAAACTTATTAAAAACAATAAAAGAACCTACATACTTGCTAATAAGTTTACCAGAGATTCACCTCTCCCCTCCCCCAAAGGGGTCTGTTTTGTTTCACTAGTTCAGAACAGTCTCAGCTGAGAACTAGCACACACGAAAAGTTAGTAGTCCAATCTTTATTCAGTTCAGGGGTGTTTGATCTGGAGTTTCCAGGAGCAGGTAATCAGTAAACAATAGGTTTTTTGTCCCTCAGGGATGGCTTCCAAAGAGTGGATTTTGAAGTAGATCAGTTGCATTCCCCTCATTCCTAAATATTTCCTAGGAAATCCAGTTCACACATAGTGTCCCCAAAAATCCTTTAAAATACCTAATATCTCCCAGAGATTGCATTAATCCTTCCTGCTCCTAAAGAAGTTCTATACAGTCCCACAGTAGTATGCAAACATTTGCATTTTCAATACAATGGGCCCTTAAAGGTATTAAACATGATTCAAAAAGGTTTAAGTTAATTCCATAAGGTTTGCCCAAATGTTGCAGGATACTGTCGTAGAGGCACAAGATCATTTTCAACAATAGCAAAAATCTTGTGACTCAATCACTCTGTTTCATGGTGTTTTATTCAGCTGGCTGTTTCTTCTCATGAGAATGCCACACCAGTGAAGCTACTGCACAACTCAGCAGGACATCTGAATGGACCTGCACGCACCATCGGTGCAGCTCTGATAGGATATTTGGGTGAGATATTTTGATGTTAATGTGTGTTTACTGCATTAAATATTTTTGATTTACAGTATATAAGAACAAAGTTCTAGAAGGTGGATATGATTAAGTATCCATCAAATAAAGATTGTCTCCGTTATTTTATTGAATTAATACAGGTTATTTAGTTTATTAACGTGTTTTCTTTGTTTAATTTCTACCATTAAAAAATATAAACATCACAATGACTTTCCACAATACCTATGCTTTCATTAAGCCAATTAAATAACTTAAACACAATTCTTCCTCTTCCTTTTTATGGGCTTAATAGAATTCATCAACTTTATTTTTGTTTTAATGAAACTGATAGTAGAATATGTCTATCTTGTAATTTTTATTATTCCTGTACAAAAAGTGAGGTAGGTTTTAATTATTATATTTTTGCCACTTTATGCATAGGAGTAAGAACATTTGTCCCAAAGCCTGTTGCCACTACATTACAATACATTGGTGGAGCTGCTGCTATTCTGGGTTTGGTAGCCATGGCATCCGATGTAGAAGGACTATATGCAGCTGTGAAGGCCTTGGTGTGTGTCGTAAAGAGCAACCCACTAGCCAGCAAAGAAATGGAAAGAATCAAAGGTTATCAGGTACTTAAAAAGTCAGACATAGCAGAGCAGGTAGATTGAATTTCCATGTAACTTGGCACTCTTACATTTCAGTGCACCTAAAAATTGCTTTTTATTTATTATATTTAGTATCAATAGCTGTTTTAATCTTACCACCAGTTGAATAATGTAAATATGGTCTTGGACTTCATTGGGACATCCTTAAATTCCATCATGCTAAGAGCTTAATTGCCAAGAGTTTGCAGCACTCCCCCTTCATTGTCTACAAGTGTGGCTTCAATCTATGGGGAACCCCTACCGGGGATCTGTTCACCTCCCAAATAAATATTAAGTGCAACATACATTGTTCCAGAAGAGCTCTGGGTCACCACTCACAGGGTGATGCTCTGCTTCTCCATGGTCAGATCATCTGAACTATTCCTTCCCTCCATTTCCGCTCCTGCTTCAGATTTTGTGCATGATCCAGCAGGACCAGACAGTTTTGGTACCTGAATCTCCTACACGTCATCTCAGGCACCGATCACCATTTTTACGTTTCCCAATCTACTGACTCAGGGGAGTAGCAAGATATCAGGCATTCCAACCCATGGCTACCACAATTGAGCCTGGTTTTTGGATGAGGATTGTCCTTAGAGCAATCATGTTCTTGAGCTGTACAGATTATCCTTTCTAATGGAAGGATTCCGCTAGGAATTACTACCTAGCCAAGTGCAAGCATTTCTCTATCTGGGTACGCTTTTCCAGAAACCTCTTCTCATTCTGGACTTTATTTTTGTTTTAATGAAACTGATAGTAAAATATGTCTGTCTTGTCATTTTTATGATTCCTGTACAAAAAGCGAGGTAGGTTTTAATTAATTTATTTTTACCACCTTATGCTTAGGAGTAAGAACATTTCTCATCCTTGAAGACACCAGGTTTGTTTGTCAGTTCCTTATGGGTCCCCTTGGCAGCAATCAGTGTATACCATGTGCCTTCATAGAGCTATTAGATCTTTGCACATCCTCTGAATAGCAGACTCTGAAAAGGCCTAATTAGTAAATTGCGGCCTATAAAGAAGCCTACTTCTTAATAAGACTTGAACCTTGTTCTCTCAGTACTCACTAAGCCTCCTTTTGAACCATTAGCCTCTTGCTCCATATGTCTCCTATCCATGAAGGTCACATTACTCGTAGCCATCACCTCAACCAGGAGGGCTGGTGAGCTTGGGGTGCTGATGATGGATTCTCCTTACACTGTATTCCATTAGGACAAGGTTTCATATGTTTACACACTAAATTCACCCCCAGAGTCATCTGAGTTTCACCTGAACCAGACTGTCTCCTTACCTGTGTTCGTCCCAAAACCTCACACATCCTCATAAGAAAAGAGGTTCCATTCCTTTGATGTTGGATAAGCCTTAGCCTTTTACTTTGAGAGAACAAAAACAATCAGGAAGTCCCATAGACTATTTGTTGACAAAGCAGAAAGGGTCATGGGTCAGGCTATATCCTCTTAAAGAATTTTGAAATTTTCTTGGACTGGATTTTGCTCTGTCAGCTGTCTAGTCTTCCTCTCCCTTATGGGGTAAGAGCTCATTCCACAAAAAGGCAAGCAACACCTGTGGTATTGCTTCATAAGGTGCCTTTACTTGATATTTGTAAGGCAGCTATGTGGAGCTCAGTTCACACATTTGTGAACACTATGTTTTTGTACAGGACTCCTCTACTAATGCATCTTTTGGAACAGCAGTTCTTTGTTCAGCTCTGCCATCTACAATCTCGCACCCACCTCGTATTTGAGTACTGCTTGTCAATCACCCACAGTGGAATATGCATAGGGAACAGCACTTGAAGAGAAAGTTGCTTGCCTTATAGTAACTGGAAGTTCTGGAGTACAAGATGGCAGCTTGTGCTAGGACGTCATAGTACTGTGTACCAGCCCATTTCAAAGTCATCATTGAAGTCCTTGGGTGTTGTTGAATTAGAAATAATTCCCAGATATTTTTTTAAGGCATTCACCCTATCTTCAAATAATGATGTCCTGTTGTTCCTATAGAATCTATTTGATCGCATAAGACCCTGCCAATACTTAGCCTCCATTGTTGAGTTGAGGGCTGAGTGCAAGTTTTCATTCAAGCTATCTTCAGTTTTGATGGGTTTAAAAAAGACATTTAACATTATTTTAACACTTTTTTAGGGTGGCCTTTTCCCAAAAGGCTGCCCCAAGAGAAAAGACTGCTGTTTCAGTATTGTATTTTCTAGTTTGTTTCAAATATTGTAATGGATCTTACACATTTAATACAATCCAGCTCAGTAGTCCATTTCTGCTCACTGGGCACAACACCCAGAATATCAAGGTTTTAGAGCTATTGATTGCATAGTAATAATCAAATCTGCCATTATGTTTTTAAAAACTTCTGGATATAAGTAGTCTCTATTGGTGTTCTGACCTAGTGTTTTGCTGGGGATTAATAAAAAACCATAATTTTTTATTAATTTTTTTTTAAATGGCAATTTTTAAAAAAATTTTTTAAAATGGCAATCCTGGGACCACAGAAAAAGCATATGATCAGTTTTATGGGATTACTAGATTAGGGTCACTAAAAGTTAGAATTCAGGACTGTTCAGATTTTGGATATAAAGCACTTCTGTAACTTGCCTTTGAATCCCCTGTTATTCCCTTCTTAATACTCAGGCTTCAGATTTGAAAAGCCCTCCTTGCTTTTGCCATTAAATGGCCTTTCACTTGCCATATTAAACCAATATTTTTTGAGACCTTTTGTCTGAGGTGGTACTGGTTACAGCATTGCAAATTCAGTGCAGCGCTAGATGTGTGCCCCAGCCAGTGGTAAAGAATATTAGATCATTTAGGAGCAGGGAAATATCCCTCCAGCTCAACGTGCTTGTCTTTTTCCAGTTGATCCTAATTCCATCTTCCTGCTTTTTCATCACACCCTTCAAGCTTACAAGGTTAAAGCAAGTTTATTGCTCCCACATTTTATAAAAGCTCCCTTTTGTTGAAGTGGATTTACTGCATCCACATTCCTCTGCTGGTTCCATTGTGCTTTGATAGGATTCATATTTTCTTTGTCTGCAAAATGTTTGTAATATGGATTATTGACAGGAACAATGACTTAGAAAGAATGTTCATGTGCTGCTAATTTTTTTTTCCAGTTACTGGCAATGTTGCTAAAGAAGAAGCGCTCCCTTTTGAACAGCCATATACTACATTTGACCTTTTCCTTGGTGGGAACTGTGGATAGTGGGCATGAAACCTCCATTATTCCAAATTCAACTGCCTTCCAGGATCTGCTATGTGATTTTGAAGTACGTATAGCATCCCTGACAACTAGAAATGTTATTTGGACGGTTAATGATTCAGGTGCTAATATAATACCTTGGCAGTAAATCACAACAGAGAAGGTGATTATTGTGAGAATATTATACTTAGTTCAGTACAGCGGACAAACTGTAGAGAGCCTCTGATCTACCACAGTGTAATTCGCATGGTAATCTTCCTACTGCAATTGCTTCACTGCTAATAAAATTATTACTGGATACAAAAGGTATACCTTTTCATTGTAGAAGAGGATGAGGTTTGCAGTTAGCAGTTGAACAACAGTTTCTGCTAACCTGTATGTTTTACTGTGGTAAATATATTGACATACAAAAGATACGTTGAAAATAACAATGGGGTAAAATTCCAGTACAGCATATCCGAATCTGTGTATCAGATCCCCGTTAAACTTCCATATGCATGGCCTACAAAAAGAACCCTAAGCTTGCAGTTTCAAACCAATAAAAGTAAAGTAATTCAGAGTTAAATGCTGTTGTTTTGTCCTTATCTTATGCTATGGTGTGAAGAATAGCAAAAGCATGTTACATAAGATATTACACAAGGTGAAGATAGCTGGACCATAATATAATCAAATTTAATATCCCTGTGGCAGGAAAAACATCGCAGCAGACCAACATTTGTAGCATTTAATTTCAGAAAGGGGAACTACACAAAAATGAGACGGTTAGTTAAACAGAAATTAAAGGGTACAGTGCCAAAAGTGAAATCTCTGCAAGTTGCATGGAAACTTTTTAAAGACACCATAATAGAGGCTCAACTTAAATATATACCCCAAATTAAAAAAACATAGTACGAGAACCAAAAAAGGGCCACCATGGCTAAACAACAAAGTAAAAGAAGCAGTGCGAGGCAAAAAGGCATCCTTTTAAAAAGTGGAAGTTAAATCCTAGTGAGGAAAATAGAAAGGAGTATAAACACTGGCAAGTGAAGTATAAAAATACAGTTAGGAAGGCCAAAAAAGAATATGAGGAACACTTAGCCAAAGACTCAAAAAGTAATAGCAATTTTTTTTAAGTACATCAGAAGCAGGAAGCCTGCTAAACCACCAGTGGGGCCACTGGATGATCGAGGTGCTAAAGGAGCACTCAAGGACGATAAGGCCATTGCTGAGAAACTAAATGAATTCTTTGCATCTGTCTTCACGGCTGAGGATGTGAGGGAGATTCCCAAATCTGAGCCATTCTTTTTAGATGACCGATCTGAGGAACTGTCCCAGATTGAGGTATCATTAGAGGTGGTTTTGGGACAAATTGATAAATTAAACAGCAGTAAGTCACCAGGACCAAATGGTATTCACCCAAGAGTTCTGAAGGAACTCAAATGTGAAATTGCAGAACTACTAACTGTAGTCTGTTACCTATCATTTAAATCAGCTTCTGTACTAGATGACTTGTGGATAGCTAATCTGACACCAATTTTTAAAAAGGGTTCCAGAGGTGATCCCGGCAATTACAGGCCTGTAAGCCTGACTTCAGTACCGGGCAAACTGGTTGAAACTATAATAAAGAACAATATTGTCAGATGTATAGATGAACATAATTTGTTGAGGAAGGGTCAACATGGTTTTAGTAAAGGGAAGTCATGCCTCACCAATCTCCCAGAATTCTTCCAAGGGGTCAACAAACATGTGGACCAAGGGGATCCAGTGGATATAGTGTACTTAGATTTTCAGAATGCCTTTGACAAGGTCCCTCACCAAAGGCTCTTATGCAAAGTAAGCTGCCACGGGATAAGAGGGAAGGTGCTCTTGTGGATTGGTAACTGGTTAAAAGCCAGGAAACAAAGGGTAGGTATAAACGGTCAGTTTTCAGAATAGAGAGAGGTAAAGAGTGGTGTCCCCTAGGGGCCTGTTCTGGGACCAGTCCTATTCAACCTATTCATAAATGATCTGGAAAACGGGGTAAACAGTGAGGTGGCGAAATTTGCAGATGATAGAAAATTACTAAAGATAGTTAAGACCCAGGCAGACTGCAAAGAGCTACAAGAGGATCTCTCAAAACTGGATGACTGGGCAACAAAATGGCAGATGAAATTTAATGTTGATAAATGCAAAGTAATGCACGTTGGAAAGCATAATCCCAGCTATACATATAAAATGATGGGGGTCTAAATTAGCTGTTACCGCCCAAGAAAGAGACCTTGGAGTCATTGTGGATGATTCTCTGAAAATATCCACTCAATATGCAGCGTCAGTCAAAAAAGCAAACAGAATGCTGAGAATAATTAAGCAAGGGCTAGATAATAGGACAGAAAATATCATGTTACCTCTATATAAATCCATGGTACACCCAAATCTTGAATACTGTGTGCAGATGTGATCTCCCCATCTCAAAAAAGATATATTGGAATTGGAAAAGGTTCAGAAAAGGGCAACAAAAAGGATTAGGGGTATGGAAAGGCTTCCGTATGAGGAGAGATTAATAAGACTGGGAATTTTCAGCTTGGACAAGAGACGACTAAGGGGACATATGATTGAGATCTATAAAATCATGACTGGTGTGGAGAAAGTAGATAAGGAAGTGTTGTTCACTACTTTTCATAACACAAGAACTAGGGGTCACCAAATGAAATTATTAGGCAGCAGGTTTAAAACAAATGAAAGGAAGTTTTTCTTCACACAACGCCCAGTCAACCTGTGGAACTCCTTGCCAGAGGATGTTGTGAAGGCCAAGACTATAACAGGGTTCAAAAAAGAACTAGATAAGTTCATGGAGGATAAGTCCATCAATGGCTATTAGCCAGGATGGGCAGGAATGGTGCCCCAGCCTCTGTTTGCCAGAAGCTGGGAATGAGCAACAGGGGATAGATCACTTGATGATTATCTGTTCTGTTCATTCCCTCTGAGGCACCTGGCACTGGCCGCTGTCAGGAGACAGGATACTGGGCTAGATGGACCTTTGGTCTGATCCAGTGGGGCTGTTCTTAATACACAGGACTCTGATCACGCACTGTTGAGTTCTCTCTGCTTTTTACCTGTGCAAAACACAAGCTCAGTTGACAATCTCATTTCTGTAGTACTTTGCTATTTTTTTAATTGAGAAGCCCTATTTTCAAATATTAATTCCCTAACAGGATATTCTGTTTTGCTCAAATCAGCTCTTAAGGTACGGAAGTGCACAGTTTTCATCCCTATGTGTCAATTTAGGTGTCTAAATACACATCTGGGGACATGTGTGAAAACTGACCCTATTTGTTCCTGTAGCATTTCCTTTTAATTAACTTTCATGGAATTCTTACAGCTCTCTCATTAGTGCCAGTGACGTGCTTTGAAAATCCATCCGGGTGTATTATCATGCTTAAATGTATTAAGGTTATGAATAAGTAGCCAGGAAATGTAAAGTTGATCCTTTGACTTAACCTTTCACAGGTGATCCACAGAAAAGAAAAATGAGCGTGTGCCCATTTTTGCTTTTTTACAATATGCTAATACACACAAGTATTGTGTGCCTGTTAGTGTTGTTCTTTATATTATATCTAACCTAAATCCAAAAAAGCAAAGATGTGAACAGATTGAACTACCCCTACCTCAGACCTTCACTTCTGAATCAGAGCAACAATAGAGCTCTTTGAAAATTTTTTCTCAAATTGCCTTTATTTTCCAGAAAACCAATTAGCTTTTTCAACATTGTATTGTTTTTTAAAAAAAGTAATTTTTTAACCAAAAAAAGTTTGTTCAAAAAAATTTTCAGCAAACGTTCTTCTGCTGATTCAGCAGTAGATGTCTTGAGCCAGTTGAACAGATTAACATAGAGTAGGATCTTCAGCAGAGCAATGTCTTCTTTCACAAAGAATAAGATCATCAAAATAAAAAGTAGTTTGTTGAAGATCCTGCTGTTCAATGGTTTCACAGAGATAATATATTCAACAAAGTAGCAGCTGTGGTGTCAAAGATCTTGGTCTCCATGAAACTGCTCAGTTTGGGTCATCTCTGCTTTGTTTTTCAAGAAGGACTCTTAGAGCAACTCGAGAACTAATAAGTTAATGATACTAAAGATATAAAAAATGGGAAACCTAATTAAGTGAGAGGGAGATGGTTTACTTAGACTGTACACACCTTTGTTTTTGTTTTTAAACCCTGTTTAACTAGCAGTAGGAAGATAGTGTCTTTAAGATTCAACAGCCCAACCACTTCATTTCGGATTGAGAAAGCATCGTCTGCTTTGGGTTCTCCAAGGGATACCTCCAGCTAAACGGGGAAAAGAAGACTTTCTCTTCCCGAGACTTCCAAAGTTTAAAAAAAAAAATGCGAAGGGCAAGAAAACCCACTTACTAAAAACAAAAAAAAACCTTTCAAACCTTTTTATAATATATTTCAAGGATGCTAAAAGGGGCACGACTCTTCATTGTTTTTTGTTCAGCGGCAAACCAGACTTAAAATTTTCAGTCTTAATGTTGAACTTACTTTTGTCTGTCTTGCTGTTTCCATTGATTTAACTATTAATCTACAGTAAAGAATAGAAATAATTACTTAAAACATTGTGTGGAAAATTTGGTATGACACTGAGAAGAGTTGTCAGTGAAGATATTATTTAATCTTGACAGAGAAACTAAACTAATTATTGCAAACAAATATAGCTTCATGTCAATTAAAAAGTACTTTAAAAGAAACATGTAGAGCCTGATTCTGATAACATTTGCACCAATGTAAATCCAGAGTAATTCCAGTGAAGATTCATTAGACATAAAATGGGTGTAGTTGAAATCAGAATCAGGCTGACAAGCTTTTCACACAGCCTAGTTTTGCTATATTCTGATGTTATTAAACTGTACTCCCATTTTACTATACACTGAGAGAGAACTTTTGGTGCCCTGTGTTCTTCTGTAGTCTTTTGTTCATCTGTTTGAACTTTATTTGGGACTGATGGCCATGTAATTTATGTCTTTGAAATTAGCATTTGAACAGAGTGGACAGGATAATTATAATGTACAGCAAGGATTTTAATCCACTGTTTGACTTCTTTTTTTTTTTTTTAAGCAGTAAGCTGTGGCTTGTCTATCTCTTGGTATATTAAATAGGATGTTAACTTTTTGTTTAACTTAAACAAGAAAATAGATTTGTATACAAAATGTACCACTGTGTATTCTGTATTTCAGGTCTGGCTTCATGCACCATATGAGCTTCATCTTTCATTATTTGAGCACTTCATTGAACTTCTCACAGAGTCCAGGTATTAGCTGACACTGGCCTCATAATAAGGCCTACGGGATAACAAATTACACACATACACAGAAGATGTATTCATTGTTTGTTAAATCTTTTCTCTCTTACAGTGAAGCCTCAAAGAATGCTAAATTAATGAGGGAGTTCCAGCTAATCCCCAAACTGTTGCTGACTCTTCGAGATATGTCTTTGTCCCAGCCCACTATTGCTGCAATTAGTAATGTACTGAGCTTTTTGCTTCAGGGCTTCCCCAGCAGCAATGACCTGCTCAGGTAGCACAAACGTTTACTGATTTATTTTAAAGATACTGGTGCTTTTGCAAGAAACCTGCTGATAGTAATTCTTCTAGGGTGACTAAAGTAAAGAGTTTATGTATGGAATAGTTCCAGTAGAAATGGCAGAACCAAATATAGAAAATAGTTTAAAGCCAGTGCATCGGCTTGTGTCTTAAGACTAAGTCAAAACAGAAATGACTGAATACTGATACTCGTTAAAATGTTTTCCAGTATGTAGGGCAGTAATGGAGGAACACAATGTTCTAATTCCACAGTTACTATGAGAGATTATGAAACTTCCTTGGATATTGTTAAGTCTGTGTGTCATTTCTACTTAAATTGAGGTGGTATTTCAGAACCCATAGAGTTGTTGTTAATCTAGTTGTTTTTAAAATGCAGCATTTGCCACCGTTTATCACTCTTATCTGAGAGACTTTTTCTAGCTAACAGGTAAAATTCTCTGATAAGATAAAGTTTGCCACTTGTATCTTATGATATTGCACATGGGTAGAAAATTACAGTGTTTTGGGTATTTTGTGGTAGGGAGGCTGGTTGGTTTTTCTGGCTTTTTGGCATTTTTTGCTTGAGCAAAACCAGTAAAACTGAAAATTTGAATAGGATCAAACATCTTGCCTGGCTCCATTTTTACTATGCAGGACAGAATTTACACAGATACTATAGGGCTTTAATTCTATTACTAAATGAATAAGTTGTAACATTTGGTTCCCTGTTCCTACCACTCGTCATGGCCACTGGCTTTCCCTGTACTTCGGACAGCAGCCAGAACCTCAGTGGCATTTTCTAGAGTGTTGCCACAATTAAGAGCTCCAGGGTAGGTGGTGACTTTTCCCACAGTGACTTGTCATCAAAACAAAAATAAAGAGAGACAAAATAAGATTTAAAAAAATTAAGTTATGTGTATATATAACTCTGCAAGAGTTAGGATAGGTAGGTACATCTTGGATCAGTTACAGTGAGATTATGCGATATCTTACTTTGCCCCTTCCCGTAGGTGTCCTGTCACTAAGACAGTCTCTTCCCTCCAAGGAGCTGTCATTCTTCCCCCTTTCTGAGATCACATTTGTGTTTGACTATTTTTTATGCCTGTGGGGGGAGATGATTCATTATCATGTCATCCATGCCAGTTAAGATTTCATTATCATTTTGAAGAGTAATGTTAGATAAGGTATACCATCCTGGGGAACATATTAGTGTCTCTGAGCAATGATTGTCCTCTATACCTTCTAACATTCCTTTGGTCTGGATCTGGAGATATTTCCAAGTTTCCTCTCTTAAAGCCTAGCATTTTCAATATATTTTACCTAGTAAGTACATTAGCAATCTGAATGGGTCAAAGTGACTGCATTCTGGTTTGCAGATCAGTTGACAAACAATGTTAGATTGAGGCAAATTTTGTCTTTTACAAGTGACGGGATTAACATTTTTGGTATACTTTCATCTCTCTAGTATTTTTATTCTATTAGATGTGAATTATTGACAGATTAAAGTCCATCTGTCACAGAAATACACATTGTAATTCTCTATCCATAAAGGTTTGGACAGGTGATCTCTTCCACTTTACCTACATTTGCAGTCTGTGAGAAGTTTGTAGTTATGGAGGTAAACAATGAAGAAAAGCTTGAAACTGGTAAGTAGCTTCCAGTGTTTGAGAAATAATCATCTGGGACACACTCTGTGTGCTTAAATGCTTTTAAATTGTTGTTGATGATGATCTCTACGTTTTAATTCTAGTATACTGGCTCCAGCTTTGTATACTGGCTCCAGCTTAAAGTTTTAAACGTTGCGTGCAAAGCAAGCAGTGCAAAAATAAAGCCTGTTTGTATCTACTCTCATTTTGTTTTCCTTCACTTAACACTATATTTTCTTTCTACTTCTTCCCACTCACTTCTTCAAAACAGTTGGGCATCTCCACCTCTTAAATGAGACAGAGATGACTGGTGCCATCTGTCATCCAAATGTGGCGTCTCTTTCACTCAGTAAAAGGAAGTGAAAGCATCAATTAGTATGGTCTGGGTTTTTTTTTTCCATGCAGAAAAAATAATTGCCTATATCTCCTCTGCAAATGAACACTTTGTTAAGTACTTCAAAAACATTTTTTATTTAAAGCTACAGACGTAAGATATTCCAGTGAAACTCCTGTCACAAGGCTGAAGCAGAAAAATGAAGCCACTGTATAGTCCTGACATCTTAAACTTCCTCCTGTCCCGAAAGTTCCAAGATCTTATTGATACATCATTAGTAACTATAATTAAAAGCTGCTATTACAACAGTACAATTGTAGTAGTGATTGTTCTGTTGAGGAGGTATTAGAGAATATGTATTGTACTTCTATCTCTGAATTTTGTTTTTCTTTCCCTGTATTTAAAGGAATTTGTCTTTATTATCTATGGAGATCCTTTGTTTAGCATTACAGGAATCTTTTATTTATTGTGTGAGATGTTACTGGGCATGTTTCTCTTCCTTGTTTCCAGCTACTGAATTGCATTAAAAGAGAAGTAAATATGTAAATATCTTCCGTTAGCATTATTTTTAAAGTAAGTGTTTGCTGTAGCTGTCACAGGGATATTACACAATTCAATGAGTGGAGAGGTGATTTGGGAGATTATGAATCGGTAGACAAGTGGATTTTAAGGTCGATTATTAAGGTTTGGTCTATTCAAACAAAATGTTTCAGAAACACCTGATCGCAGTAGATCACTCCCACTCTTCTTTTTTCTGCAAACACCTATCTTTGGACCTTTATGAACCCACCCTCTTTTTTTTTTTTTTAAACTTACCTCAAAACATGCTTTTTCTGCAGAATGTAAAAACCTGATTTTCGTATGTGTTCACACGGATAGGTTCACAAGCTGAAGTGAAGGAAGGTACAGTCGAAAGAAAGTACCAAACACTAACAAAAAAAGTGACACTTAAGAAGCATTTATCAACTTCTTTCTTTAGCCCTTCTATCCTTGCATCTTCCCCAGTATCTAAATGCCTCATAGGGGTTTTTGTGTTTGTGTGGGTTTTTTTTGTCGTTTTAGATTTAAGCTCCTTGGGGCAGGATCTTTTTTATTTGTAGAGCACCGTGCATGTTTATGGCTCTGAAGGACCAACAATCAGTTAAGAATTTTATACTTGGAATATCTCTGCTTACTCCATGCAGAAAAATGGAACATTTTTTCTTAGGGGTGGCATTTTGAAACTCTGATGCGATGTAGTGTGCAAATACGGTATGGAAGTAGCTGGGCTGACATACTTTGGAATCTGTGCCTAAAAGAAAATGAAACTAATTTTACCCCTTCCTTATTTTGCAATAGCAGGTTTGTTGTCGAGGCTTCGTAATAAGGAGCATATTATTCAATTCAATGACATTCTGTAAGGACAAATGCAAAGTACTCCACTTAGAAAGGAACAATCAATAGCACATGTGCAAAATGGGAAATGACTGCTTAGGAAGGAGGACTGCAGAAAGGGATCTGGGGGGACATAGTGGATCACAAGCTAAATATGAGTCAACAGTGTAATACTGTTGCGAAAAAAGCAAACCTTGTTCTGGGATGTATTAGCAGGAGTATTGTAAGCAAGACTGAGAAGTAATTCTTCAGCTCTACTCTGATTTGGCTTCAACTGGAGTATTGTTTCCAGTTCTGGGCACCACATTTCAGGAAAGATGTGGACAAATTGGCGAAAGTCCAGAGATGAGCAACAAAAATGATTTAAAGGTCTAGAAAACATGACCTATGAGGGAAGGCTGAAAAAATTGGGTTTGTTCCGTCTGGAGAAGAGAAGACTAAGAGGGGACATCACAGTTTTCAAATACATAAAAGGTTGTTACAAAGAGGAGGGGGGAAAAATATTTTCCTTAACCTCAGAGGGTAGGACAAGAAGCAATGGACTTAAATTGCAGCAAGGCTGGTTTAGGTTGGACATTAGGAAAAACTTCCCAACTGTCAGGGTGGTTAAACACTGGAATAAATTGCCGAAGAAGGTTGTGGAATCTCCATCATTGGAGATTTTTAAGAACAGGTTAGACAAACACCTGTCAGGGATGTTCTAGATAATACTTAGTCCTGCCATGAGTTCAAAGGACTGAATAGATGAGCTCTCAAGGTCCCTTCCCGTCCTGTGATTCTATATATCCAAACTGACTGTATTTTGTTTTTTTCTATTGTTCAACCTGCTTTTAATGTCTGGTTTTATTATTTTAGACTGCACTTGTTTAAAGCTATCTGCTTCGTATTCCACTTAATTTCTGAATTTTATGTTTAGGAACAGAGGAGGATTTTGGAGGCCTTGCTTCTGCTAATCTTATTCTTCTGCGGAACAGACTTTTAGATATCCTTCTCAAACTTGTATACACGTCTAAAGAAAAGACGAGTGTTAACTTGCAGTAAGTATAAATAACTCATCTGATGGAGAAGAAGGAGGTAACTGTAATAGTGGGTTTGATTTATGATAACAGGTAAAATGGGGAGAAAGTCTGCTGAGCCACACTCTGGTCACTGGTTATACTGGTATAAATCCAGAGGAAATCCATGAAATTAAGTGAAATTATTCATAATATACACTGGTGTCACTGAAAGCAGGATTTGGCTTTGGCTACACTAGAAAAAAATCAGATATGTAATTCTTCAACCGTGTATTCCCACCTGTGGTAGCAGCACTAGTGTAGACACAGTGTGCAAGTGTTTTTTTTTTTTTTTTTTTACTGTCTCATCTAACTTTGCTCTTCGTCCTCCAAATCACCCTCTAATTGTGCTTAGATAGTATGATGGTAAAAACACCTGCACCATGTCTGAGCTACAAAGTCCACTGTTGTTGCTACCACAGGATGGAGCTGCACTGGAGAAGAATTATGTGGACTCTCCCTAAGAGAAACAAAAGTTTTTTGTATTTTATTTCATGAAATAACAATTGCAGGGATTCCATCTGTTCATTTTTAAAGGTGGGGTGGGGAGGGAGGAGGTGTTCAGTTGTGTGACTTCACTGTTTGTTTGTTTTTTTAACCCTTAATCTCGACAAAACCAGGTTTCGGATTTCTTAATGCTCTCCTTAATTCTTTATTTATAACTTTTATATAACAACTTCACATACAATGATCGAGAAAATACAAAATATAAAAAGACAAGCCATCCACATTTATAGCGAGAGGTGCAGTCAAATTCCAGAAAATTGAAAGTTTAATTATCAAATAATCCCAGTATAAAAAAATTCTCAGTAACTTCATTAATTCTATAGTATTAAAATCTATTTAACATTTCAGGTGAAAGCCTGTCAATTTATGGTTAATGAAACAAAAGAGCCATAAAGGAGAGCAAAAAGGGTCTTGAACCCTGTGTGTCGAGTTTGAATCTTCTGGTTTAAAGGATTCTAACAATCACGCTACAGCTGCACTGAGCCACT